>NC_059107.1:105227836-105827836 GCF_020740685.1 Jaculus jaculus
TACACCTTCTCTCCAGACCGCCCTTCCTCCTGCTTTATTCATAATTATATCTTGTAGAATGCTAGCCAGAATGAGGGTGTCAATTGAACTGATTCAGGTTGTCTTAACTTTTGAGCAATTCCTTTCCCACCCTCCCCACTCCCTATCCCTCCAAGCTCTTCCTGCTCCCTATTTTCTATCCCTCTCCTCAACTCTTAATTAACTCCTTCTCACCTCTCTCTTTGTTCTCCCTCTTGGTCTCATACTGATTTTATGCCCATATTCCTTATGCTTAATACCATTAACAGGGTATTTAGAAGGAAAGATCATCATTATAGAAACATCAACAATAAATTGGAGATGCCAATTCCCAGATAAAATCAACTAAAAACTAAATGCGGGGCTTAAGATATGGCTTAGCGGTTAAGGCACTTGCCTGTGAAGCCTAAGGAATCATGTTCTAGTCTTCAGATTCCACATAAGGCAGATGCACGAGGTCACACATGAACACAAGGTGGTGCACATGTCTGGAGTTTGATGGTACTGGCTAGAGGCTCTAGCATACCAATTCTCTCTCTCTCTCTCTCTCTCTCTCTCTCATAGAAAAGGGAAAAAACATAAATACATGGATAAAACTATAAGGGCATGCACAAAGACTGAGGGGCAACAGTGATGAAGGAGAAATATTTTTAAACAAAAATTTTTGTGGTCCCCAGGACTCAGTGATGTTCATAAGGAATAGGCACAAAATAGGGCTCAAAGAGAAAGTAAGAAGATTATGACTTACAACCTGACTTAGCTTATACATTCACTGTGTGTCATAGCTCAGCAGCCTGTGATATGTTCTCCCTCCATCCTTTTAATTTTTCTTTTTTTGCTTATAACATTTCAGAGAGATGATGGTTCTTACTACAACATACATCAAACTAATATCCTTCAAGTCTAATTTCCAAATTGTTTTTATAATAGTACGATGTTCTGATCAAGGGTTGATATTCAATGTTTAACATCCACTACTAAATGTCACATTCACTCAAATACAACTGATATGTAAGTGCACCATATGGATGAAATCCATCTTGTCATGTCATAGTGCCTAAGTCTATAAAGTAGATTGAACCAGGGGAGCAACACTGGAAGGTTTAGCTGTCTGTGACCTGAGCTGGAGAATCAAATCTTATGAACTGAAACACATTGAGAGTCCATAGGTCAATGTAGTGTTGCGCTATTTGCTGTAATGGCAGTAAGCAATCATATGGATGGTTTGGCAGGACAAGGTGTGTGTGAATCCCTATTGTAGAATTAGCCTGAGTTTGTTTCCAGTTTGCACTATGGATGAAAGAGCTAGAAAAGACACAGGGTAATAGTTCTAAAGGAGATGCTGAGACTTCCAAGTAGACAAGGCCAAAATGAGTGCCAGCTTATCTTCAGCACAGACAACTGTATGCCAGCACATCCTTGGAAGGCACCAGGCACAGAGCCCATACCTGAAATTCCAAGAGAGAAAGAACACAGGCCTTGGGGATAGACCAGTAAACCTGGTTTTGTACTTAATGCATTTCCTGGCCTCGTGATCATGGGAGATTGAGCTGAACTACATTTCCCCTTCTGAAATAATAATGAATAACTTGTAACATGACATAAGAACTAAAGAAGGTAAAATAAAAAGTGCACAGAAAAATCTTGTGAAGAGAATATGGGTGATCAAAAAGTATATGTTGTTTTTCTTTGCATGTTTTATCTTCTTTGAGAAGGTAGTGTAACTGAAAATACCTTGGGATATTTACAGCAGCATAGTTTTGTATGCACCCCTGATAACTCATAGACCTAGGGTAGTTCTCAGAAGTCTACATGCACCAGCACCCTGATTGATGGACACATAGATGATTACATGTGGAAAATGCCATGTAAAACTCTGTTCCATTTGCTCTAGAACATAAAAGAACTCTCCTGGAAAAACTACCCCCCAAAAGACTCAAGGTTTGGTTCAAAACACACCACCACATAGGACTCAAGTTGCCACAAATGCCCACAACCTCAGTGGTATAGGGAGGTATTCCTTAAGAAGGAATGAGCATAGGATTTTACCTACAGAGTCACTGATAGTGGAGATGATATAAAACATAGACACTTAAATTTTAAAACAAAAGCATAAATTATTTTCTTATTATTTGCTTTGTTCTCATGATTCCTAACATGGGGAGTCAGCTTCTCCTCATTCGTCCGTCATTCAGCAACTCTTTTTCCCATTTTGTACATGCAGCTCATATGAAAAATGATGAGCTATTCCTTTCTGTACAGAACAAGACATTTGATATAGTTTTCCAATGCAGCAGTAAGTTCAATGACATCTTACCTGAACACCACAGCTGTTCATCTCCCTGAGCAGCTCTCATCATTTACCTGGACAGATGTCTTACAATTCTGTCATGGTTTGTGAGTAAACAAACCATTCTCATGCCCAAATATTTTTCCATTCATCTTGCTCTTTAAGATTACTACCACTCAGTGCTCTGGTAGTAATCATCAGCTCTGGACTCCTGGCTTCTAAACCACCTCTGACAAGAAAACCTCATAAAAGGACATCACTGGATAGGCTAGTCTTGTGTCTGATACGATTTGAAGGGAGGCAAAGAACATCAGGGAGAGAAAAGAAGAGTAAAAAGATTTGACCATGAAAAGAGTGAAAGCAAGAGAGGCAGAAAAAGAGGAACTTTTAAAAATAGATTTTAGACAGAAAGAAATGAGAAGAAATTTCTTCCATGTCCCAATCCATTGTAAACCAAATGAAATGGGGTTTGTCAATGAGAATTTATGAGTTAGTAGCAAAGTAGTTTTTAAATCACTCGTCATCATTTCCAAATTCAAGTGTATTTTATAAACCTCCAAAGGGAGGAAAAGTCTCTAAACATGTTTCTATATTTAGAACATTTTAGGGTCCCAGTGAGAAATCAGGGAACTGGTAATCACCACATTGAGTTCTAAGTGCCCCCAAACAATCAGAAAATGGAATTGTCTTCTCTTGAAAGGCTTATGTAGTACAAGGACCTGACTGAGTTCAATCAAGAATAGAACATTAAAGAAAAGACCAAACTTCAGAGGTACAGGGGAATCTGAGCATCACAGAAAAGGGAGAGTGAAAACCATTAGTCTTCAATTGTGCCCTTTTAAGATGCAATATGCTTTCTCAGGTCTACAGTCTTTGAAGATATAAGGTCGTTCATGAAGCGAGAGAAATGAGTGAATGAAGTCATGTTTTCTTTCCTACTTTAAATTTTCAATTTTTTGTTTATTTTTATTTATTTATTTGAGAACAGACAGATGGAAAAAAGGGGTGATAGAGAGAGAGAGAGAGAGAATGGGTGCACCAAGGCCTCTAGCCACTGCAAATGAACTCCAGATGATTGTGCCACCTTGTCCATCTGGCTTATATGGGTCCTAGAGAATGGAGCCTCAAACTGGGGTCCTTAGGCTTCACAGGCAAGCTCTTAATTGCCAAGCCATCTCTCCAGCCCCAAATATTTATTTTTAAATGAGAAGTAATGACTATACATTTTAGTAATACTATGTGGTATAGCACAAAATCTTATTTCCACGTGTAATGACTTAACAGGGTACTAGTGAAGGGATTCACAAAGCTTTACTGTCAGTAGTCATCTCTTTTATAATATATTCTGTGCTACAATTTATGGTTATGTGTCTTTCCACATTCACATTTGTTGCTTATAACAATGAGGTTCACCTGTCTTTTGATTTCATGGCAAAGCATTGTGACTTTTCTCCAATCCTTGACTCCCTATCCCCTATAGTTCTACAGGACTTTGACCCATGCTTTTCTTAGGTCAGCCTGCATGTAAGGCCATGGTAAGGATTCAGATTTATATTAAATTTGATTATTAAAAGACAGAGATGGAAGAACGTTCCTAATTTTACCTATGTGGAAAGTGTTGGGCTAGAGAGATGGCTTTGCGATTAAATCACTTGCCTGCAAAGCCTAAGGATCCAGGTTAGACCGCCCACATCCCACTTAAGTCAGATGCACAAGGTGATGCAGGTGGAAGGTTGCACATACACACAAGTTGGCACACGCATCTGGAATTTGATTATAGTGGCTGGAGGCCCTAGTGCACCTGTTTTTTTTGTGGTTTTTTTTTTGTTTTCTCTCTTTCTCTCCCCTCCCATTTTTCACTCTCATTAAAATAAAAGGCCAGTCTGTTGGGCTTGCCTCAAAAAAAAAAAAAAAAAAAAAACTGTCATGGGGGGGCAGTGGAACTTGATTGCTTGTTCAAGTCTAAAAGGGCAGTAGATAGTGGCGGAGGACAACTGGCTTGATACTCGAGGACCTCGGCAGTTTGTCACATTGGCATTCTGTCCTCCACACCGAGCACAATACCTCACCTTTCTAGATACTAAGTTAATGCTGATTAAAAGTGAGGAATGAGGGACCAAATAGAGCTTTCCACTAACTTCCACACTACTGCCCTGCACAGGGACACTCACTGACATACTGAACACCTTAGTTCACAATCATTCACTAAAATCTTCCATTTTCATGGGCTGTATTGCATATCCTATCTAATACCTCCAGGCACATATAGTCTCTGACGACTTCTAAGAGACATTCCAACAGATATCTTGACCCACATTTTCTGAGAATTCAACTTTTCTGTGTAGGAATACAACCTCTGAAAGTCATAGTGCCTTGTACACACATTGAATAAAATCAGTTTGATTAGGAAGGCTGCTGATTAAAGTCACAGCAATTACATTCTCTCTCAAAATTGACAATTGAGCTGCTCAATTGAGCAGATGAATGTTTAAACTCTGGAGTTAGGAAATAGCCTCTTATTAATGTGCATGCCGAGCAGAAGAATCCAATGTGAACAGAAAGGGTATAGAGGCAGATAGTTGGGGACAGAGTAAAGCAGAGCCACATTTTCACTTGGATTGTGAGTGCTCTATACTTAACTTTCACATCTTGGCTTGCTGCCAGGCTGCCCTTGGTTTGGTTCCATAACTATCCTTTCATGCATGCCCAACACATATTTTGCTGTTTTCCTTGAGTTACTCAGAGAGCTTGAACTATGATCTTCTCCGGCTCTTCTTCAGTCACATAGATGTTGGCAGCACCCCAAGTAGCCCCACCTCCAATATAACTGATGCCAGCATGCCTCATAGGAACACAAAACTTGTGTTTTTACAACCAAGTTTCCCTACCTATTCATTTCTCTACCTATTTCTCTACACCAGTGGGTCCTCCAGTCCTTTGCTACCTTCCTGTCCAAAGCACCCTGTGCATGTTCAGATATTTTCTCACACAGTTGACACCTTATGATCCATCATGCCCACCATTTGCCAGCACAAGTAATGCCTCTGTGTTGGATCTTTTCTAGGACCTTTTCAAAATGTAAATATTAGTAACAACTCCAGCTACCATTTGGATGAATCCAGATATTGTGCCTGTTCCTTAGGAACCTTGAATATGTGAGCACTGGTAAGAAGTTCATTCTAGAGCTCCATGGCCTCACCTCTCAATACAACTGGATTTCTCCAGTCAAGCTGAAGTGTCTCCTATTGCAGTAACGATTTAGAAACAGTTTCATTTCAAAGGTTTATTACATTCCACAAACTCTCTCGTTCTTAACGTGTGTGTGTGTGTGTGTGTGTGTGTGTGTGTGTGTGTGTGTGTTGTAGCAGTAGCAGCACATACCTTGTCTTATCTTTGGCTGTAGGCTTCTTCTTAAAGCACTGAAGATCCAGTAACAGTCACTGTGTTTGGGGAAAGGTATTTTCAATCTGGGCTATACAAGGTAATCTGAGCTTTCTAGTTCAGCACTCAAGAATTTATCTTAGTGTTCCAGGTTTGACACCTGCTATGATCTCTGTAGGATCTCCTTGCCCAAATTTGTACATTGAATTCCTAACTCACAGTATCTCAGAGTGGGATGTAATTATTTGTTGTAGGTGCCATTGGTTAAATTCATAGTACAGTCTATGGTGCCCTAACTTAGCATGACTGATGCCATTATAAAAACTTAAAACAGATATGTATGCACAGGATATAGTGCACAAAATTGAGGGCAGAGACCTTAGTAATATTACTGTAATTCAGGGAAAACCAGGACATTTCAGGCAAACTACCAGAAGCAAGGGGGGAAGCATGGACCTGGTTCTCCCTCAAAGCCCTTGCAGAGAGCTAAGGCTGCAGACACCTTGAGTTCAGATTCTGAGTCTCCACAAGTGTGTGGTTTAAGCCACTCATTTTATGTTACTTTGTTATGGAATCCCAAAAGAAATAACACACCACTTCTTTCTTATTTATTTACTTTATTAATTGAAAACTTGATGGCATAGACATATTGTATACTAGGCATATTCTCATCAGATCCTTTTCTTATGTTCCTTTTCCCCCATCCTCATTTCACTGAGGGCCTCCCTCAATGGGTTTACTGGTACTCACTGTGTGGTCATGGATTTACCACTGCTGAATGCCCTCCAGGAGAGTGTGTTCTTGACTACTGCCATAAGCAACAGGGTGTAGAATACTTGCTGGGAAAATGCCCCTTGCTTGCATACAAACCTTTTAAGATATTTATTTACAAGCAAAGAAAGACATAAAGAAGAGGGAGAGAGATAACGGATATGCCTCTAGACCCTGCAAACAAACTCCTGACTCATAAGCCACTCTGGGTACTGGGAAATCAAACCTAGGCTGCTAGGCTTTGCAGACATGTGCCTTAACCACTGACCCATCTCTTCAGGCCTTAAATATATAAACTTTTACTCAGTTTTCATATTTCAGTATTTCAGGCCTGTACTACATAGTATACACACACACACACACACACACTCCTGTGCTCTTTCCTGCTCGTGCCGATAGTCTACTTTTTGTGGTGCAACATGTTTATAAGACCTGAAACTATATAGAAGATCTTTACTCATTTGGGAGTATGGAAAATTCAACCAGCTTGAAATGTCCCTCTTCAGTAACCTACTTTCTAAATTTATGTGCTTCATAAATCATCTACATTTCCCCTTCTGCTATCTGCCTTCCAAAAATGTAGATTCTGAATACTATAGCACTCTCATTATTACCACTGTGGAGGCATATCTTTCTTAATTTCTTTCTTCTCAGTTTAGTTGATTTTTTTTTTCTTCTGTAAGGAGTAGAGACAGGTATGCATGAACCATTTATCTTCCCTCTACAAAACCCCAATAGCATTTTAAATACTTCCCAATTTCACTTTTTAAATTCCACACTTTCTCTTAGCTACCATTCTGCCAGCTTTGCTCTCATTACGCTCGTTTAGAGCTAATTTGCATGGTACCTTCCTGTTTTGTTACCTCCCCCCAATACTCATTATCTCACCTAGTCTCTGCCACTACACCAGCTTTACAAATGTTACCCAGAAATACTTCATAAGACTTTTCTGTCAGTAAAGCCCATGAACACCTTTCAGTGGATGTCCTAACAGCACTGGCTGGATGCCCATCCCCTGGCTTACTCTTACATTCTCTACCATTGACCTTTGTGACACTTCATCCTCTGAACTTTCCCCCTATCTTCAAAGTGTGTCATTTTTGCTCTCCTTTGCTGATTATAGCTCTTTTATCTGATCTTTAAAGACTGAGCTTTTCCCAGGATCACTCTTAGATACATTTCTCCTCCAAGAACACCCTGTATGATCCTCCCAACCCCATGCTCTGAGAACAATCCATCACCTTTAAAACTTCTGGTTGCAATACTCAACTATCTCTATGGATCTACTAATTTCTGTAGAGTTCATGGAGACATCTTGAGCTAAATATACAAATGATAAAGGAAGAGGTCATGTACCAGGACTATGGCATATGAGAAATAGAAAAAACAGGAGTGTACAACTGAAGTTGCATAGGGACAGCCAGAGGCACAGAGGAAGCTGAGTGCATGTTGCTGAGGAACAGATGAGACTGGAGTTCAGGAAGGCTGAGTACTTAAGCCTTAGAAAGATTTGGTAATGGCCAACAGTTGAAGTAAAGAGGGATTAGAGAAGGTTGAGAAACTTTAAAAGAAGCATGAGGCCTGCAAAATAGTGGCTAAGCTAATGTAGAGGCAGTTAGGGAGGGTCCTGCAGAGCTGCGAGGTTAAATGATAGTGCATCATAAGAGTGTGGGGAAGAACGGAACATTGATATTTTTCTACCTTCATCATTTTTCCTGATGTACATCGTGATTTAATTTAATAATCATTACGCTACTAGTGTGTTAGATATTTATATTTTAAATTATTCATTCAGTGCTAGCAATCACCTCACACACTATAGACATCTGAGTATAGGTGAGGTTTCATTGGGCTGTACACCAGCCAGATCCCCACAGATCATGAATGAATACCCAAAAATCTGTGTGAGGAATGAGGATGAGATGAGGTCAGCAGATGATATCCTATGATGTCCCAGGAATATCTGCTATTCCCTGTATGGATTCTCACTTTTCCTTATCAATGACATCATGCAAACTTTCAAAATGTAAGAAGTGACAAAGTTAATTTCTCACCATTCTTGTTTTGGAATAAACTATGCTTGTTCTGTTCCAACAACTAATTTACCATTGGATACATTGTAAATCAGGAATGTATTTTGGGCCTTTTGGTTTCTTTTCCCAAAGCTCAAAGGGATATAGAACACTTTTCTAGGCTCACCATTCAAATTACATTCTTCTGTCATTTTGATGATTTTTAAATTTAAGTCCATCTGAAACTAGTACTCAAACACATTAAAATTTTAAATATTTATGGGGTGTCAGATCATGTTTCTATTCATGAATACATTATGTAGCTTTTAAATATGTTTAATTGCATCCATGTCCTCTAACATTTATCATGGCATTATGGTGAAAGCAACCAAAACTCTTTGCTCCTAACTTTTTTTTAATATATTTTATTTATTTATTTATTTATTTATTACAGACAGAGATAGGGAGAGAGGGAATAGGCATGCCAGGGCCTCTAGCTACTGCAAACAAACTCCAGATGCTTGCGCCACCATTGTGCATCTGGCTTACATGGGACCTGGAGAATTGAACCTGGGTCCTTGGGCTTCCCGGGCAAGTGCCTTAGCCACTAAGCCATCTCTCCAGCCCACTCCTAACTTTTTGAAAGCACAGTATAATGTTGTTATTTGGAATTATCCTACTGTGTAATAACGTATCAGAACTTATAGTCATTCCCTAAGTATAATTCAATATCCATTGATCATCCTTTTCTTACACCACATTACCCTTTTCCTCCAAGCCTATGAAAACTACATTCCCCACTCAACTTCTACTAGATGAGCTTTTCTTGATTCTATATATGAGAGAGATCATATAATATTTGTTTTTTAGCACTTGACTTCATTCGCTTAATATGGTGCTCTTCATTTCTATTTATGTTGTCACAAATAATGGGGTTTCTTTTTCTTTTCTTTTTCATTTTGTTTTCAAGATGGGGTCTCGCTCTACCACAGGTTGATCTGGAATTCAATATGTAGTCTCAGCCTGGCCTTGAACTCACAACATTCCTCCTCCCTCTGCCTTCAGAGTGCTGGGGTTAAAGACATGCACCACCATGCCCAGCTGTTGGGGTTTCATTTCTGTGAGTGAATAGTATTTAATTTTGTATGTGCATTTCTTTATCCATTCATTTATCAGCTATTGTGGAAAAGAGCTGTAGTAACAATTTGTGCACGGGCAACTCTATTACAGACTTCCCTCATGAACTGCAGATATGTACGTATAAGTGGGATTGCTGGATCATGGGGTCTTATCTTTTCAGAGACAGCAACACTGTTTTCTAAAATTGATGTATGAATTTATACCCCACCATTTGCAGTGGCTGAAGGCCCTGGCATGCCCATTTTCTTCCCTTGTCTCCCACCCCGCTGCCTCTTTCTCACATAAATAAATAAATAAATAAATAAATAAATAAATAAATAAAGTTCTTTTAAAAATATATAAATATTTAGTTTTAGCTGTTTGTTTGTTTTTATTTTGTTTGTTTCTTTGCTATTTAAGAGTTTTTTTTTAGTTCCCTATATATTCTGGATATTAACCTTTTATTGGTTTCAGTTTCAAAATGTTTAATTCCATTCTGTTAATGTTTTCTTCAATCTGTTGATTGTTTTTTTTTCCTGTGTAGAAAGTTTATAATTTAACATAAGCCCATTTTTCTATTTTTATTTGTTTCCTGTGTCTGCCTTCTGAAAAAGATCCTTGCCCCGTTTCCTGAAGTGTTTCTCCTTTTCATCTAGAAGTTCCATAATTTCAAATTCTATGCTGACATCGTTAACCTATTTTGAGCTAACTACTTTACCTCCTGAGGGATGGAGTCAAATTCTTCTGCATGTAGGTACCCAGTTTTCTCAAACCCCTGCCTATTAAGATTGTCCCTTCCCCAGTGTGGTTTCATTGGTTCCTTTTAATTTCCATTTCCTGTGCTTGATCATGGAATCAGCTTTTGAAATTGTTTTTCTTTATTTGGCATGAATACTCACAAGGCTTCATAGAACTCTGCAAATGGACATTACTTATAACTGAGCAGCTGGTCTCTTCCCTTTATTCAGCCTTATTCTTCAGAGTTCTGTCAGCATGTGCTGTTAGCTTGATGTAGTTTTGAATTGTAGCTTATTTGCTTCAGGTAATACTGAGAAATAAAACCAGCTATTTACCCACCTTAAAGATTTTTAAAAAACTGCCCCTCAGATAAATTTGGAATATTTTTAAATGACATAGTGCTTATAAGACACAGAGAAAGTTATGTTTCTGAATATATCTACCCCACCACTTATCCAAGCCACCATCATCTTTCATCTGAATAATCCCAATAAACTCCTAGTGGAATGTCCCACATATGCCTTATTACTCATCTCACATAACCATTCAGTTGTTACTTTTGAAGTGCATTTAATTGTGCCATTCTGTGGCTCAAATCTCCAGCAGTTTTCATTTCACTCAGATTTAAAACCTAAATCCTGACAGTGCCTTGTAAGGTTCTAATTTTCCCTCTACTCCTCCATCTGATCTTTTACTTTTCAGAAAGTAATTTCCTCTCACCCATCTCTTCCTCCTCCTCCTGCTGCAGGGTCCCTTTGTTGTACATAGAACACACCAAGTGTACAGCCACCTCAAGGCCTGTGAACTGAGCTAGACATCATATTCCCCAAGAATGTCTCTTGCTAGTGAGTTCTCCAGATTGGCTCAAGCTTCACTTTTGCAGCTTGCCTTGCCACCTAATACTGTACTGTAATCCTCCCCTAACCCCATGAACTCAACCCTCTACAGATTTTATTTTCCTCCAGAATGCTTTGCACCCTGCTTATTTTGTTTGTGGTTTATATCCTCGCCTGCTGCACACACCTGTGCGCACACACACACACACACACACACACACACTGTAAGTCCCAATGGCTGTGCCTGGGTCCCTGTTAAATATTGAGTGTAAAATAAATATTTGCTTTAGTAGCAGTGAAACTTTTTACACATAACAAAGATTAACAGAAATTCGTCATTTAATCATTCCTCTTCTATCACATTCCATTCTATTCCTATTTGCATCAGACAGGGTGACAACTCAGTCCTTCTGATGTCTTCTCTTAGAGATCCTATGACTTGTTCAAAAACACTGTAGCTAAGAAGATTAAAAGGGGAATAAATTAGCTGTAACATCAAAAATAAATAATCCAAAATGCACTCCAATGTACAGGCCAATCATTTTTCATCAAAAGTGCAGTGAGCATGTGAAAGATGCAGAACAAGTACCAACATGTGCTCTGCATCTTCCCACATCATCCTTCAAAGGAGCGCAGATGCTGGCAGTGCACAAAGTAGATAGGAGGTCATTATCTGAGAATCAGCATTACATCCCTTTGAGGGGCATGAATGCAAACAGGCAAAGGATACTTTTGTGAAGGCATTCCTTAAATTATGGGATGCTACTTAGCAGAAAATGTTTATAACTGATTTTCTTTTTAAGTAAATGCTGTTGGATTTGCTTCTTGTCATGGGCCAGAAGGAAACTAACTAGACATTGTCCTAGTAACCAAAAGTGTAAATATCACAAATGCTATTTGTTCTTCATTGTAATGATTTCTATGATCATTGCTGTGAACATGGTCATGTTACAATTTTCTGTAAAGACAATTAATGACTGATGAAAGGATATTGTTACCCATATACCTGCATATTTATGGTTTATGGGATATGTCAGGCAATTGCTAACCTCTTGTGTATGCAACAACATGCCCAGCATATGGAGTCCACAACACTAGAATATGACTCCAGACTCTTCCCAAACCAGGTAAAGGAGATTTGCAAAGTTAGAAACGCTCAACCACCATGAGACAGCACTTCTTTTTCATGTCATGTGTGGACCACCGTTGTGAGAAGGCCACCTGAGCACAAGCACACACCCTGCCCTACCTCCCGACTGCAGGCCTGACGCGACCAGCACCCAGCCCTCGTGTCGTTACGAACCACATTCCCTCTCATATGGTGAACCCGGACAAACCTCCCCTAATTTGACTTGCTTATTGTCAGGTATTTTTCACATCACTGAGACAAGTAAATAATACAGAAAATCAGTAGTGAGAATCAGGGCTATAGGCATAATAAACATGACCACGTGATTTAGAACTAGTATGTGGCCAGCATGGTTTGTAGTAATAAGGGGTTTGTGATAAGAATGTGGAAAAGATTTGAAGTATGAAACAGCAAAATCCTAGAATGCTACAAGCAGAGGTTAATCACCATTGTTTTGAGACCTTGGAAGACCAAAATGCCAAGAGAAATGTAAGCAGTGGTGTTCAGGGTCACAAGGTTTCAAAGAAAAGAAAATCTGTTTGGAAGCTAGGTAGACATCATTTTTTGCTATGTTCTGGCAACAAGTCGGTCTGCTTTCTTCTTAAGTCAAGCTGAATTTAAAGGAATGGAGGGCTTAAGGAGATGGCTCAGCAATTAAAGGTACTTGCTTATAAAGTTTCCCAACACAGTATTCTATTCCCTAATACCCAGGTAAAGACAGATGCACTAGGAGTACATGTGTCTGGAGTTCATTTGCAACAGCAAGAGGCCCTGGCATGCTCATGCTTTCTTTCATCTCTCTCTCTCTCTCTCCCCCTCACACACACACACTCTCTCTCTCTCTCTCCATATATATATATACACACATATATATATATATATATACCTCTCTCCTTTCAAATAAATTGAAAAGTTTAATAAAAATATAATGTACTAATTTTTAATTTCATGAAGAAAATTTTAGGACACCATAGTACTGAAGCTGTATCATGACTACTTCTCACTCTTCTTAGTCACATTTATAGTGAGATAGCACAAAGATAGGGAAAACTGTGCAGTTTGGCAAGGTAAGGAGCATTAAGGAGATAAGTTGCAGACAAAGAATTTACAGAACTAGGTGCTATAATTGTTAAAGAGACTAATACACACACACACAAAAAGTCCTTTGGCTTTGAACTTGAATCATAGGAAAGATATCTTGAGGTCAAGTACAAATTCATTAGACAAAATTGCAAATGTTGAGAAGGGGTTCCTTCATAAGAACTTCTTTTCCCATGTGTAACATCCAAGGTTTAGGGTAGTCTCTACATTTGTGGTAAGAGGAGATGAGACTGTATCTCTAGCTGGCAGTGGAATTTGGCAGATAGTATCATCCACATGGTGCTGGATTTTCAGGCATAAGTGTTGCAGTATCATGGAGGTATGCACCAAAGTTCCAAACAAGCTGCAAGTTTAGGAAAGGTATGACAGGATTTTATTCACTGCCAAGTTATAATAGACACCTCAAGATTTGTAAGATGACAGGACTGCAGGAAGTCCACTGAGGAAAGCTGTAGGCATGGGGTGCAACTGGCCAACGAGAGAAGCTCTAGATGCTGTCGTGGGATTTTGAGTGGTTTGATGAAGAATGATTAAGACTACTGAGTTCAAGCTTGTGTGCCAAGCCAAATAAGAATTAAAGTACGAGAACAAGAAGGTAAGGCAGTATATTAACTAAAAATAAATGCTAAGAGCAATATTAATATTATAATAAAGTACTAATAAAAGTAGGCTTATTTTGAAAAAGACTCCCATGACCAGGAAAGTTTGCCATAATAAAGATAAGGGGTGACTGAATCAGTGGCTCTAAGCATGGAATACTAAAGTTGAAAAGCCCAAAGTGTCAGGGCAAGCATGGTTAGGATTTCCAACAGCATCAAAAGGACATAAGGAATGGGGAAAAAAAAAAAAAAAGAAAGAAAGAAAAAGTTGGGCTTGAGAGATGACTCAGCAGTTAAAGTACTTGCCTGCCAAACCTAAAAACCCTGGTTCTGTTCCCCACCCATGTAAGGCCAGATGCATAAAGTGGCCCATGCATCTGAAATTCCTTTGTAGCTGGTAGAAGCCCTGAGCGCACCCTCTCTCTGTCTAGCACTTTTCTTTATATCTCTATCTGCTTGAAAATAAATAAATTAATTAATTTTAAAAATTAAGAGCTAGAGAAATGGCTTAGCAGTTAAGGCTTGTGCCTGTGAAGCCTATGGACCCATGTTTGACTCTCCAGATCCCACATAAGCCAGATGCACAAAGGTCAAAGGTGAGGCAAGCTCAAGGTCACACATGCCCACTAGGTGGCACAAGCATCTGGAGTTTAATTGCAGTCACTGAGACACTGGCACGCCAATTCTGTCTGTCTCTCCCAATAATAAAAAAAAAAAAGTTAAAATTTTTTAAACCTTTGCTTTTTGAGGTAGAACTCAACAAAGGGGGTGCAGGCTCAATAGTAAGAGTCTATGAGCAATGCTCTCAGGAAGGAGCTTCCTTAGCTTCAAGTACTGTATCTCTTTAAGGGTATAACTATTCTTCCCACCTCTTCAGCATGTCTGAGGTGAGAGTTGTTCTCTTGGCCAGGATCGTGATTGACAGGCTCCCAGGACCAAGGACTTCATTTCTCTGGTCAGAAGGAGTTATCTCTTTCCTGTCTAATGTTACCAGGGAAACAGGAAATGGGGTACATCCTTCAATGTCCTCTAAGCTTAATGTCTATTTTTCTACAACTCTCCCCTTTAAGGAGTTAAGACCCTAAAATCATTTAGGATATGGATGGTGATTCAATCTAGGTTCTCCACAGACATAGAGGGGTTCTGGGACTGTGTCTTCTGTAATCCCCACCTTAATCTTTCCAGGCAGATCAGCATCTATGTCCTTCTGACATTATCCTTAGTTGACTACCTGAAAAAAAATATATATATATAAATGACCTTGCTCCTAATTTCATACTGCAGGCCCCTGAACTGGAGTGATGGGATGACTTAAGCTGTTGAAGACCAGGTGCTGACATCAAAAACCAAAAAAAAAAAGACTCCCCAATTTTACCATTCTGTATTTCCATCTTGGTTTAGCTCATTCTTTCCTTGCCATACAGCCCTCCCTTTTGCAAATGGGAGTGTTTGCTCTGTACCATTCTATATCACAAGTATGTAAACTTATCCCTTCCTTTCTTTCTTTCTGTCTTTCTTTTACAGTATCTTGTACTTAAGAGATTGCATGAAACTTTTAGATGTTGAACAATATTGGACCTGTAAAGACTATTATAGATACTGTAGATGTAATGAATGCATTTTGAACTATGATATAAATGAGTGTTTAGGGGCCAAGGTGGAATGTTGTGATGTTACATAATGTGTCTAGATGTCAAGTTGACGTGGGTGAACTCGTGATGGTCAGTATTTATTCTCAGTTTGGCTACAATTTATAATCACCTAGGAGACACGACTATGGGCATGTCTGTGATGGTGTTTGCAGAGATGTTTAACTTAAAAGACTCACCATGGGGGTCCTATACTGAATAAAAATGGAAAAAATATAAGAAACCAGTATGAATCCCAGCATTCATCTCCCTGCTGCCTTAGTGCAAATGAAATATGACCAAATGTCTTATGCTCCTGCCATGATTTCTTCCCACATTGATGGACTTTATTCCCCATTAAACCATGAGCCAATATAACCTTCTGTCCCTTAAGTTATTGCTTATCAGGTATGTGGTCACGGGAACATGATGAGTAACCAATACACATTGCATTCTCATATAGCTTTTGAGAGGATTAAAAAAGATGAGTTGTGTAAAGTTCCTGGCACTTAGCCTAGAAAATAGCAGGTGTTTGATAAATGTTAATTTCTATCCAACTCCCCCAGATAATTCAAACCATGATGCCCTTGCTCTGACTAGTTTATCTGATCACCTAATCCATGTTAAGTATGCTATCCTTCACTGATAATAGAAAACATTTCTACTGAAACATAGTTTGTGCCAAATAAGTGATGTAATTGGTAGTGATATAATCTCTCAAATGCATCATAGAAGGGATACCTTTAAGCAGATAAGTACCTACTTACAAGGGTAAACAGACTCCAGAAATATTATGAGATTATTAAATAGCTTGCATAAACAGTTGTTTTACTGCCTGACTTTAATCCACTCTTTGGTTGAAAATCTGCTTTATAAAAACCCATCCTGTCCCCCTCTCATACTGTGTACTTAGAGAGGAGAGAAAGCTGTCTGAGGACAGCCAATGTGAGACATATAGCCAACATTAAATCCAGGAGTACATTCCAAGCATGGCTCAGGTTCTTGGTGCATGTCTCACAGATGGTACTATTTCAAAGGCAAGTTGGAGTCAGTGAGACCTGATTAGAGAACCAGGTTTAAGCTCTAAAATAAATATTTTCTACTTTCTGCTATGCTGAGAGCATTAAAAATGAAAGCTTTGGGATAGGGAGATAACTTAGTGGGTGAAGTTCTTGCTGTCCAAGCACAGAGACCTGAGTCCAGGACTCTGGCTGCCACACAAAATGCTGGACATGTTGGTATATGCCTGTAGTCCCAGTGCTAGGGAAAGAGACAAGGAGTCCCTGGAGGTCAATGGCCAGTAGTATCAGTAAGGGCTAGATTCAGCCAGAGACCCCGTTTCAAAGATTAGATTGAGAGTGATTTAGGAAGATACCTGATGTCAACCTCTGACTTCCACACATATATACACATGAGTAAACACATACAAATAAACATGCAAAACCACACACACACACACATACACACACACACACACACACACACACACACACAACACTGAAAGCCTAAAACTATGAATGGTCTGAAACTGACAGCACTGTAGAAAAAGTGAAATTAAATATGCTTTGCTATAGCACAATTTCAGTCTTGAATTGGAATGTGCAGGAGGTAGATGTCAGTGCTTTGCTCATCACTTCCCTGCAACTATGACTTCTCTGTACCTTGTAGCACCTGCAACTCTTTCTAACTCTACTGCTTCTGGCTTCAGGAGCATTCTCCAGTTACTCACAGAAGTGGCCAAACATACCTGGAATGTATGAGTGACCATAAATGAATGACAATATGTAAAAAAGATGAACCCCAGCTTTCTTGCCCCTCAGTTGATATAATTATGAAATTCTCTTACAACATCATAGCAAGTCCAAATGGACAGAACCTAAGCTGTAGCTATTTGTTAACACACTTTTACTGGGATCACTTCATTTCCTCCCTTACCTTTCCATTTCCCTAACAATGCCTCTAGGAACCCCTTCAAACTGCTAAATCCTGTCTTGGATTCCCTTTCTGGGATAACCAAGTCTAAGGCATATAGTTCATGCATTTACATTCCTAGGATTGTAGACCCTCAAGGTAGAACTCCTGTAACAGATCATTAACTGGTCAACTGATAACTAGGAATCCACTGTAAATCGGCACAATCCAATCCGGTTAAGGTCATTAGCAATCTTACCTGTAGTACATTGTGTGAGATATAAATGGAAGGCAATGCACAGGGTTTGTGCAATATTCCTGCCTTCAAAAGACTTGGGTATGTTGCTAATGACAATCATTACAGAATTTGTTGGCAGGTGTTATTATCCAAAATATTCCAAAAGGAATAAATAAACCAAATATCAAGACATCTTCTTTTTCTGTGGGAAGGAAAAAGATTGTGCTACAAATCAGGGTTAAGGTTTGATTAAAGGGGCTGTGTTACAAAAGTAACTGGACTCACAACACTAAGAAATTTTCCTACGAAAAAGTCAGAAAGTTGACAGAGAAGTAAAAAGACCTGAACCGGTTTTTAGACACAAGGGGATTCAGTTAAAGAGCAGCCATGTTTCACCTGAAAAAGAAGGCTGCAATTTCTTTTTATTTTTTTAAATAATTGTACTTATATCCCACAGCCCCAGCCCCTATTACAGTGAGGGCCATCCTCAGTGTGGTTACTGGTATCCACTATGCAGTCATGAAGGCCTCAAACAGTCTCTGTGTGAGAGGGGCATTCCTCGGGATAATCATACTCACTCTGACTTTTACAATCTTTGTACTCCCTCTTCAGCAATGTGCCCTGAGCCTAGGAGTCATGTTAGCAGTCTGATTTAGAATAGAGCACTCTGCTGCCTCTGGATTACTACTTTGGTAAGTTTTCAGTGACCACTATCTCTGCCACCATCTCTCTGGAGCTAGCTATCAGGCTAGCAGTGAGAGGAGTACTTGTAAAGCCACATACCCTGCACTGTCTACTAGGCCCTGGCAGATGGGAAAGAGGTGAAACATCTGGTAGGTGGTTGGCTATCTTTTCTTGTCCTATTAATAGACATTTGATCTCCCTGGTATTGTCTGCCATCTGTAAAACAGAGCAGTCTACAGCCACAAGTGAGAGCACCCTGGATTAAAGAGGATTAGTATAGTAACTTGAGATATTTTTGATGCCCACATGCTACAAAAGCAACCATCCAGCAAGTAAGCAAGTCAAGCCAATGGGACTACTGACTAGGACACAGTGGACACCCTGGATAGCACTGTGAGCCATATGTGAAACAAAGGGTCAGTGATCAACTCACAAAGTTTAGTAGGCCTTCAACAATCATTAAAAAGTTAACTGTACAGACTTCTGAGGTGTTCTAATATCTCCCAAATTCAAACCAAAGAAGAAACTACTAGACCCCATTCCTCTTCCTTCCATGAAAAAAGAGGCTCAATTTCTCCATAATTGGTAGACCTTTACAATTTAAAGATAATCAACTTACGGAGTGAATTTACGTGGGACAAAGGAGATGTAGGTAATACAAGAATGTATGGTAGATGAGGATACCAGGCTATGTCGTGCTCCCATATGCCCCTTGCCATCCGAACATCCACAGGTAGTTAAGCACTGGCTCTGCCACTGGGCTCTCTTGTCAATGACATGTTCAGCCTGAGAATCAATGTATCTGGCTGCTGTTCTTGGATCAATGACATTGATTGTGCATCAACCTCCTAAGTGCCTCATTCCATAGCCTCATGGTTAGGCATGAAGATATGGTAAAGCTTTGTGCCCTTCTTTGACTATCAGACTATTGACAATCGGACTCTATGAAATGGAAACCTCCCCAAGAATTTGTTGCTGGGAGAAAGATGCTCAGACTTTGAGGTCAGTCAGAGAGTAACTTGTCTCCTGGGAAGATTTACATCTTGGCAAGCTGCCTTGCAAGAGACACCAGAGCTGAGACAGTGATGGGCAGGACCATGTCTTCAACAGAACTGCTTAGTCATGCATACCCCTGACTGTTTAAACCTAACTAAACCTCATGTCAGGACCCAGTTATGGACTTAAGGAGGGATGACCACTGGTCTTCTTTATGCTTCTTCTTAATGTTACCACACTGAATAGCTCTCCTTATTCTGCTTTTCGTCATTACCCATTTACTTACTTGGATTACTGAGGACCAGTGGCTGAATCTGGCTTGCAGGAGGAGCTATCAGGACCCAAGCTCTGACCCTAACTCTAATAACGATTTTTTTTTCCTCATAAAACTCTTAATCACAGTTTACAGTGTCTCAGAGACTCTCAGACAGAGCCTAGGTTGCCTACAATGACAGTCTTATTCATGCATGCTACATATTTCTTCCTTTGCCACTCCACTAAGAGTGTCCAGAAGTCATGTCACAAACCACAAACTGCACTCAAAGAACTGACTACTTGTAGGCTTTCTCCTAAAGAACATTGTTAATGGAAAAACACAGCTCTCACCTCAAAGGACTACAGTGACAGTTTATTCTAGAGCCAAATATGAGTGACCATGGTCCAAGGAACAGATTTAGATTACCCAAGATTCCATGTCCCAACATGTTAACAATTTCATGAAATTTGTATATTGACAGAACGAAAGAAGGTCATCAACCAAGGCATTCTTAAAATACAGTGGTGGAAACAACCAGTAAGCAAGTTACCACAAAGAGGAGAGATCTCTCCTATAGGTCCCAGAGGCTACCCAATGACACTCTTAGGTTTCTACTTGGTGGTAAGTAGGGGATCTGTTTGTATACTTCCAAAGGATTTACTTAAGAGTCACAGGATGTTACATCTGATACAATAGTAGTTGATAAATAGTCATTAAAGGAGTTGAGGTAGCTCACGATAATATGCCTGCGGACCTGGAACATTCCAACTTCTCCACAGTCATTGCAATCAGTCTCACAGAATATTTGAAGGTGCAGCTCTTTTCTAGGAACTTCAGCTCACATTTACCTCAACAAACTCCTGTAGTTTGAACTAACTCTGAACATTTTTGCTAATATAAGTAATGGGATATATTTTTAAATATTTATTTGCAAGCAGAGAGTGGAAAGAGAGAGAAAGTAAGGGAGAATAAATGTGTGTTGAACGGGTATGGTAGGGCCTTCTACCACTACAAACTCCAGGTACATGTATTACTTTGTATACCTACCTTTATATGAGTACTATGAAATCAAACCCAGGCCAACAAGCTTTGCAAATAAATACCTTTAACAATGGGCTATGGAGCTAAATAGAGAGTTCTCAAAGGAAGAAATATGAATGGCATATAAGCATCTAAAAAAATGTTCTACGTCACTAGTCATCAGGGAAATGCAGATTAAAACTACATTGAGATTCCATCTCACTCCTGTCATATTGGCCACCATCATAAAAACAAATGATCATAAATGTTGGCGGGATGTGGAAAAAAAGGAACCCTTCTACACTGTTGGTGGGAATGCAATCTGGTCCAGCCATTGTGGAAAACAGTGTGGAGGTTCCTAAAACAGCTAAAGATTGATCTAACATATGACCCAGCTATAGCACCCCTAGGCATTTTTCCAAAGGACTCATCTCATTTCCTTAGAAGTACATGCTCAACCATGTTTTTTGCTGCTCAATTTATAATAGCTGGGAAATGGAACCAGCCTAGATGTCCCTCAACAGATGAGTGGATAATGAAGATGTGGCACATTTATACAATGGAGTTCTACACAGCGGTAAAGAAAAATGAAGTTATGAAATTTGCAGAAAAATGGATGAACCTGGAAAGTATTATACTAAGTGAGGTAACCCAGGCCCAGAAAGCCAAGTGCCACATGTTCTCTCTCATATGTGGATCCTAGCTACAGATGATTGGGCTTCTGCGTGAGAATGAAAATACTTAGTAGCAGAGGCCAGTAAGGTAAAAAGGAGACATAAAGGGTAGAGAAAGGAAGGGAGGAGGATACTTAATAGGTTGATATTGTATACATGTAATTACAATGCTTGTAATGGGGAGGTAATATGATGGAGAATGGAATTTCAAATGGGAAAGTGTGGGGGTGGGGAGGGAGGGAATTACCATGGGATATATTTTATAATCATGCAAAATGTTAATAAAATTTTTTTTAAAAATGAAAGAAAATAAAAATAAAAATAAATACCTTTAACAACTAGACCATCTCTCCAGTCCAAGTGATAGAGCATTTTTGTTCAGTGCTGGGGATGGTATCTAAGTCCTTGAAGTCTATGCCAGACAAGCACTCCACCATTGAGCTGTACCTGCCCCCACCCCTGTTTCCATATAGTGGTTTTAAACCTGCTTGTGTCAATGTGTAAATTAGGAAGATTTTACAGAAACCATCATAGTGTTATGCTTAATTTTAAACCCCCCAAATTCTTCAGGTTGCTCCACTAACTGGAATATCACCTCTTGGAAGCCTCCCCTGATTCCTCCAGGCCAGTCTTATCCCTAGGGATGTCACATGCACTCTATGGAAGAATAATAAACCACCACGTTATGTATTTTCATCTTTGACATGAAAGCCCAAAGGGCAAGTGTTATAGATTATTTGAATTACTAAAACTGAGCAGATTGCCTGCACAATGAATATGTATATTTTGAAGAAATGTATATTTTGAAAATAACAAGCGGATCAACAAACAAGCATTATGTGTAGCATAGTTTTCATTTTCTTCATGGAGAGAAGAGTCTACAGTGGAAACTGTATATTTATTTGTTTTCCCAAAATCCCACAAAGATGTTCCATATGTTCTCAGAACCATTTCCCCCTTGGCTATGAAGGAAGAACACAGCACCTCATGTCTTCTAATGGACTCTGAGTAATGAAAGGTCATCTATACAGCAATGCAATACACTTCTTTGGATCACAGCCTAGTGGCATATTTCCAATGATGACTTAGCAATGCATTATGTATTGTCAATAAAACCCAGACTGAAGCCAAGTAGCTTTGCATGAGACTAGAGCACAAGGTCACAGGGGAGTTTATGGTGCTTGTAAGTGAACTGTAAAGTCAATGTTAAGTTCAATGAAGGAAATAACACCACTGACAGTATCACTTTTCAGTGAGACAAATAAATTGCTTTTATGATTAGAGATACGTTAAAAAAAAGTCTCCAATTTTCTAATTGACTCCTAACAATGGTCTCAGCTCTCATTTAAGTGCTGGCCTTCAGGACCAAACACAGCACAAGACAACACAGCACCATCACATACCTGTCTCTCTTCACTCAATACAACAAAGAAAATTGCATATTAATCCACAGAGGCAGAGGCTGTGCATTGCCTTGTGCTTCTACTTACCTTGAATTCAGTAGGAAGTTTCTGTTGTATTTTTCCTCCTATACTACTCAATCTTTTCCACTCTTTTCTTTCTTCGTGTAATATTCTTTTCAACTCAAATATCAACTCCTTTTTGAAAACATTCAAGTCCATCCCATTCAAAATAATCCACCCTCCCAGCAGTCTCATGTAATGTCTTATTACTGTTAGTACCAAACACGTGTATCAAATTTATTCCAGAGGAACACTTGCCTTATTTTTCACTTGGTGGTAATCTCCTTGAAGACAAGTAACTTTGTGTGTTCTGTATGATGTCTCAGGGCATAGAAAGATTTCTATTCTATATAAAGTGGTTTCAAATTTTTAAGGGATTTCTGAACAATGAAGTCCTTCTGGGCTCTGGATAGGTTTAAAATTCATCAAGCCAATGGCTCTTGAGTTCTTGTCTTGCAACAAACAATGGCTCTTGAGTTTTTGTCTTGACTAACAAACAGGCACCAAGAAGGATATATGATGAAAGATTTATCTAAAGTGGGAGTAGAGTAGTTCAGAAATAAAATGGAAAAGCTCCCAAACTGGGAAGGTCCCAGAGGGAAAGTCCACATGGTAAATCAGATCAGGTTTTCTTGTACATTTAGAGGTATTAATTAGGCATCTAGTTTGGGTAGGCCTCACTACCAAGTTCAAATGTATGTGGGGGACCCTTATTGGTTTACAGGTTAGGGAGGAGAGTACTGACTCAGAAAGAGACCACCAACTCTTTGAGTTCTTAGAAGGAGAAAACAGGAATCTGTGGTCTCTTATCACCATCTTGAATCAGATTTAGGTTCACATTGAAATTTTCATCTAGTCCCAACAGGGAAGGTTGGCATCTATGTTCCTTTGGGGCCTGTGTCTCTAACTACTTATCTGTGAAAGAAGACTACCTTTCTCCTAATCTCTATCAAAATGTGTCAGGTGCAGTTGTAGCTTTCTCCTTTTCCCATAAGAACAGGTAAATAATCCTACAAAGACAATCTGTGTAGTTACCATTTTAGCATCATTCATATTTGGGAAAAGACAGCTTGCCTGATTTCTTAAAGTGATGGAGCCTTCTCTTCCCAGTAGCAGTCTTTCTGTATAACCTGCCCACCATTAGATGTCTCTCCCTATCACACTACCTTGAGAACTCTTATTCTGTACTACATATATTTATGATCTCTTGAATTTACAAGATTGTTGCAATCTCATTTGTTCTCTACAGCCATCCCATAAAGTCAAGTCGTAACTCATCTCTTCATTCAAGGACTAGAACCGTGGCAATGCTTCACACTTAAACTATACTCTTTCATATCTCCCCCACTTAGGTCGCTTCTTCTGTCCCAATTAAGTCCCTCACAGACATGCTCAATGATTTGTCTTCTTGGTAATCTCAGGTCAAATCAAGTGAATAATTATAATTAACCATCACAGTATGCCCTCAATTTCTTTGAAGAAAAATTGAAAGGCTAGGAATGGTGGCTCAGGGAGCCCTGTAATCCTAGCACTTGGGAGGCTGAGGCAAAAGGATATCACATTTGAGTACTGTCTGGGTTACATACCAAGACCTATTCACCCACATACATTAAAAAAGAGTGGGGGGGGGAATGGAGGAAGGGAGAAAAGAAGAAAGAGAAAGGGGAAGAAAAGAAGGGGAACATGGAGAGAAGGAAAGAGAAAAGAAATGAACTGAAAGTAAATAGGGATAAAGGAAAGCAAAAGAAAGGAAGGGAGAGAAATAAGAGAGAAGGGGTTAGAAATCAGGTTTTGACTATGACAATACTTGACAATGAGAGGAAATTTTTTATTTTTTTTGTTGTACTTTATTTGCAAGCAGAGAGAGAGAGAGAGAGAGAGCAAGAAGAGCAAGATAGAGAGAGACAGATTAAGAGAGAGAGAGAAAATGAGTGAACCAGGGCCTCTAGTCACTGCAAATGAATTGCAGACACATGTGCCACTTTGTGTGTCTGGCTTCATGGGGGATACTGGTCAATCAAACTCTGGTCTTCTGGGTTTGCAGGCAAGCACTTTAACCGCTGAACCATCTCGACAGCCCTGAAAATTTTTACTTTTGAAGTTGAAAATAATTTTGAATTGAAAATTAATGTCGGGCAGTTATGGCACTTGCCACCAAAGCCAAAGGACCCAGGTTCAACTCCCCAGGACCCATATAGCCAGATGCACAAGGTGGTGCATGCATCTGGAGTTCATTTGCAGAAGCAGGAGACCCCCAACATGCCCATTCTCACTCTATCTGCCTCTTTTTCTGCCTTCTTCTCTTTCCCTCGCAAATAAACTAAATAAAAAATAAAATATTTAAAAATGTATTTTAGGGGCTTCCGGTCAAGATGGCGAACGCCTAGCTGCACTACAAACAACGAGGGAACAAAAAGGCAAGTATTCAAGGGAAATTAGGAACTTTTTGAAGAGGGAGGGCACAGATTGGGATAAAAGAGGGAAGCACACACCCCCCGCGACCCACGCCCCGCCACCCCGCCTGCCGCGAATAGCTGCATCGGGCGCGGCCCCGCGCCCAGCGGCCCGGCGCCCCGTGCACACCAAGCCCCACGCGCCCCGGCGGCCCAGCGCACCCCACAACCCCCGTGCCCCACACCCGCCGCACCCCCCCCAGCGCGCCCCTCCCCCCCAGCACGCCCCACGCTCCCTATCCACACACGGCAGACGTGGCCCAAGCGAACCAAGGCTTCCCGCGCCCCGGGCACCCAGGCCTGCCCCGTGCCCCCGCGCCCAAGACCCCTGCGCCCCACCCCCGCGTGCCTCGAGACCACCCCACGCCCGCCCCACCCTCCCGCGCGCCCCACCCCCCGCACGTTCCGTGCTCTCTATCCACACACAGCAGGCACGTCCCAAGTGCCCCGTGCCCCGGGTGCCCAGGCGTGCCCCGCACCCCCGCGCCCCCTGAGACCCCCACGCCCCGCCCCCACGCGCCTCGAGCCCCCCCCCGCGCGCCCCGCCCCCGACTCCCCCCCCCAGCACGCCCAACGCTCCCTACCCACACGCGACAGGGGCACTCAAAGCGCCCTGCAATGTCCAGCGCACAGGCACCCAGGTGTGCCCCGCGCCCCCCCGCGTGCCCCGAGACTCCCCGTGCCCCACCCCCGCGCTCCTCGAGCCCCCCCCCACCGTGCACCCCACCCCCGCCGCGCGTCCAGACTGCCCCACAGCGTCCCGCAGCATCCAGCACTCCATCTTACCTCAGCATGCTCCACGCCCCCTGCGCTACCCGCGACCCCCTGACCCCCTCCGCGCGATCCGCCCCCTCCCCCCCTGCGAGTCCAGAGCACCCCACGGTATCCCACAGCGCCCCACGCTCCTAGCTGCCCCCCCTCCCCTCACGCCCTGCTGTTCTCACATCACTTGCCGCCAGTCAGTTTCTGCTGTGTCCTGATTCCATACCCACATCATCTGCCTCTGCACTACAATTGCACGTGCAGTGGGCCCAGTCCCACAGCAAGAGCCACATAAGTCCACACTGAGTCACTAGCGCCAGCGCAGGTGCCATCCCCTACCTGTACATCGCCACCCATCCCCCACTCCCCTGAGGCGGAAGAGCACAGACTGTTTACAGACCTCAGTGTACCCAGCCAGAATCTAGGCACCTTCAAGGCTTGCTACCTCAGTCCCTTTTCAAGCTCAAAGGCAGGCAGCTTAGGTACATTACTGGGTGAGAATTCAGGCAACTTTGGTGCCCCTGTCAGGCTATAGGTAGGCGGCTTTGGCAAGAGTGAGCAAAAACCCAGGCTGCTTACAACTGCCCCAGGCTGCCTTGGATTTGCATTAAGCTAGATCCCAGGCTGCTCCACCCACCTACCTGCCCATACACTGACATGGGTAGACCACAGCGCAAAAGAAATAACACGAAAAATAAAATGGAAGAAAATCCAGACAGATCACCCAGTCCAACAAGGATCACAACAAACCAAAGCATAGAAGAGTGTTTAGGATCAGAACATCAAGTGGAAGCAATGAACAATGCAACCCTGACCAAACTACTGCTAGATCTGACAGGAAAGCTACAAAGGATAGATAATCGTATGGATGCTACCATCACTAAGCTAGAGCAATATGATAAGACACTGGAAGGAATTCAAAGAGAGCTAAGAGAGTTGAGGGAGAATGAAAAAAAAAGAGGACCTTAAAAATCAGCTGGCCACACTAAATGAAAACATAAAGAAATGCAAGGATGATTTCCAAGAATCATCAAGAAAATCAGAAAATGAGACAAAAAGGGAGCTGGACAAAGCGATGGAAGTGATACATAGGAAAGTAGTAGAAAATGCAAACTTAATTGAACAAGTCCAAAACTCACTAGAGGCTCTCAAGAATAGAGTCAGCGAAGTGGAAGATAGAAATTCTGATCTGGAAGACAGGATGGAAGAAACAGTTCGAGAGTCCAAAAATTTCAGTAAGTTCAAAAGTTCCTGTGAACAGAACATGAGAGAATTGTGGGATACACTTAAACGTCCTAATATCAGAATCATTGGAATACCAGAAGGAGAAGAATTTCAGACCAAAGGCATGGAGAACTTATTTAACACAATAATTGAAGAAAACTTCCCCCGTCTCTTAAAAGAAAGGCCCATCAAGATTCAAGAAGCAAACAGAACTCCTAACCAACTAGACCAAAGGAGAAACTCCCCAAGGCATATTATCATTAAGACTCTAAACATTGACATCAAGGAAAAAATCCTAAAAGCAGCTAGGGAAAAACAGCACACCACTTTCAAAGGAAACCCCATCAGAATTACTTCAGACTTCTCAATGGAAACCCTGAAAGCTAGAAGGGCCTGGAATGATACTCTCCAAACTCTAAGAAACTATGGCTTTCAACCTAAACTACTCTACCCAGCAAAAGTCTCCCTTATAATAGATGGTGAAAGGAAATCTTTCCATGATAAAACTCAGCTTTACAATTATATGAACACAAAACCAAACCTACAGAAAGTACTCCAGGAAATTCTCCACAGAGAAGAAACAAATAACCAAACACAAATGCCTACAAGAAGAAGATCACAGCAATCAAACCCAGAGTAGATACAAAAAAAAAAAAAAAAATTCCATGGAAATGCCAACACACCTCTACCACCACAAAATGACAGGGATAAAATCAAATCTCACAGTCATCACCCTAAACATTAATGGCCTTAATTCACCCATCAAGAGACACAGGCTAACAGGGTGGATCAAAAAATTAGACCCCTCAATCTGCTGCCTTCAAGAAACTCACCTTACCTCTAGACAGAAACCTCCTCAGGGTGAAAGGGTGGAAAACAATATTCCAAGCAAATGGGAATAAGAAACAAGCAGGTGTAGCTATATTAATATCAGATAAAGTTGACTTCAAACCAAAAACAATCAAAAAAGACAAAGAAGGCTACTTCCTACTTGTAAAGGGAACAATCCATCGAGAGGATATTACAATCATAAATCTGTATGCACCAAACACAGGGGCACCGCAGTTCATAAAACAAAACCTACTTGACAATAAAACAGAAATAACCACCAACACCATCATAGCTGGGGACTTTAACACACCATTATCAGTAATAGACAGATCATCCAAACAGAAGCTCAACAGGGAAGTAAGAGAGCTCAACAAAACCATAGAGCACTTAGACCTAACAGACATCTACAGAACTTTCCACCCCAAATCCACAGACTACACATTCTTCTCAGCAGCCCATGGAACATTCTCTAAAATAGACCATATACTGGGTCACAAAGATAGCCTCCACATATTTAGGAAAATCGACATAATTCCCTGCATGATATCAGATCATAATGCTATATTCCTAGAAATCAATAACAAAAAAACCAACAAGAGCCCCAACGGCAACTGGAAACTGAATAGCACACTCTTAAACAATAAATGGATAGTGGATGAAATAAAAAATGAAATTGCAAAATTCCTGGAATTGAATGACAATGAGAACACATCCTACCAAAACTTGTGGGACACAATGAAGGCAGTCCTCAGGGGAAAATTCATAGCACTCAATGCCTTCATAAAAAAGACAGAAAAATCCCAAATCAATAGCTTAACCATCCACCTAAAGGCATTGGAAAAACAAGACAAATCCAACCCAAAGAGCTCCAGAAGGAAGGAAATAATTAAAATCAGAGCAGAAATTAATGAATTGGAAACCAAGGAAACAATTAAGGCAATTGACAAAACAAAGAGCTGGTTCTTTGAAAAAATAAACAAGATTGACAAACCTCTGGCCAATTTGATCAAGCAAAAAAAGGAGAGACTCCAAATTAACAAAATTCAAAATGAAAAAGGAGAGATTACAACAGACATCAGTGAAATCGGCAGAATCATCAGGACTTATTTCAAAAACCTCTACTCCACAAAACTGGAAAATGTGGAGGAGATGGATAAATTCCTGGATGCATATCATCTACCAAAGCTAAACTCAGAGCAGATCAACCACCTCAATGAACCCATCACGCTCATGGAGATTGAAAAAGTAATAAAAAAAACCCCAAAAAAGAAGAGTCCAGGACCAGATGGATTCCCAGCCGAATTTTATCAAACCTTCATGGAAGAACTCAAACCAATCTTCCTAAAACTGTGCCACACAATTGAAGAACAGGGAAAACTACCCAACTCCTTCTATGAAGCTAGTATCACCCTAATCCCAAAACCAGGCAGAGACGCCACAAGATCCTCAACAAAATTCTCGCAAACCGAATCCAACAACACATCAAAAGCATTATCCACCTTGACCAAGTGGGATTTATCCCAGGAACACAAGGGTGGTTCAACATATGAAAATCTGTCAATGTAATACACCACATAAACAAGCTTAAACATAAAAATCACATGATCATTTCGATAGATGCAGAAAAGGCCTTCGACAAGATACAACATCACTTCATGATCAAAACATTGGAGAGAATCGGCATGGCCGGTTCACATCTTAATATAATAAAGGCAATATACAAAGCTCCAAAGGCCCAAATAATTCTTAATGGAGAAAGACTGGAGGAATTCCCATTGAGATCAGGAACAAGACAGGGATGTCCTCTCTCACCTCTGCTTTTCAATATAGTTCTGGAAGTCCTAGCCCAAGCAATAAGGCAGGAGAAGGAAATAAAAGGGATACAATTTGGAAAGGAAGAAGTTAAGTTAGCTCTATTCGCTGATGACATGATTGTATATGTAAGAGACCCGAGAGACTCCATCCCAAAACTCCTGAAGGTGATTAATGCCTAAAGCAAAGTAGCAGGATACAAAATCAATGCACAAAAATCGGAAGCATTTCTGTATGCAAATGACAAAGACACAGAAAAAGAAATAAAGGACATAGTCCCATTTTCAATAGCAAAAAATAAAATAAAATACCTTGGAATAATGTTAACCAAGGAAGTAAAAGATCTATACAATGAAAATATAAAAACTCTCAAAAAAGAAATTGAGGAGGACTTGAAACGATGGAAAGACCTCCCATGCTCCTGGATAGGCAGAATTAACATTGTGAAGATGACAATCCTACCAAAGGCAATATATAGATTTAACGCAATTCCAATTAAAATCCCTACAATGTTCTTCACAGACATAGAAAAAATGATCTCAAATTTCATATGGAAAGGCAGAAGGCCTCGCATATCCAAACATACCCTCACCAAAAGAAATACCTCTGGTGGCATCACCATACCCAATATAATGTTATACTACAAGGCCATAGTAATAAAAACAGCATGGTACTGGCATAAAAACAGGAGTATAGACCAATGGAATAGACTTGAGGACCCGGATTTTGGGCCAAGCAACTATAGCTACTTGATATTCGACAAAGGCCCAAACAATATAGACTGGAAAAAAGATAGCATCTTCAACAAGTGGTGCTGGACAAACTGGATAACCACATGCAGGAAACTAAAACTTGATCCACACATTTCACCATGCACAACACTCAAATCCAAATGGATCAAAGACCTCAACATAAGACCAGAAACTCGAAAACTACTGGAAGAAAATTTAGGAAGTACTTTCCATGATATAGGAATGGAAAAAGACTTCCTGAATAAAACCCCAGTGGCTCAAGTTCTTAAACAGTCACTCAACCATTGGGATAATATGAAGCTGAAGAGTTCCTTTACAGATAAGCATATAATAAACAAAGCCAATAGAATATCCACAGAGTGGGAGATAATATTTGCAGGTTATCCAACTGATAGAGGCCTTATCTCTAGAATTTACAAAGAACTCAAAAGTCTAAACAATAAGAAGACAAATACCCCACTCACAAAATGGGGCACAGAGTTAAACAGGCAATTCACAGAGGAAGAGATACAAATGGCAAACACACACCTAATAAAATGTTCATCATCCCTAATCATCAGAGAAATGCAAATTAAAACAACTATGAGATTCCACCTTACCCCAATAAGGATAGCCAACATCAAAAGGTCAAATGAAAATAAATGCTGGCGAGGATGTGGAGAAGCAGGGACACTCATTCACTGTTGGTGGGAATGCAGGATGGTACAACCACTTTGGAAAGCAATATGGAGACTCCTGAAAAAGCTGACTATAGAAATACCAACAGACCCAGTTATACCCTTACTGGGCATCTACCCTAAAACCTTCAAACCAAAAGCCAGAGAGATTTGCTCAACCATGTTTATAGCAGCTCAATTCGTAATAGCTAAAAGCTGGAATCAACCCAGATGTCCATCATTAGAAGAATGGATAACAAAGATGTGGTAAATCTACACAATGGAATTCTATACAGCAGTAAGAAAAAACGACATAAAGAAATTTGAGGAAAAATGGTTGAACCTGGAACAGATCATTCTCAGTGAACTTACCCAATCACAGAAAAAAAATCGACACATAGTCTCACCCATCTGCAACACGTAACCTGAATTTGCCCAAGATGCCTTACATACCCAGCAAGTACCTCATGGACTAGACAATAAGATGGATGGGAGGGCGGGGAGGGAATCAAAGGGTGGAAAACAGTAATCTGGACCCAAACAGCAATGGTACCATAAAATTCTACTTCCTAAAAGACAGACCAAATGACTGAACCTTCACTAGTCCCTTACAGGAAACACCTGAACCACAAGACACTGGAGAGGGTAGGATCAAAACTAACCTAAATCTCCTACATCTTCCTTCCCTCCCTCTCCCCCTCTCCCCTCTATCTCTCTCCTCTCTAACTCTTGTATATTAGTTATCTTTTTCCTCAATTTCTTAGTGGACACTGACCTGTAACCCCCACTTCCAGCTTGGGCCTACAATCCACAATGAGCTTTTGATCAGAGAAACCTACAAGGTTTCCCAAAACAATGACAGACTTCTGTCAGAGTAATTGATGACCCACCAAAGGTCAGTGGTAAGACCCTATTGCTGAAGACTCCATACGCAGCTGACACGTAAAATGGAATGACATGGCTGGAAGCCAGGAGAGAGTCAGTCCCCAGACAGTCAGCGTGTCTAGTGCCAGAAGGCGCTACATAGGCGACTGGGGGAAGTGACCAAGATCTGTCCAAGCAACACATTGTTTAACCTAAGTAGCAACAATTAACCGGATGTGATACCCACACAAGTGCAATAGTGGTACACAGCCATGGTGAGGAATCAATTGCTCTTGATTTGGCTAACTGATCCACTCAGTGGTACTAGACCCTTAGCTGGAGCTGGGAAACAAGTCAGAACCATACCCAAACACAAGCCCACTCTACAATATCAAGCTACCATCAATCACGGGGTATAAGAGGGCCTACACCTATCAAACTGTCTATCAAAAAAGTAAGTGTTATCTCAATTTTCTGGGTGCTAACTTACTCTCTGTTGGAGAATCTGCTTCTCTTTTCCAGATAGATGCAGATCCTAAGAAGAGAGCTGCCCCAACATACCTCAGAAGGGGCCCAACTGAAACTAAGGACAACTGGCGAAATAAGCAAGGGTGATGTTTTCCTGTGAACTGGATACCAGCACAAAGGGGAAGGAGATCAATGCAGAGAAAAATCAACTCCTACCAAATCAGAGAGCCAGAGCCTCAGAGGCCCCCAACACCTCAGCACTGAAGCAGACCAAAAATGAACCCAACATGGCTCAGGGAAATCTTGCGGAAGAGGGGGCGGAAAGAATGTCAGAGTTACATGTTGGGTCATGATTTTCAGAGACATTTATCATACTAATAACTGGGGGCTAACTCCACAATGCACGACCCATTTTCAATAACAAGGAGGGTCTAATGGGAGGGGGTAGATCACAGATGAGCCTAAATAATGGTACCAAACTGCCTGTATTTACTGAAAAGAAAACTAATAAATTAAATTTTAAAAAAAATGTATTTTAATAAAAGAAAGCAAAATTAATGTCAATATTTTCTAACAAATTTTATATGACATGGATAAAAGTTTATGTATAGTAATATGGGAATTTTTCTAAAATCTACAGTAATATGAGAGCAAAACATAAGTAGATATTTATAATAGGTACAGACAAGCAAACAAAATTGTACCTCTCAGAATTCTTGTAACAATTAGGTATTTTTTCTAGTGTCCATAATTACATAACTACTGACTAAGTAAAAACAAAGAATTATATTAGTGCTTATAATATATGAAGCCACTTGGCTCACTAAAGTAATTTATTTTGAAAAGTAACTTACATAATTAATGTTCAGGAAAAAAGAGTGTGTTGTGAAAGAAAGGTGAAAAACTTAGGGAAAATTGTCTTAGGGTACAGAGAAGGGTATTTTGAATTGAAACTTTTACAGAAAAATATTTTATTAAATATGAAAAGACTTAAACTCCTTTTCCCAAGTACTTCCATATCTAAATATTTGTTTTTAGGCAATTGTAGATAATTTGCTTTATTTTATTTATTGTTAAGATATATCACGTCTGAGAAGATATAATTTGGAAATTATGTTTAAGTAACAATTTCATGTAATCTATTCAGCAGAGGAAATAAAATAATTGTATTTATTTATCACTCATGACATCCAGATGTTATGCATGGTCACCATCTCTTGTTATTTCTATTCTATATTACTAGGAAGGCAATGTATAGGTTTATCCATGAAATAGTCACTTCCAGGCTATTGACATATATTTTTAGCAAAACAACGTAGCAGACTCTGGAACCAGAGTACCTGATTCGAACCCCAGATGCACCACTTGCTGTTTTTATGGTTTATCGGCCTCTCTATTTCCACACGGATACAATGATGATAACAGGAAAGCATCTCACTCATGGATTTGTTGTAAGGATGACATTGAGCTTGATATTTTCAAACATTTTGAAATAATGTTTGAATGAGTAGAAATGTTAAGTGCTCACTGCTTTTACATAAAACTAATTATCTAGTGTAGTATTTCCTTTTCCAGTTATAGTTTTTGTTATAGCTGTTTCCACAGCTTTGGTCATGAAATTGTTCTTGTATGATCATGAACATAAAAAATGAAATGAGCTTATCAAAACACAAATTCAAGAATACTAAAGAATTTAAATTAATATATGAGACACATAGATAATTAGGAGTTAACCAAGTGATTTTATTGGTCAATTTTAAAAAGTCATGTTTATTAAGCAATCAGATATCTTCATAAGTTTAAGAAGTCAATGTGCTGACAAACTAACCCCAAAAAACTCAACACAAAGCTCTAATTTTTAGTTTAAAGATTGCAGTAGTAAGCCGGGCGTGGTGGCACATGCTTTAATCCCAGCACTCAGGAGGCAGAGGTGGGAGGATCGCTGTGAGTTCAAGGCCACCCTGAGACTACATAGTGAATTTCCAGTCAGCCTGGGCTGGAGTGAGACCCTATCTCAAAAAAAAAAAAAAAAAAAAAAACACCCAAAATAAATAAATAAATAAAGATTGCAGTAGTATATATTTATATTGACCTGCCATAGCTAGTTTCAAACTACCACTGGTTTAAAAGTCACTGTGAAAATTTCTAAATATTTTTAAGATTTGAGTCCTGTGACAGGGTATGAGTGAGCCCTACAGACCGCTGGCACAGCAGTACAATTTTACATAGCAGAGATATCCCTAGAGCCACAGGGAGTGCTTGAAAAGTGGATAGAACCAGCACCTACAAAGGCTCTGTCATTCCTTCCTATACGATGATGTTCCATTAAGGAATAAGACACTAAAAGACATTAACAATAACTCTTAGCCAGGTGTGGTGATGCACGCCTTTAATCCCAGCACTTGGGAGGCAGAGGTAGGAGGATCACCGTGAGCTAGAGGCCACCCTGAGACTACATAGTGAATTCCAGGTCAGCCTGGACTAGATTGAAACCCTACCTCAGAAAAGAAAAAAAATAATAATAATAATAACTTTTATCGTGATAACACCTCTATAACAATATGCTATGAAAAAAAAGTTACGTGTGGTTAACATAGTATTTGGGAACAGACAAAGACTATGCGAACTGAAACCACAGAAAGCCTACCACTTATATAGCAGAGATGTCCTTCAGTGACGGGTGCTGAGGGCTGTCTTTGTCTTGTTCTCCCTTTTTTCACTTAGAATCTGTTTTGGCATAACTAGAGCCATCTCACTGCTCAGGCATTTACAGAGTCTCCAGTCATGATGTCACAAGGGTTTAATGTGCTAACTGCCAAGTGAGCCCCAAGCAGCAGGAGCAGCATGGAGTCAGCGGCCTGTAGCCACCAGCCAGGTTCAGCCTTCAGAGGAGTTTTGTTTGATCGCTCAAAAGCTTTCTGAAATACAGAATTAATTAGCGGCATGTACAAATTAAGAGATTTCACATACAAAAAAAAAAAAAAAAACTACACAAATTCTCAGTTTCTTTTATGAAGTTTGAGGATCCGACAACACTGAGCACATACCCCCACACAGCAGTTTCTTCCTGGGACTAAATGGGGCTGCCCTCTTCAAATGAAGCACAAACCCTCCACTTTTCAAAGTGTCCCCAACACTTAATGCTATGCACCAGCCAGTTTGCTCATCTCTATCACCTGTCTGTGCCCCCTGAAGGATTTTTGAGTTGGCATCTGTAGCATAATATAATATAAAAAAAAGAGAGAGAAAGTAAAAACATTTTAGAATTAGGCAACCCTGGGAACTAGTCCAGCCTCTGACACTCAGTAACGTGTGAACATAAGCAAGTGAGGAAACCAGCCCAAGTCTGTTTCTCTGGGAAATGGAAATAGAAATGAAACCTAGCTCACAGGATTATAACAAGAACTAAGCCTGACAGCACATGCAAGCACCTAGCCCGCCACCTGTCACAGAACAAGGCCTCTGCTCATGTCAGTGCCTCGCCCATCTTCCACACACTGATTTCTGCTCATACTGCCCTAGCATTCCTTCACATCTGTTATTTTCTTCCTCAGCTCAGTTGCCTACAGAATTGGTCTCTGTCTCACATAAAGCTTATTTTTTGTACTTCCCTTTTTTGTCCCTGGCTGTAATTTCTTCATACAAGCGCTCTGGAATGTCTCTGGAATGTCACTGGCCTCCCTGTTTTCACATTCTCTCACTCTAGGCACGCCAATCATCCTAACTGTAATAGTCACAAGTACAGCTCCTTACCTGACCCCAGCCTCATCTTTCCAGGGAAAATGAAAGAAAAGAGAGAGAGAGAGAGAGGAAGGTTTCAAATATAGAGAATAGAATGGGAGCTGCCAAGATGTGAAGGAAAGAGAAATACAAACTTGCTACTCAATGAATGAAAAGTTAAGTTGTGTAAGGTCAAGAACTTCTTGAGGTCTGTTTTATAAAATCACAACTATATTTAACAATATATTATTGTGCTCTTCAAACTTAAAGAGTTGGATGTTGTGATAAGCCCTTTTATCTTTAAAAATCAGAGCAAAAAATAAGTTATAGCTGAATAGCTTATAGGAAGGTTTTGGAGATAATGAGTCTGGTTATTGTCTTGACTATGGTGACAGCAACATGAGCAGATGTCCAAACTCATCAAATGGCATGTAGTAAGTCTATGCAAGCTGTCTTTCAGTATATCCGTTATGCCTCTGTAAGTTATTACTAAAAATTGCCAAACAAAATTCTAACTAAAACCTGGTGGCTGACTCTACTTACATATTTGATGTCTCCATAGAGAAGTATTTTGTTAATTTTATCTTTTTTTCAATTTGAGAGACAGAGAAGGAGAGACAGAGAGAGAGAGAGAGAGAAAATGTATGTGAGTAAAGGAGAAAAAAATTCATTCAGTTTCTTATAAGAATGAAATTCATTTATAAGGTTGATTTTACAATATCCCACTAAATGGGACCTTTTTTTTTTTCAAATGTTTACTGACCACTATGTGCCACATGTAATTTGAGTAATGATTTTATAGAACTGATTAAAACAGGCATGAGAGACTAAAATTATAACAACAATGAAAGAAGCTAAAATATGAGCTGAAGACATAGCTTATCAGTTAAGGCACTTGCCAGCAAAGCCAAAGGACTGAAGTTTGATTCCCCAGGACCCATGTAAACCAGATGTACATAGTGGCGCATGTGTCTGGAGTTTGTTTACAAGGCTAGAGGCCCTGATGCATCCATTCTCTCTCTCTCTCTCTCTCTCTCTCTCCTCCCATCTCTCAAATTACTAAATAAACATAAAATATTATTAAAGAATTTAAACTATAATTAATTTTGGTAAAAGGAAAGTTGCTGGCAATAGATAGATGGCTATAATAGCAACCAAGATAATTATTAGAAGTCAGGGAGAATTAAGCTCTAAAATGAGAAGGATTTAAAGAGACAGCAGAGAAAGGGAAGGAAGCATAAAATAACTAAAATATTAACCTGAGTTAAAATTTTAAAATGAGTCAGGTGCACCTGACCCACAAGACACTGGGAAGGGTATGGGGTATGCTGAAGACTGACCTTAGTCTTCTACAGTCTCTCTCTCTCTCTCTCTCTCTCTCTCTCTCTTCTATCTCTTTTATATTAGTTATCTTTTTCTTCCTTTCCTTAGTGGGCACTGACCTGTAACTCCCAGTACCAGCATGTGGCTATCATCCATAATGAGCTTTTGATCAGAGAGACAAGGTTTCCTAAAAGAAAGACAGATTTCTGTCAGAGTACTTGATGACCCACCAAAGGTTAGTGGTAAGACCCTACTGCTAAAGATACCTTATACGGTTGACACATAAAATGGGATGGCATGGCTAGAAGCTGGAAGAGAGTCAGTCCCCAGTCAGTGAGTCTAGTCCCAGAAGGTGCTAAATGGGCAACTGGGGGAAAATGACCAATATCTGTCCAAGCAACACATGGTCTCACCTACTTAGCAGCAAATAACCTGTCCTGATGCTCACACAAGTGCAATAGAGGCAGACAGCCATGATGGGGAACCAATTGCTGTTGATTCAGCTAACTGATCCCCTCAGTGGAATGGGACCCATAGCTGGAGCTGGGAAACAAGTCAGAACCATATCCAAACATGAGCCCGCTCTCCACTATCAAGCAACCATCCATCGTGGACTACAGGAGGGCCTACACCTATTAAATTCTCTATAAAAAAGTAAGGGTTATCTCATTTGTCAGGTGTTAACTCCCTCTATGTTGGAGAATGTGCTTCTCTTTTTCAGATAGATGTAGATCCTAAGGAGAGAGCCACCCCATCATACCTCAAAAGGGCCCCATCTGAAACTAAGAACAATTGGTGAAACAAGCAAGGGTGCTGTTTTCTTGGTGAACTGGGTACCAGCACAAGGGTGAAGGAGATCAACACAGAGAAAAATCAACTCCTACCAAATCAGAGATCCAGAGAACCAGAGGTCCCCAACACCTCATCACTGAAGCAGACCAAGAATGAACCCAACATGGCTCAGGGAAATTTTTGCAGAAGAGGGGGTGGAAAGAATGTCAGAGCCACATGTTGGGTCATGATATGCAGAGACATTTATCCTGCCCATAACTGTGGGCTAACTCCACAATGCATGGCCCATATACCTCAACAAGGAGGGGCCAGAAGGAGGAGGTAGGACATGGATGAGACTAATAATGGTACCAAATTGACTGTATTCACTGAGTACAAAACTAATAAAAAAGTAATGATAAAAAAAGAATATAAAAAATAAAAAAATTAAAATGAAGTATATACAGCTTTGTTGAACAAGACTGGATAAAATTAGCAACCTTTCCAAGGTCATTTTTCTAACATACCAACCTCTACCCAAAACATTCTGGTCTGTTATTGGAACTAGAATACAATGTTCCCTTGTGTGATATTTCCACAAAGTATAAGCAAATATTTGAGCTCAAAATCCCACATTCATTATACCACAATGCATCAAATAGCATGTCCTTATTACTTTTAATAACTAAATATAGAATTTTCATTATACAATATAGTTTCACACATTAAAAGTTACATAGCAATTGAAGAACAATGAGTCCCCTGATAAAGTGTAAAACTATGTTAATTGCATAACTAATTTTATTGATCTAAAAATCCAAATCACTTAATTACCTAAGTCTTATACTTTGGCAGTTTCTATTGACCAATATATTTGGAAGACTGCCAACTCCTCACTCCCTTTTAAATTCCAACGTGAGATTTTTGAGGCTGTTCGTTGTTGTTCTTGTTGATTCATTGTGCATTTTACTGCTCAGTTTACTATAAAACAAAGACCTCTTCAGTGATACTCTTTCTAGGGTGTCATGTTTTCATGTATTCATCTTCCAATTGAGACAGACACATAAATACAGCCATTGGAGTGTTTCTCCTGGAAGAATAAAGTTTCAAAGCTCAAGGTAGACAAACGTCAATTCAGGTTGGGTTACCCTTTTCATAGAGCTCGAGAACCGAGGACAGGTTAGGAAAGCCAGTCGTCATCAGCCTACCTTTATGCACTTGGCCACCTGTCAATGTTCACAACTTACGGTACATAAGGGAGAGCTATAACGACAAGGTACTTTCTAAAATGATCCACTCACTCTTTAGAAAGAAAAATCTAATTGAAAAAAATCTCATTTGGAACAGAAGGCTCTTTCCCTTGGCACACACATACACATGTGCATGTGCATGCGGGCACACACACACACACACACACACACACACACACACTGTTCCCAGTTGTCCTATCTGAAGTCTATACAGCAATTCTAGTTCCTCTTCAATATAACTAGCCCATTGGACATTGTTATGCATCTGTTAAAATGCCGCTACTCACCATTAGAAGCGTAGTAACTATTACATGACACGTGAGTTCTGCCTGCTAATGTTCCAATCTAAGGGAGGGTGTCTCTGATTCTACACCTCTACAACAATGGCTCAATGCAATGATGTTCTCTAGGTTTTGCAGGGCTGCACACTTCAATGTCTCATCAACTGCTCATCTTCCTTCTGGGATGACCCATAAGTTACCAAAGCAGGAAGCAGCTATTACTTCTCTAAGCATTTTCCCAAGTTATTTGTTAAGGGCCCTGATAATGAAACAGAACAAATTAAATAGTTGCTGTTCATATTTTCAAGGCGGTTCACAGTTTGGTTTTGCTGGATTAAATTGAAAGAGAATCTACTGACTCAAATAAGTTAAAAGGAAAATCTTTCAAGCCTAATCATGGATAAGACTGGTAGCAATAGAGTGAAAATCTGAAGGTTGTGTGCCTGTGTTGACTCCATTCTTGACTGTGATGCTTTTTCTCCTAGCAAACTTATCAGATTGACCTTGACTTCCTGGCTTGCTTACATACCCACTTTTAACTGTAAAACTTTGTCTTGGCATTATTCCTTTCTACTGAGTCAGGGCCTGAGTCATATGCCCATCCTAGGAGACATTACCAATCCCACCAACCCATATCAATTAAAAATAACAATTTTTTTCATTTACACCAGAAACAGGAAGCCCAGGGAAATGAAAATATTCATGCCACAACATTATCGGAAAATCCATAGTATCATCTCTTGTATCACCCCAGTTTACCCTGTGATTTCACATAGGAAGGAAATATGGTACCTTTGGAGCCCCTGAGTGATTTCATGTCAGTTAGACAGAGCTCCTTGGTGACAAGCAGTGGCTTTAATTTGAAGAAAACTTGTTTAAAACTAATGAGAATTTGCATCATTTTAATTCAACAACATATGCTCTATATCTAGCAAATATTTTTTACTTAAGGGGTACTCAAAAAATCCTTGCAAAACTATTGCCAACATTTTAAATACACACAATGTTATGACAACCAAAAATGCAAATAAATTATTTCTAAGTATAGATATTTTAATCAAATCTAAATATAAGATATGAAGGTGCATCAATAGAATACAAGGATGTAAAGTTTACTTAGATTTGTGTATTTTTGAAAAGGTGAGGAAGATAGAAAAAGCCTTGGGAAAAGACAGGAAATGTGTATGTGGGATCATAAAAAATAAATAAAAGGAGGAAGGTATCAGTGAAACTCCTTAACTATGAATACAACAACACTCAGTTATTAAAGTTGAAAACCAAGTAAACACAATGTTTGCTTTGATTTAACATTTTCTCCCTTTTATCTCAAAAGAGAAAATGAGAACAGACAGGCCCATTGTAATTTTCTGAGCAGTCAGCTGCACTCACGGATCAGACCATGGGTTCTTCATGGTCCACAACAGTGCACGGAGTTTGTTGATCAATTTGTAAACAATTTCTACAGTATTTAAAATTCAATTTAATGACAGCTTTACCACAAACAATAAGGTTATGATGTTCATTTGAAAGATGAAGCATTGTATTTAAGAAAATACATAACATGAGATATTTCCTCAAGAAACCATTTACAAATATGTGGCATAAACCAGGAAAATTATGTTCTAGTGATGGATACAAAGGTAAATAACTGAGAGAAAGCAATACAAAAAAATAAGTAGAGAAGGAGGGCTGGAGAGATGGCTTAGCAATAAAAGCTCTTGCCTGAAAAGCCTAAAGAGCAAGATTTGATTCCCCAGTTCCCACTTAAGCCAGGTGCACAAGGTGGCACATGCATCTGGAGTTCATTTGCAGTGGTAGGAGGACTTGGCATGCCCATTCTCTCTCTATCTTCCCCTTTATCTCTCTCCCTCCTTCAAATATATAAATAAGTAAAATATTTTAAAAAAATAAGTAGAGAAGGAAATGATGGAGAAGATAGGTGGTGATATGGGTCAATCTCTCTGGGAAAGCACCGTTTTAACTAACACAGAAGTGTGAAAACATTTCTTCTGAGAATGGAAGGAGGTGTTTCCAGGCAGAGAGAACTGCGAAGCCAAGTCTCCAAGGAAGAAAGACATTTGCAAACATAATGAACTGTTAAAATCCAGGTATGGAAGGTGATTAATATGAAGGGTTTAATTGAAAGCAAAAACTAAATAGAGTTTGTGCCACGCAGAACATTGCAGGGCATGACAAAGAGTGTAAGTGCTCAGGATGCATCTGAGAGTATGTGGAATATCAAGGGTGGTATAGCATCTCAGGAGTTTGTGCTCATTCACATACTTTCTTTTTTTAATGTACGTATTCTATTTATTTATTTATTATTAATTAGTTTTGTACTCAGCAAATACAGTCAATTTGGTACCATTGTTAGGCTCCACATACTTTCTTCACGCAGGGTCTTTCCCTCAACTTAGAGCTGTCAATTTTGGTCAGTGAGCCCTAGAGTTAAGCCCCTGTAATATTCTAGTCTCATCCACCAGACTAGGTTCACAGACATGCATGGCCACACCCAGATTTTTATATGGGTTCTGAATAGACAAAATTGGAATCTCAGGCCCTCATGCTTAAGCAGCAAAATCTCTTACTAGCTGAGCCACCTCCTCAGCTGCATGCTGCTATTTTTAACAAGTGCCCAGAACAGACTTTTCAAAAGTATACTTTAACTTACAGAACATTTTGTCTACAGCCATACACACTGGATGTCACCAGAGCACTTCCACATTCACCTATTACTAAGAAAAAAAAATAATTTGACTTAAAACACAAGCAATAACACTTTGCTATGGAGCCACATTAAGCAGATTGTGAGCCATTCAAAGAAATTAGTCACAACCAAATATACTTCACAACTACTATTCCTCCTATATATGAATTGTGCAATGTTGGAAGAAACAATATCAAAATTTTAGATGGTTGTGGTGGCTCACACCTTTAATCCAAGCACTTGAGATGGGGAGGTAGGAGGATCACTGAGAGTCCCAGGTCAGCCTGCACTAGAATGAGAGAGACCCTACCTTCAAAAGCCAAAAAATAATAAATAATGAAACAAAACTTTCAAAATAATTTAAATATTAATATGTCCAACTAACCAATCTAAAATATTTTAAATTGCATAAAACTATATATATATATGGAAAGTAATGGATTATATATAATATAATATGCAATCAGTTATTTTCCTTATTGCTGTGACAAATTACATGATAACAGAGCTTAAGGGCAAAGTTTATTTTGCCTAAGGTCCCAGGACACACCATTCACCATGGCAAAGGAGACATGGCTGTAGGAGCGGGCAGTAGCTGGTCATGTTGTATCCACAACCATGAAGCAGAAAGAGATATATGCTGCTGCCCCAGCAGTGTTTTCTATTTTTTTTTTTCAGTCCAGAACCCTGGTCCATGGAATGGTGCCACTCACATTTAGGATGAGTTTCCCCCATTCAATTAACCTAATCTTGAAAATCCTTCAATCATACCTAGAGATTTGTTTCCATAGAGATTCTAAATTCTGAAAGGTTGACAACCCAGATTAATGATCACAATGTGCAATTTTTTTTTTTCATATGATAGAATAATAGAAGAGTTCATGTTGTAGTCACCTTCACATTGCTGGGACAAAGCATCCAACCAAAAGCCATCTTAGGAGAACAGGGTTTATTTTGGCTTACAGTCTCAAGCGGAAACCTCCTATTGGAAGGGAAAGGATAGTAGGGCCTAGACCGGGCACCCCTTCTTGCCATAGCAGCTGGCAGAAAGCAGAAACAATGTGAGCTGAACTCTAGCTAAAGGAAGACTGCCCCCGGCACCTTAGCTCTTCTCAAATTACCACCAGCTGAGGCTCAAGCACTGAAAACACATAGGTCTTTGGGGGACATCTGATTCAAACTATTATAGCCCATAATTATTAAACTTAGATAGATAGATAGATAGATAGATAGATAGATAGATAGATAGATAGACAGACAGACAGACGGATGGATGGTGACACTCAAAAGAATAAAGCATTCTCTCATAAGTCTATGCAATCCTTTTTTTTGTTCATTTTTCATACTCAAAACTCATTTTTTACCAATTCTTAAAAGTTTTCAAAAAAATAATTCATTTCAAATATTCAAATTACTATGAGATACATAAAATAGAAAAAAAAGAACAACTCCCTTCATTGCATCACACAAAAATAACTACTTATAACAGTGTGTGTTGTTAACAGTCTTAGCAGGTTTTTATTTGTATTTTATTTACATTTATACATATGCATATCTATTCCAAAGTTTATCTGAGCATGCTCTTCTATAGTTTCTTCATCAAGCACGTACATATCACTATGCACAGGCCATCTTTCTGAGATGGGGCATAACATAATCTGTTTAAAAGCATCAACAGGGCTGAAGAGATGGTTTAGTGGTTAAGACATTTGCTTGCAAAGCCAAAGGACCCAGGTTCGGTTCCCCAGGACCCATATAAGCCAGATGCACAAGGTGGCACATGTGTCTAGAGGTTGTTTGCAGCGCATGGAGGCCCTGGCAGCCCATTCTCTCTCTCTTTGTCTATGTCTGTTTCTTTCTATTTCACAAATAAATAAATAAATAAAATTATAAATACATCAAAGTTTGCACTGAAACTAGTAGCCATTCATAAAAATAAATGGTTATTTCAATAAATAGAGGCTGTCTTGAGATTTCAGTACATTTCTATCAGATTTCACTACAATTTCTATCAAACTTTCGATTAATGAAAATGTTATCATGGCCCATTAACAATGAGTCTAGTATCTAAGAATTAAAGAAATGAACTATAGCTGAGGTCAGTCACCACTGTGCCAGTTTAATAGTAAAGTGACAGCCTGATTTTAAAGCAGTTCTTCAAGAATACTCCACCATCACCAACCTCAATGATTTTATGGCTAGCAATGTATATATGGAGTAGCTGTACAGAAAGTTAGTTTGAGGAAAGGCAGTTGTTAAAGGAAAAGCCTGCCACACCAGTCCTGTCGGGTGCTGAGGGTTGTGGGAATCGGCTCTGTCAGAGCTGTAGCTCAGGAAATGGAGTGTAACAGGTCAAGTACAGTATCAATTTGGGGCAGGCCAATGGGCAGAAGTGCTCCTGGCATGGGTCAATGCCCCAGCTGAAATGAAGGAGAATATAAATAGATCCAATTAAAAGCAATCCCCTCTTGGAGGTCATTTGGGCCTTAAAATAAGACAGGCAAGCAGATCTGCCTGTCAGGCTGAATGCTGAAAAACAAAGCAAACAACAGAATATGTCTCTAGCCTTCCACGGCTGAAAGTGGGATGAGTGACCAGAGTAAAAGAAGAGAAAACCCCACGATCACAAATGAAGATTACCTAAATAAACCTATGTTGGCTATCTATAGGCTGCAATTTAATTTCATGTGCAGAAGGGTGACTTGACGAAATTAACAACGCAACACATCACAGCAAACTTTCCATAGAGCATTAAGACCAAAGAAATAGAAGAAGCCAGGTGTAGTGGTGCACGCCTGTAATCCCAGCACTAATGAGGCAGAGGTAGGAGGATTGCCGTGAGTTCGAGGCCACCTTGAGACTACATAGTTAATTCCAGGTCATCCTGAACCACAGTGAGACCGTACCTTGAAAAAAAAAAAAAAAAAGAAAGAAAGAAATAGAAGAACTGCTTACATAATTTGAGGAAAAGATCATTTGAGGCAAATCCACATTTTGTCTAAATCAGTTTCATGGACAGGACACAACAAAATGAGCTAATGATGCAAGATCAACTTTTACTATAGAAATATTGACCACTTGATGTTCAGACAGTGTGCTAAATGCAGTCACTACTTTTTTTTTTCCTAAATATAACCAGGCAAAACTTATAGAAAAACATGTTGTGAAGGCTATAACTCAGACCAGGAAAAAGTTACTTGTTAAAAATCCTTTTTTTTTTCTTATTTATTTATTTATTTATTTATTTATTTATTTATTTATTTATTTATTCATTTATTCATTTATTTATTTATTTGGGTTTTGTTTCTATTTTTAAATTTTTTTTATTAATTAGTTTTGTACTCAGGGAATACAGTCAGTTTGGTACCATTATTAGGCTCATCCATGACCTACCCCCTCCCCTTGACCCCTCCTTGTTGAGGTATATGGGTCATGCATTCTGGAGTTAGCCTACAGTTATGGGTAGGATAAATGTCTCTGCATATCATGACCCAACATGTGGCTCTGACATTCTTTTTAATTAGCATGAGAACTCTACCTAAACCCATTCCTACATATTCCACAACTAGATATTGCCAAATGTTCTAATTTTCATAACAGAAATGAGTTCTGTTACATGTGGTAGTTGCACAGTGACCACTGTCACTTTTTTTTTTTTTTAAGCAGGGGCTTCCTCTAATAATAGAGCACATAGCTAACATGGGAAGCCAGAATTTTATCCATGAGACTACCATTCCCTCGACAGTCCTAGGTAAGTCAGCCTCTCTGCCTTTATTATAAAATAGTTGGATTAGTTATTACTATCTAAGGCCCTTTCTAACCTCCAAATACAACATTTAGCAGTTATTACTATTAGTTATCTGAATTTTGATAGAGATTAAGCCAAGGGGGGTTGAGAAAACACAGAATAAAAGGTAAACTTTTTTTCCAAAACCTAGCCATTTTTATACTCTCAACATTCCTCTAGAATAGGTACTATCATTCCCATTTTACATATCACTTAATAAAACCGAGTCATAAATGGTACAGACAAATCTGTTCTTGCTGACTGCAAGTGACAAAGCCATCCCAAATCTAGATATTCTAATAAGAAACTCAGCACTATTATCACTAGCACTCAGCTGTCTCATAGTCATGGTGGGTGAATTTAATTTATATTTGCTCCATGAGTCCAAAACTCAATTCTCAAGAGCATTGTAAGTGTACAGATTCCATATTTTAACAACATCAAGCTTTTTGTAAAGTAAACTTGAAATATAGGACACTAGCTGCAAATTGGTTACACTTTTAGTGAGTTCAAGATACTTATAAGATCCATTACATTATTTCCTTTCATAAAACCGAAACCAACTCTGTAACACGGCTAAAGAAAATGAAATGTAATGACATTTGTAGTCCTAATATGTAATAGTTTCTAAATTTGAGTGTATAATTCACCTTTTACTCAGTTTCCAAGATCTGTTCTTGCTCTACAAAAGAAAATATAAGAGAGGCAGAGGATGGGGAAGGAGGAGGGCGGGAAACAAGGAGGAGGAGGAGGGAGGGAAGGAGAAGGAAGAAGAGGAAAAGGAGGGGGAGGAGGAGGAAACACACTTGGATTTCTGGAGTTTAGAGTCCACATGCTTTGAAAAGATTCAAATTAAATTATTCCACCCACTGAAAATATTTAAGAGATGAGTAAAAATAATGTTTACACATGTCACTTCAGTAATAGCATGGCTCCTATCCATAAGACTAGTCTAAATCTACCCACACAAACACACACACGCCTCCCTTTATAAACAACTCCTCTCTGTGAAAAATCAACTATTCATAACCATGGCCATCTTTTTGCAATTTACAACAAATTGGTGTGTGCCTATGAATAAACTCACTTCTATGGGAAATATATTGAAAGAACTGTGACACCAATAGCCAAATAATGAGATCTTCTATTGAGGTATAATACCAAGAAGACATGTATACCAAAACTTACTGGTATATAATCTAGAATATGTGTAAATTTCTTGGGGATAATATTAATGGTACAGCCCTAAGTGATTTATATAGTAATGTGTTCTCAAACTGTGAGATGACTTGTTGGATAACAGGGATCATCCACTCATCTTACTAAACAATATCTTGAACATGAAAGTAAGTAAACACCACTTTCAAGTACTTTCTTGTTTCCAAACTATTTTTGTATCATGCATGGAAATGTATTGACTTTCGCAGATACTACATAAACTTTTCTTACTACAGGTAAATAATGGTCTGGGCAAAAAAATGAATTTTAGTCTCAATATTGAGAATATGACCATTGTGATGAGCCTTTCGATACTTCTGGTGCCTGAAAACTTAGCGCCATTTGCCAATTATGCCATTTTTTATCCTCTCTCTACATATACTCTCTTCATTGCTTATTGTTTTGTCTTAAATGATCGTCCTTGTAACAGTTACTGGTACAGATGCCATTTCCTTCAAAAATAAAATTATCTTAGAGACTAAAATATTAATCAAGCTACTGAATTAAAAAAGGAATTTGAGGACAAAACTGAGAATAGGTAAAACAATAAAAAGATCATAATGGTTTGGGATTTGGACAATGATAAGCAAAGTATATTTATATTTTATTTTATTTGAAGATGACATTTGTTTGCCTATGGGAATGCACAACGTAGAACTAGGAACTAATGACTGTGCTAGGGGAAGGTAGCAGTTATGCCTTCATAGATTTCATGATGAATTGCTCCTAAACTACATAGGAAAAAGTACAGAAGTAGAATGTAAGAGGATGTTAGACCAGTTCTTGAGAAGAATAAAAGAAATTTTAAAAGTCAGTGGAATGTAAAGAACACTGGGAGATAAAATAAAATAAAATAAAATAAAATAAAATAAAATAAAATAAAATAAAATAAAATAAAATAAAATAAAATAAAAAATGGACAAAACCCAGCTAACCAAAAGTTGGAAAAAGCCACACTGCATGAAGTTCTATGGGAGAAAGAAGGCATCAGTGGAAATAAACAATAGTGATTGAAAGCCTTACGTTTGGTCAGCCAGGTCATATGAGCCAACTGGTACAATAGTGATATGTCTGCTATGGGGAAAAGCAAAAGCTCTCTAACTGGACTTGATGCCCACACCATGAGAGGGAATACATGATTAATACTGAAAATCTAGTCAAAAGCCTATGATGGGTGGGGGAGGTCTTGAGCTCTAGGGATGTAACATCTGCTGGTGTCTGGCTAGATGGATATATTATGTTCACCAAACTTCTCAGTAAGCACTTTTCTTTCTTTTTTTTCACAATTTTAGTGCACTTTTATTGAAGTAAAACTATCATTTTAAAAATATATTTAAAATAGCATTGTTAGGTAGTCTAACATTCAAATTATGTTTTAAAAGGTTTAGGGCTGGAGAGATGGCTCCACGGTTAAAGATGCTTGCAAAGACTGAAGACCAGGATTGAATCCCCCAGTAGTCATGTAGCCAGATGCAGAAAATGGCACAACTGGAAGTCGTTTGCAGCAGCAGAAGGCCCTGGAGTGCCCATTCTTATTCTCTCTCTCTTAAATAAATATATTTTTTAAATGTTTAAGCTCTCTTTAGTATTTTATAAGACAAATATATTTCTATTACCTATTAGGTTATGCCATTCTTAGGGTCTAAATTTGTTTAAGCTATTGATTAAAGGTTTACATTGTAAAAAGAAAAGCTCACATATGATGACTTCGTTCATAAAAGTCTACAAGAGATCGTCATAAAATAATGTAGTGATGGGCTTGAGAGATTGCTTAGTGGTAAAGGCACTTGCTTGCAAAGCCAAAGGACCCAGGTTCAATTTCCTAGGACCCATGTAAGCCAGATGCACAAAGTAGTACATGTGTCTGTAGTTCATTTGCAGCAGCTGAAGGCCCTAGAGCACCCATTCTTTCTATCTGCCTCTTTCTGTCTCTCAAAAAAGTAAATTATATTTAAAAATGTAGCAATCATTTAACACAAACCAGTACTCTGGCCAGAGATGTAGGTCAGTGGTATATTTGCAGATGTACCATCGAACCAAACAAAAAACTGGAAAGCAATAACTTCTAAATGAGATATATATCCTTTTTTGTCTGTTTGTTTGTTCGAGGTAGGTTTGTAGTCTAGCCAAGGCTGACCTGCAATTCACTATGTAGCCTTAGGGCAATCTTAAACTCACAGAGATCCTCCTACCTCAGCCTCCTGAGTGCTGAGATTAAAGATGTACACCAACATGCCTGGCTGCTTCTTTTTATTATTTGATTATGATGTATGTTTAGTGTATTCTGGAAAAGTAAGGAGGTAGTGGAAATATTCTGAGCCCTCCCACAGCTTGAATGAGCCCCTGTAGGCATAATACAGAAGGGCTTACACTGCAGAAGCTAATCTTGCCCAAGATGAGTTTTAACTTCTGTATGATGTGTATGGTGTGTTATGTGTGGTCTATGCCATATGTGTATAGGTGTGGTACCCTGTGCTCACATGCCCAAAGGACAGAGGAGAACATTAAGAATGCCCCTGATGACCTGAGCTCACCTGCCTACTTCCTTGACACAGTACCTCACTGGTTCTGGAGCTTGCCATTGTGAAAACCCCTTCTCTAGTTTCTTCTCCCCACAGGACTAGGCTAACAGAAACAAGTGACTATACCCACATGTTTATATGGGTGGTGGGAATCAAACTCAGGCAGTCTCAGGCCCAATCACTGATCTCATGCTTCTAAGAAAAGTGCTCTTAATCGCTGAGCCATCTCTCCTTAATGCTTTACAACTGATTACCAATACATTACAGACAGACAGGAAAAACCTAGGGTAAGTACATGTATAAAAACAAATGAAAAACAGTATGGTGAAGGGGAAGAAAGCACAGCTTTTGATTTGAAGAAAGCATTTCAAGATTTTAGATTCTCTCAGAACCTAAAATGTGGGCTGGAGAGATGGCCCAGCAGTTAAAGTGACTTGTTTGCAAAGCTTGACAGCCTTAGGTTTGAGTCCCCAGGGCCCAAGTAAGCAGTGTCTGGAGTTCATGTGCAGGAGGTCCTGGTGCACTCATACTATTTCTCTCTCTGTCTCTCTCAAATAAATTAAAAAAATATTTTAAAACAAAACAAATTCTTTTTTTTTTGAGGTGAAGTGGAAGGCAAATCTTTTATTTATTTATTTATTTATTTATTTATTGAGAGTGACAGAGAGCGAGAGAGAGAGAGAGAGAGAGAGAGAGAGAGAGAATGGGCATGCCAGGGCCTTCAGGTGCTGCAAATGAACTCCAGATGTGTGCGCCCCCTTGTGCATCTGGCTAACGTGGGTCCTGGAGAGTCCTTGAGCCTCAAACCAGGGTCCTTAAGCTTCACAGGCAAGCGCTTAACCGCTAAGCCATCTCTCAAGCCCAACAAATTATTTTTTTATTTACTTATTCATTTGTTTATATACCTAAATCTGAAATTAAGCCAAAAGGATGTCAAGAGTTCGAGGCTGCCCTGAGGAATACATCTGAGACCACACAGTGAATTCCAGGTCAGCCTGAGCTAGAGTGAAATCCTGTCTATCTCGGAAAAAAAAAAAAAAAAAAAAATTAAGCCAAAGGCATGATATGAAATCCCAGAAAACTCATCCTAATTTAAAACACCAAAAAGTGTTTAAGAATTAAATGAATGCAAACAACTATAATTTAACTCAATGGGTTAAAAAAAAAAAGCATGACAGGAGAGTATTAGTGAGGAAAAGAAAGGGTGCTAATGGAAAGGGGAAGAGGACAAGAGAAGATAATTGTGGAAAATAAAGTCAAAATACACTCTATGCATGAAAATATCAAAAATAGGGGGAAAGCAACAAAAAAGAACTAAATAGAAATGCAGACAATATAGTTAATACCTGTAATCCCAACATTCAGGAGACAGAGGCAGGAGGATTACTACAAATTTGAGGCCAGCATGATCTACATAGCAAGTTTTAGGCCCATCCAGGGCTACATAATAAGACCTTGTCTCAAAATAAACTAACAAATGGAGCAAAAGACTTGACTTTAACACTTAACAGTTCAGAGTGTCAGGGAATGTATGCTGTTAAACATCTGTTTGCATTCAGAAAAATTAGAAAACTGGAACGAACAGTATACATCCCAGAATGCATGGCTTCACCTCCCCAGAGCAAGCTCACTCACTTAGACAACTTTCCACCATGCCTTCATATCAACGGCATGTTGTCCATCCAGAGGAAAGAGCCAGGACTCCATACGCCAGATCACACACGCATATTTAATGTTCACTGATTTGGTGGGCTACATGTCCATGGTCCCTCAAGCAGCTTTGACTGGAAAGACAGCCACTGTAAGTCATTTTATTAATAAAGTTAGATTCCTAGTCTTAGTCTTTAACTGATGACCACTTACTGACAACATTCTTATAAAATACAGGCAACTATAAATCCTCTCTCTGTTTTCTCTTCTGAGCTTCGTAAATATGCACATCTCTTTCAGGGTCATAGTGGACTTTGTTCACAGTAAACTGTTTCTCCAACATCGCTAAGAAGTTACTGTCCCATTCATAGCTAAAAGAATCACACAGTGGCTGCTACATAGATGCTCCAGTGTTTGAAGGTCTGTGAAGGTCTCTTCTAAATATATGATATGAGCTCCAAGTATCAGGTCAAATTCTCCAGGTGAAAAGCTTCCCAAATTTTGTCCCCAGGTCAGCTCCTTAACCACAGCTTTGGGTTGGATATGGGGAGGTAAGTTGGCTTGAACATTCGATTTAAGAAATTCTAATGCTACTTTTCGATCCGTGATAGTCACATGAGCACCCAACAGGGCAGCCACTATGCCCACTAGTCCAGTGCCAACATCTAGCTCCAAGGCACAGCAGCCCCTGAGCTCCACAGCACCCATCTCCAGATACGTGGAAAGAACGACGGCCGCATCCCAAACCACCAGCGACCTCCAGTTGCCTCCAGTTCTGCCGGATCTGGATGATGTGGTTTGGAAAGGTGAAGGTGTCAAGAGGCTTGTGCAATTTCTGGAGGCCCATTCATTCCCGCAGTGACCTCATAGGGTACCAGAGCCATTTCTGAGCCCAGGCCCCTGCTGAGACCTGTCCCAAGGCAGAAGGCACGGGAAGGACAGCATGCACACACCACCCCAGGCGCAGCCACGCAGGTACTTACGGCTCTCAGTAAGCACTTTTCTTAATGTTCATACCCATGTATCAATGCTACTCTCACAAAATGGCCTGGTTGTCCACGACCTCACAGTACCTAGCACTGCCTACACAAAATCTTCAAGATAGGAGGAAAAGACGATGACGTCAAAATAAAAGACTAACTGAGAGGGGAGGGGATATGATGGAGAGTAGATTTATGAAGGGGAAAGTGGGGAAGGGGAAGGAATTATCATGGCTTATTGTCTATGATTATGCAAGTTGTCAATAAAAACGTTTGAAAAATTAGTCAACAATATTATGATATCCTTTGTAGGTCTGAACACACACACACACACACACACACACACACACACACACACGTGCTTGATGTTGAATACATGCCTAAGCCTGTCAGTATCTTATCAGTCACTGGATATCTTATCAAGACAAGAGAGAAATGGAGAGGCATGCATAGAAAGACGAAAAGTGTTTGTAAAACCTCTGCCAAAATCTGATTATGAAAACAGGCAAAGCAATTGTGGCAATTCTATTAATCAGCATGATTTATTTGAGCTGACATCTTAGACAAACCCAGGGGCTTTGCATAATAAATGCTTATGTCTTCCTCATGCAGTGTTCAATCATGACCCCATGTCCCATCTAGTGATTCTGCCATCTGGAATGTGTGGCCTTTAAGTTCACTGTGGGATGGAACAGACCCACAGAGGAGGTCCACCAGCTCTATTTGTCCCAGATCTTTCACTCATAGTCTGTGGGCAGGAGCTACCGGGTTTTAGCAGCATTCTCACAGTGTTTGCTGAGTACACACTGCTTTTGCCACAGAAAGTGGAGTAAGATGTGGGGGTCAAGCAACATAGGAGATACAAATATACTTGTTTGTTTTCTAACAAGAACAATCTATGAAAGAGTGAGAGAGATATTTCAGAGTAAGAAACTTCAGAAGACAAAGTTTCATAAGAAAACAAATGTAAATAGAATCCCAAACTGAGGAGAACTAGCCACTGATTATTTTCTCTGGATATCATTGTCCTAAATGAAACACTGGAAAATTGGAGACTTCCTGGGACACATTTATAGTTTTGGGGATGGGAAGATGAAATTGTACCCTCTTGATAACTTCTAACTTCTCTAGCTCACTCTAACATGAAAAAATTATAAGCTGAATGTCGAGGCTATTGCAAGGGCAAGTGACAATCCAAGAGATGAAGAGTTATGAAAAACATGGAATAATTTCTACAAGGACGTAATACTTTCACCTGATTTCTTGTCTCAATAATCAGCTACCCAGCAGGGAAATATTTCACATAGACCAAAGATGCCACATGCTTGTTCATGTTCCATGATTTCATTTTCACTTCTCCAGTGTCCGAACTGTGTTCTCCAGCTCAACTTTGTTTGCCTTGTAAACTTTCATTGATCCTTCACTTCTCCATAGGAATGGAAGTGCTTCAGGGTTTTTGTACCTCCAGCAAGTGTCCATTCCTGCCTCTTAGCCTTCCAGCAATACATATCTTCTCCATTGGATTCTAAGATTTCTGAGATTTTTTAAGCCTGTCTCTTCACCTTTATTTTCATATCTGGCTTAGGGCCAGGAAGAGAAGCTCATAATTGCTTTTGGGCCAGCTATCAGCACTTAGTATAGTATAAATTATGCTGAAGATTGATAATAAAGTTTGTCATTCTAAAAATATGGTAGAAATCTAAAATTTAATTAACTTTCTAAAATACCACTCAAAGTAGCAAAACATGATAGAAATCAACCCATTTTGACTAAGGAAGCTGAGGTGTTTTCTGGCATAAAAGCAGACAGTTCCAAGTCAGAACACTGTAAATAACTAATTAAAAATCTTTCTGTTGTAATAAAAATAAAATGCTTCAAGCAGTCTAACCTGCTTTCCCCAACTCATTTAGTTCCTTCCTCACTGTGTAAATGCTCTTTATAAAATAGACACCAGCTTTGCAGAGAGTATTTTTGAACAATTGAAATATGAAGGCGAAAATTGTGTTAAAGCATACCATCTGCTTTGGTTTTCTGGAGCCCAATGATATTATCTACCCTGAGACTCAAACACCTCACTCTTTATAGCAATTCATTAAAACTTCACTGTGGGGGGGAGAGGGTTTAGGTGAACAGGAGAATCACAGCCATGGGATATGAAAAATAGCTGTGTCTGCCATATTTTCTGTACTCAAAGTTTCCAATTAACTCAGGGTGTTTCTACCATTATGAGCAATTCTTCTCAGTGTTGCAGGCTCCAAAGGCAGGGAAATTTGGAGCTAGGTTCCAATTTGAGAACTCAATTTCTAACCAATCTACACTGACATGATTATGTCTTCCATACCATTGCACAAATCAAATTTTAATCACTACTATTTGGGCAATAAAGTGCTACAATGTCTCGCAAAATCAAATTGAAATTCAGCCTCCTCCGTTTGCCACCACTGCATGCACATTAGCCCACAGTCAGGAAGAAGTGCACAGGTAGTAGAGGCCGATCATGTGGCACTCACAAATGTAAATGATTAAAGGAGAACACTGAGAACATAGTCTTCTGTCTTTAATTAAACTGGAAAAAAAAAAAAAAGTAAATGTTACCTCATGAGTTGAGGAAGCCAAGCCCTCTTTACATGGGAAAACTTGAATAAAATTCAAGAACAAGGAAAGGAATACTGGTCACAAATGTGATAATTTCAAGTTTCAGCCTGAATTCTTTCTGCCACTAATGCAGTCTTTGATTCTCATTTTCATCAAATGTAAAATGAGGGCCCAACGCTTCTTGATCTCCGTCTTTTCTTTTTCTGTTTCTTTTTGCATGGATGTGTATATGATCATTAGTGTGTGGGGGGGTGTACATGTGTTACTGTAAGTGTGGGTAAACATGTATGGGAGTACACGTGCACATGAAAGCTATATGTTGATGTTAGGTGTCTCCCTCAGTTGCTGTCCACCTCACTGTCTCTCCCTGAACCTAAAGGTCACCAAGCCTGCTAGACTGGCTGGTTATCGAGCCTCAGAGATCTTCAGCTCTGGGAGTGAATGCAAGTGTCTGTCAGCACACCTAGCTTGCATGTGGGTGCTGGGGGCTCTGCACTCAACCCTGATGCTTAGGTGGCAAGCACATTACTAACTTCACTATCTTCCAAGCTCTAGAATTCTTCATCTGTAAGATCAAGTTCAGCCTTATTGTGTGAATAAATGCAAAGATGACCTAGATAAATTTAGGTCTCATTGTGAAACCTGTGTACCATTCATGTTTACCAAGTATTTTGACATCCAAGAGGTATTCAAGAAATGTGAATAAAGCAAATGAATGTTTACATGGAGAGGTTAATGAGACATTGGAACACATGAAAATAGAAAGGATCATAGATTACTTAAAAGAAGGAAAAAATACAAGCAAGCTGTTAATTTTTTTCTTTTGGGATCTCTGACCACTGCTTATTTGTGTACTACTTACTTTTTGTAAATGGTGCCGTCTGCTTCTAAACAAGCCGTAAACAGAATTATCAGATAGAAAAGTTTCTCCTTCCTTTAGTAGACAGCTCAGATATTTGGGTTAGAAAATCCAAAACTGATGACAATGACGGGGGGGTGGAGATTATTCATAGAAATTAGGTTGTTCAGAGCTGATGGAAGAAATCCGTGGCCATTAAAAACAGGCTATCTCTGCCCTTTGCTTTCTCCTACTTGAAAGCCAGAGGACAGTCTAAAGCCAAAAATTGCTAGCTCAGTTTGAGAATTTCTGTATGGAGACTTGAGAATGAAAAGGAAAGAACAAGGCTATTGCTCTTTGATGACACATGCAGAAACTGTCCATATCACTTCCTCTCACAGGCAAAGAACATAATGATATGGCGACCAAAAGGAGCTGAAAAATTAAATCTTTTACTGAGAAGCTACTATGAGCAGTTGTGAGTTAAATTCCTCACACAAGAGGGAGGATGGAATAGTAAAAGAGGAATGCCATCTTCCATGGACTTCTGACCAGTAAATGAAATCCTGTTGTATCTCAGAGGACCATAGTGCATCAAGGAATGCCTGCCTAGCTTCTGTCTTCTGGGTCTCTTTCGTTCTTATAACTATTCTTTGTGTCTGGCCAGACTCTCCTAGCCTGAAGGAAAGTAGCCAAATAAACACCTCTATCTTAGTCTACTAAATGTTTACTGTGATGTTTTGTCAACGGGTGTTTGCAGTTTCAGAGGATAACTCAAGATCAGCACTTAAGCCCTCAAATGAAATAAATGTCTTATTAAATATATTCTCATTGGCTATATATTTAAATGGCATAAAGTTGTATTAGGAGACCTTAGGGAACTCAAGTGATACTATTAAGACCAGCTACTCCATCTAGCAATAGGACCAATTTCAGCAAATTTATTGTTTTATTTGGTCTAGTATTTTTTTTTGTCTACTTCTGCTGAACTATGGTTTTCTTCCTCATGCTAATGCCACAAAACTACTTAGCATACATATTGTGGATTTCTTTTTTGTGTGTTTTTTTTTTCTTTTTTTTTTTTTCAAGTTAGGGTCTCACTCTAGCCTAGGCTGACCTGGAATTCACTATGGAGTCTCAGGGTGGCCTCGAACTCACAGCAATCCTTCTACTTCTACCTCCCAAGTGCTGGGTTTAAAGGCGTGTGCCACCATGCCTGGTTTCTTTTTAATTTTGATGCAATAATTAAATGTTATCATCCATATTACATAGGGATCATTGTTTGATATTACTGAAAACTTAAGGTTACATGTTGACCCAAAATATAAAAGCTTCCTCTCTAAATCTTAGTCGATACTGATTTATGGAACAAATGTATTCACATACCATTAATTACATTAAATGTTCAATGAATAGTAGATGTGGTAATTAAACGTAGCATAAATGATTTAAATTACACCTCTTACTATAAGATATTCCAAATTATGGAAGAAATTCAGACCTTAATATGCCCTGCTGTGGCTGTCTATTGCAGCACAGGGATTACTTTGAGTTCTGTATTACGAGTCACTTACCATCCACTCAGTTTGCTTTATAGCTACTATGCTCTACTGGGTGAATTCCAGACTCTAATTTAGAAAGCTAAAGACTGTGACAGCTCTCTATATCTATAGCGTTCTGCATTTTAAAACAATGTAGACTGTGTAAAAATTGTGCCAAAGCATCTGGTAGATGTTATTTCATTTGAACTTGGTACATTTTTACCCTAAAGGCTGGAAATTTTAGGATCATTTAAAGATATCCCAATTATGACCAGGAAGTGAAAATAATGGGGACACAGTTCCATGAACTCCTCCCCCTATAGACAAACATATTCTGCAGAAAACATTGACAGTGTTCCCAAGATACTCAATTCTGATTTTGTCCAAGATAAAAAATGGTACATAAAGTTAGAGAAAGAATCTAAAAAGGGCATGCTGATTCTTCGAATTTATTTCTCGCAATGAAGAAAAAGAATAAAAGGATGGGCTCTTGTCCTGAAGGTTATAGTGACTCAAATTTCAGTGCTCATGAAAGTGCCTGGGAAGCTCTTCAAAGGCAGAATTAATGCAAATCCCCAAAGTTTCACCTTGTTATATGTAGCAAAAAGCACAGGAATATTTTTCAAATCACATGAAACCCCGGAAATTCTGACAGAGCATGTGGCAAGCAAAACTACATACTCAAGAAGACTTTGTCTCAATCCCTTGACCTTATAAATGTTACTTTGCATGGAAAAAGGAGTTTTTCTAGATGTGCTTAAGATTCAGGTATTCAGAATGGAGAAGAACATCTGGAATTAATTAGGTGAGTCTAGCATGAATCCTTAAAAGGCTAGTCACTTTCTCAGCTGCAAACAGTGGGTGACTGGGCTGCAGAAGATAGGTCAAACTTTGAAGCAACAATAAAACAAGGCATTTCAGTGGTTTCCAGAAATCAAAACTCTAAGAAGCAGATTTTCCTCTAGGAGTTTAGAAATGAATGCTGCCTGTTTGATGCTTTGGTTTTAGCCCAAAGAGAACTTTGTTGAACTTCTAACCCAAAGAACGATAGGTAATAAATTTGAGTTGTTTTAAGCCACTAAGTCTTTGACTATAGAAAAGTAATATATTTGAAAGCTATATCTTGAATTTCTATTCAATATCTAGTCATGTTACAATAAAAAATTCAGTGTCATTTTAGCCAAATAAGTGTATCCTATCTCTCACAAGAAATGGCTGTAGTATTTAGTGGTTGCTTAAATTTAATGATGTTATTGTTTTTTATAAGAAGGAAAAATGTATTTTCACTTACTATTTTAGAGTGTGTAGTCCATGATTTATTAGTCCATTGCTTTGGGTGGTGTACCATCATGGTGAAAGTGCAGGATTTTGTTTTGTAAATTTATAGTGCTAATTGAAGATTTTATGGTTTTTTTTCAATTTCACTGAAAAGTAATTAAAAAACAAGAGTAAGTGATATGTAAATGAGGAATAAAAGAGGAAGAAAGGGAAAAATATTAAAGAGACCAAAAGATGGTAAAGTTGAAGTTTTGTTCTTTTATTGGGGTAAGCAGCACACTAAAAAAAATTTAATACTTTGATGCTATAAACAACTGCAAAAGATTTGGGGAAATGGTTTAATAGCCACAGCTGTTCTCTGGTGTAGAAGGGCTTCTGTGTACAGGTGCTGATGTGGGAATGCCTGTGAAGCACATGTGTACCAGGAACTTTGCTTCTGTTCTAAATCTGGCTAATACTCACTACACCAGATTCAACTAAGAATGTTTACATTGATCATGTGCAAACATTTTTTTTTTAATTTCTGGAATAAAATCTCTGACCTTACAAAATACTATATATTTGCCAAATCAATAAATACCTTTTAAAAGCCAAGAACCCAGAGAAATTTTCTTCACCTCTCCTCTGGGCAAACCACAAACAGAACTGTTAACAAAATGATGTGTCTTTGAGTTAAGAGTTTCATTTTGCAAGAGGCAAGTCATGGTCTGTTGAATTGGATGGAATCCCTGGGACTGCATGGAAAGTCCACATATTGCTAACAGGCCCTGAAATGTAGGTATTTGCCTTTCTTTGAAAAGTTTACATTTCTATATTTCACAGCCAAACATGAGATTTACAAGAGGGGGGCAGATCAATCATATACCAGGCAACATGCAAATGCTATCACTCTTTAGATGGATAAGAGTAATAATTTTGGTGACTGGAAAGACTGGGTCACAGTATGAATCTAAGTAAATATGCCACCAAACCCATGGGCACTTGGAATTTCTCCTTTTACCCACAGCGTTTTACCTATTGAATATTTTCATTATCACAAATAACCATGGCTTTCCACCATGTTTGGAGAAGTGCCTTGTTTCTGATGAGACACTATTCCACAGGGAAGTTGGTCTCTCAAAAAACCTTTACTTTCTGATAAAAATCTCTGAGCTCTTTGGGTACTAGACCTTCCACTCTTTTCTCACCCAATGTGCTGACCATCTCAATGACTATGAAATCAGAGCATTATGAACAATCTATAGATATGCTCTGCTTTGGTAAGATGCTTACTATGTAAATATAAATTGTATTAATATGTAAAGACTTTATTTTTTAATTTGGAACATCTAATAAGTTTACAGAGTGCATTTGGTTGTTTTTTCTCTTCAATTTCTTTTTATATCTTAGTTTATGCTTTTGATGATACAGATTTTGTTGTATCTTACCAAATTGTCTTTTGACTATCTCAGACTATTTTGTGGCTTATCTGAAAATTTCCTTATGGTTTAATTAAATTTGATCCTCTCTTATTTTCTGTAAATTATATATAAGTAAAGTCTTGATTAAAATCTGTACACTATTTTTGAGAGGAATACTTCATATGTGGTAAATATGAGTTACTTTTCATTTTCATCCTTCCATCCTTTTTTCTTTCTTTATTTTTTGCTCTTTTTCTCATTTTCATTTATTATTTGCCCTTTCCCCTCAACCCTCTATTCATTCATTCATTCCTTAAATCAACTAGGTCTACTTATTATATCAAAATAATGCATTTAATTGTTCCCTTAAAATTACCAATTTTCAGAAAAAAGATAACATAACAATATGGTCTTCCTAGAGTGACAATTCAGAATCTATAAAAGATAAAGATGAGCTTAAAAATGTAAAAACCATGTATCACAAAATTGTGATAATGTCATAATTAAAATTAGAACTATTTCTTTCTCAAAATTGCATTTGAAATCAATAATGGCATTTATTTCAATTTTGTTTTTAATATTAAAAATTGAAAACAATGGCTACTTGTGGGTTCCTGTGTCCTCTGGACCCTGGCCGCAGTCCTTCTGAAGGTGCCCAGGCAACCAGGGTGGGTAAGAACATGACAAGAGGATCACTCCTGGGAGACAGTTGGACAGCTTTCTCCATTTATTGTCAGGAAACTGGATTTATAAGCATCTGAGGGTTGGGGGGAGGCCCCTAAGAGGATTGGTGGGTTTAATTATTGCTAGCCTATGCCTATAGACAATTTTTCCAGCACATAGGCAATGGGGGTGGGGGGTCAGGTGATCTAGGGTCTCAAGACTGTGTGAAGGCTGCTGGCTGATAAGGTGTTTTACTAGGCAACCGGCCAAAGGACACTGGGTTATGTGCAAAGCCTAAGTTCAGGTGTGCTGGGCTTGGAGAGGGAGGGGTCTCCTGTAGCTGGGGGGTCCTTAGCCATGCCTGGAAGCTCAGGCCCCTCTCCTGAAGACAGCCTGTGCATGGTAGTGCCTGAAAACTCCTTCCATGTTTTTGTAATGGGGCAGTGTCATCCTAGATAAGTTCTTTATAATTTACCATAGGTCCAGACACAGTTAGGTGGTTTACGAGGACTTGATTAGTAGCAACTTTAGCAATATTAGTTATTTGTTATCTGAGAAATTTGATGAGACAGGATGCTACAAGTAATAGGGTTCCTATAGTAAGGAGGGGACTAAGAAGAAGCCAAGTAACTAAAGGGTTAGAGAACCAGGTGGTGGGGTCTTCAGCAGCTTAACAAGATTTGATTCATTAACAAAGAAAACAATATTTTTGTCCCAAGACCGTACATGGCCCCCAAGTTCAGCAGTAATGAAATCTAAGGCTAGCCACACCTGTGAGAAAGTCCAATTGTCTCATCACCGAAGGCACCCCAAGACAAGTCATGCCAAGGCCCACCAGCAGAGGGATGAAGGTCTCTTGCGGTTGGCACAGGCAGTTGGTGCAGGCAGAGTTTGTAGATTTTTTCTTGTAGAGCTACACCTGTGAAACAATGAAGACTGGGAAACAATAAGTGGGAGAGGAAATATTTATGTATGGGATGGTTACTTCTTTTACACAAAAGGAGGGCAGTGTCTTGACTCCACTGGTCTTGATTATGGAAATATTTAGCAGGCATTCAGCTCTAGTTGGCTTAGTGCTGGACAGGCAGATAGACACAACTTGACATGTATCAAACAGAACGAGGCTTGTCCTTTGCAGAGCCAGGCACTCAGAGTACACACAGAAAAACAGTTCTTTGGAACTGGGCAAGAGATAAGAAAATTTTTCTTGTCCATTTTACCTTCTGGGGTCCAGTCACCCTAATCATCTCCCCCTTTTTTTCTCCCTCTCATGAGAAGACACTCTAACTGCCATTAGATGGCAAAGGACAAAGACTTAAGATCCTTACTACTTCTACATGAATGGGACACAAAGTGGCTACTTGTTGCAGTCAGAGAGTCTCTCCCAAAGAGGGGATCTATTCTAATGAACCTGGAGTGTAGGAAGATAGTCTCTGTGGGGCTCCTTCCCAGTCAGGCAGGTGGTGCCGAGGGAAGGACCAGGCCTGCTGGTTCCTCCCTAGGGGTTGAAGAGGATGATGAGCGTCAGACGACTCAGAAACCTCTCCTGGCCACCAGAGAAAAACCACACTGAGTCGGGAGACTTTTTGATGCAGGAACTTGGAGAAAACACTCGCTTTATTACTCTGAGTAGTTGCCTATATCATGTTGGGGACGAAGGCAGGGATTTTAGGATGGAGGAAGAGGTAAGTTCCAATAGTAAACTGTAACTATTGAAATGGTAATTACAATTGCCATGCAGAAGTAGCAGGCCAGAAGCCATTAGGTGTCTTGCTGAGTCCTAGCTGGCCAGAGACAGGTCGCCAAACTTTAGCTAGGCTCAGGAAGTTCCACTAGGCCTCATGCCTGGGCTTTTCAGAGCCCAATAAGTCTCAGAAGAAAACACTGGGGAGAAAGAATGAAAGTAAGGAGTAATGAGAAGTGAGCACAGAGCAAACTGATCCTTTTTGAGGTTGAGGGTATCCAGGCAGACAGGCTTGGATTGTTTCAGGACCATCTGAGCATGTGCTGTTTGAGATTTTCTTCCAGAACTGTTCATCAAATGGCACAGCAGTATTCAATATGGCTTGTAAAACAGATGAGATATTAGCAGACTTATCACTAGCATATACACAACATTTAACCTTGATAATAGAGAACCATTGGTTGTCATTAAAGGCTGTAAAATATACATGTTTGGTCTCAGAACTTATTTATAATTCTAGATTTGAAAATAACCCTTTTCCATCTATAGTTTTATTATTATTATTATAGAATTAGAACTATGGGGAAAAGATGTCTTAAGGTCTTTGTTTCTCCTCTTGGAAAAGCTTGTTGTATTGCTTAATAGGCCATTTGTGTATTTAAGGTATTTTTATCTTGGGTTATGCATTTCTCTCTAAGTTTTTAGCACCATATAGATAGCCAAAATTTAATTAAGGATTAATTTTGGAGGTCACTAATGGCTCTTCAAAGAGACTTTAGGGACCCAGGAGTAGCCCTATAGCTTACTGATGTTTTTTGTTTGTTTGTTTGTTTGTTATGTTTTGTTACTGGTGTTTTCTTTCTGTTAGGATGAGTCAGGGCCATGCTGGCCAAGTAAATTTTCTTTCTTTGGGATGTCAGGACTGATTGTTCCTCAATTGTGACCCTCCTGTTTTAGACTGCACACCAATTTTGTTGAGGTCTTCATATCCCTCCTGCTCATGAAGACAAGTGACTTACCAGGGGGTGAGTATAGAAGTGTCCCATCATCTCCAGCGGCCTCATGACCTGGAAGCACAGGCCAAAATATTGGCCTTTTTTGCCCCAATGATTCCAGTTGACTTTGGCTTCTATATAGGTAATTAGTACAACCTGGATGTATGTACATATAGAGCACATTTGATTATTGAAATAGATTTAGTTGAAGAAGGGCACAAGAGTTTCTAAAATCATTTTATCTAATCTTTTAAATTTTTGTTGTACTGTGGCAGCTTTCTGTAGCTCAGATATAGAAAGTAGGCACATCTTACACTTGAAATATCTAACACTTATAAGTATAGGCGGAATGTGTTACATGTCTTAAAAACAATACCAATTAATTTACAAAAAGAACTAGTTAATTTAACCTAGAAATTGTTAGAAAAGTACAAGTGAGACAGTATAAAGTCTTAGCACCTGTGTTTGAAAACATGTTTGTTTAGTTCAGATACCTTTGTGGGTACCAATTATCCAGAGAATGTTGGAAACAGAACCACAGAGCTTGAATATTAATTTTCTCAGATGAAGACCATTGTTTGAGCATGAGGTTGTACCTTAAAGTAGGGAATATGTCTTAAGAGTTAATTTTATTATAAGCACTGGACTTAAGATGCCAAAAATGAGACAGTTACTTTACATACAATAGAGCAGAATCTGTTCTTTTTTGAGCCAAAACAGCTAGCTAAATTTTATTATAACCCTTGATAAATCTTTCATGAAAGACAAGACACCATTTGACAACCAATGGTTTTGGTACCATAGAAATTTTTATTAACATAAACCAATTTTGTTTTTCCCAAGACTTAAATTTGATAAAGCTTACACAAGCTATCCCAACATATTGTAGCCTGAAAATTAGTTTTTTTATTCCTTAAGATTTTATAAAAAGTTGAAAAATCACTAACTTTAGGCATGGTGTTTAGGTTTAGCCTGAAAATTCTTTCCTACACACACACACACACATGTCTTTATCCACATATTTTAACATTCTGATCTAGATACCCCTCAAAAAGTATTTTTAATGAGAATTCTATGTCCAACACTGAAAAATTCCTTCCCATTTCCTTCAGTCAACTCATTTTACCCAATAATTAGTCATCTCTTTATAAGACTATTAAGAGAAATCATAACAAATTTATTAACCCTACTACTCATTGCCAAGCAAGTAGTCTAAAGACAATTTTGTGGTCATTAATGCCAATAACACACTTGGAAATTATTTTTATTTTACTTAGGAGTAACTAAGGCAAATTTTGTTGCTATCTTGAGGCAGGCAGGCCTGGAAGTCAGGTCAGTTGCCTCCTCCTTTTAAGTCACAGAATATAACAATCTCTTTTTATTTTAAAATACCTGACAAATTATACATCACCACTTCAGAGAGAAATCTGTTGTTTTCACTAATCCTCTATGTAAGTTGAAGTTGACCTAGAACATAAACTCAGTATTAATATTTATGATACCATGTAACAAAGTATGGCATTGTTTATATAACACTTCAGTTCACCATAGGCTTTAGTTAAGCGGACCTTTTTTTATTTTTATTTTTGGTCTCATTCTGCTTCTTGGTGTTGGCACTGTGATGGCTGGGAGGGGCTTGCATACACCTTTATATCAGCCCTAACCCTGCTCCTGGGCACTCACCCAGGTCCGGGTCTGGTTTAGTGGGTCTGATCTAGTACACGTGGAGGTAATGGCTGAGACTGACCGAGACAAATGCCAAAGTCTGAGTCTGGCTACCTGAAGGGGGAAGAAAGGGGGGGTGTCCTAGGAACTTTGGGAAAGACGGGCCTCCAGGACTGCCAGGAGGCCACTGAAGATGAGGGGACCTGCAAGGAGTCACTGGGAAAAGAGAGGGTCCACGGGAGGCCGCTGGGAGAGGAGGTAGAGACATGATGCCTGCACAGACCTAGGCGCCATTGTCGGGCACATGTGAGCCCGCTGCCTGACTCTGACTCCAGCTGCTTTGGAGCACTTGCAAAGACAGCTTGCAGTTTCGCTGCTTAAAGGGAGTGAAGGGAAATTTCTTTCCTGAACTTTTAGTTGCCTAGCCATATAACCTATGCAGGTTCTAGTGTCTGGGCCACATGGATGCCCAGAAATCATCCAAGAGGCAACCTGGAGGACTTCCCAAAAGTAGCTGGCCACTGTCTGAGAGCACTTAATTCCCTTAGCTTCAGAAGAGAGCATAATCTACAAATCTGTGCTTCCTTTTGCTGGAAGACAATACTAAAGGAGGAAAAAGAAAAAAATAGCTTCTGTCTGATGAAGGAAAGAGAAATAGATAGAGAGTTTTTGCCAATACCCAACAGGTTGTCTGGGCCCAGGCAGAAGATGACTGGCCTTCAGTCAATACTGAAGAGTGGCCTCGGCCAAAAGATGTCAGCTGCCAGTTTGTCATGTCTGATCCTGTGCAATGGCACAAACTGAAAATAAAGGAGGAAAAACAGAACCCTACCAGCCCTCAAAAACGTGGAGGCAAGGCCACATGGGCCGATGTCTCCCAAGACCTCTGGGAGAGCACTCACCTACCCTGTCCACCTCATAGGGTCCCTGTTCACGTTCCAGCTGTGGGTTCCTGTGTCCTCCAGGGCCCAGCCATGGTCCCTTCCCCCACCCCAAGGCACCCAGGCCACCAGGATGGGTGAGTGCCTGATAAGAAAAATCACTCGCAGTAGATAATTGAACAGCTCTCTCTGTTTATTGTCAGGGAAATGGGTTTATAAGCATCTGAGGGTTGGGGGGAGGACACTAAGGGGATTGGTTGGTTTAAATGTTGCTAGCCTATACCTATGGACATTCCTTCCAGCACATGGCGGGGGGGGGGGGGGGTCAGATGATCTAGGGTCTCAGGACTGTGTGAAGGCTGCTGGCTGATAAGGAGTTTCCTAGGCAACTGACCAAAAGTCACTGGGCTATGGGGAAAGCCCAAGTTCAGATGTGCTGGGCTTGGAGAGGAAGTGGCCTCCTATAGCCTGAGGGTCCTTAGCAATGCCTGGCAGCTCAGGCCCCTCTCCTGAAGGTTCCAGCCTGTACCTGGCAGTGCCCGACAGCTATTGTTGCAGTCAGCTTCTCGTTGCTGGCCAAAAGCACCTGACCATGAGCAGTTTGTGGGAAAAAAGAAATAAAACGTTTGTTTTGGCTTAGAGTCCATGATGGCAGGGGGAAACAATGGCATGAGCAAAGTGTGGACATCACCCCCTGGTCAACATCACGTGGACAATAACAGCAGGACAGTGTGCCAAACACTGGCAAGGGGAAGCTATCAATAATACCCATAAGCCTGCCCCCAACAATACATCACCTCCAGGAGGCTCCAATCCCCAAATTGTCAAGAGCTGAGGACCTAAGTATTTAGAACACATAAGTTTATGGGGGACACCTGAATCAAACCACCACAGCTACTTTCCCTAAGGAAAAAGCTCCCTCTTTGTCAATGCTTAATCATACATAAGATAATACTAAAAATACTTGGAATGATTTAGAGCAACAGGTATTCCCCCCTCACCCTACTGAGTGCCTCATTTTAAATGTCTGAATTTAGCCAGGTGTGGTGGTGGACGCCTTTAATCCCAGCACTCGGGAGGCAGAGGTAAGAGGATCATCGAGAGTTCAAGGCCACCCTGAGACTTCATAGTGAATTCCAGGTCAGCCTCAGCTGGGGTAAAACCCTACCTCTAAAATCAAAAACATAAAAATAAAAATAAAAAATAGATGTCTGAACTCCCAACCTATGAAAAAGTAAAATTATGTTATTGCATGTCTTCCAGTTTTGGAGTCACAGCAACCTTAAGAAACTATTTATAGAGTATGTAGCCACATATTTAGATTGTGGCTTGTTATGTGAATAAAAAATATGTGGACATTCTACATTATACCCTTAAAATAGCTTTTCTGTTTGGCTAAAATGTGGATTTAAAGATGAGGACATTTTAAATGTAGATAATCAAAGGCAAAAATCTAGTAATCTTAGGTATATGGTGAAGGTGTTGTGGGTACCACACCAGCTTAAATTTGTGTAACACATATATAAAATTCCATTTTTTAAATCACAATTAAGTTAGGAGTTTAACATAGTAGATTAACCTGCAAGCAAAGCAGCACAATAGAAGAGAGAGAGAGAAGCTTTACAAAGCCTAGAATGATCATCTCAAGCAAATGCTCCTGAAAGATCCAATATGGATGAGTACTGAAAATGGAGACTTTTTCTTGGAAAGATTAAAGGCTGTAAAGACTTTGACAAGTGCTGTATAAAGTCAAATAATACAGACAAGAGCATCAGTAGAGAGAGCACAGGAGAGTATGGAAGCAAAATATCAGAGATAGAAAATGTAAGTAGTGCTGTTAGCATTTCACTACAACATGAAAAGAAAGATATAAAACAGAAACTGAAAGTCAAAGAACTATGTTTTTCCACAGTTATCTCAGTTATAGTAACTGGGGTTCATAGTTAAATCTACAAAAGCATATTTTCCAATTTCTGTTTCATTTTTTTCTATGAATTGTAACATTGCTGTTGACAAGATAACACCCGATGAAGAGTTTTCTTTCTTCTTTCTTTTTTTTTTCTTTTTTTCTTTTTGTTTGTTCTTCAAAGTCGGGTCTCACTCTATCTCAGGATGACCTGGAATTCACTGTGCAGTCTCAGGATGGCCTCAAACTCACGACGATCCTCCTGACCCTGACACTGCCACCTAAGTGCTGGGATTAAAGGTGTGCGCCACCATGCTCAGCTACATCATTTCTCTTATCGAGTGAGCATTTGGAACTAGAGCCAGATATTATGGCAAGGAGGCTTTGGTAGCCATGTCAACAGCCCTCAATAAGAGTATTTGTGAAGTTTTACCTTTTCTTTAACTACAGAATTTCCCCACTCCTCAACTTGCCTGGAATATCTGCCAAACACAAGTGATATCTAACTTCATTACTACAAAGAAATCTCAACAAATAGTCCATATTTGTTTCTATGTTTCTGGTTATCATTTATTTCCATGAGCTTATATTCGTTTAAACATTTACTTAGAAGCTACTATTAATCAGAAATAAGTAAAATACTAATGCACTGTTGTTCTGCCAGCTCTATAGTGATTTCCTTGTATTTCGCTATTAGCAAAGAAGTCTGTTCCTGGGTACACTGCTTATCAAGTGTTAATTCAAATGTGAATCTCCTAGGGTTGTCATTTAATGGATCGAGGGTGAGGTACAAGACTTAATAGTTCTAACTAACTCCCAGGTGTCATCTATTCTAGCAATCAGAGGACCACACTTGGAGCAGCAAGCCACAGTGGACATTTTCCAGCAAGCATTTATATTTCCACAGTCAACAACAATACCATATTCATATTTTTATTTATTTTATTTTATTTCATTTCATTGACAACTTCCATGATTGTAAACAACATCCCATGGTAATTCCCTCCCTCACTTTAACCCCTTTGAAACTCTACTCTGCATCATATCCCCTCCATCTCTCAGTCTCTCTTTTATTTTAATGTTACGATATTTTCCTCCTATTATGATGTTTTTGTGTAGGTAGTGTCAGGAACTGTGAGGTCATGGGTATCCAGGCCATTCTGTGTCTGGAGGAGAACATTGTCAGGAGTCCTACCCTTCCTTTGGCTCTTAACGTTCTCTCTTCCACAGTGGACCCTGATCCTTGGAAGATGTGATAGAGATATTTCAGTGCTGAGCACTCCTCTGTCACTTCTTCTCAGCACCATGGTGTCTTCTGAGTCATCCCCAGGGTCACTGCCATCTGAAAAGAGAAGGTTCTCTAACCAACCGTGAGAGTAGCACTAATCTATGAGTACGGACATTAAGAGAAGTGCTTATTGGGCAATTTGGTGAGCACAGCATATACATTTAGCCACACAGAAACAGACAGGGCTCATGACTACTCCTGTGGTAAGTTTTTGTATGTATTCTCTCCCATGGAGAAGGCCTCCAGTCAAATTCAGGAGCAGTTGGTGTCCTCCATAACAGATGTGCCACTATTGCACCCATTGCACGCATTTGGCCTGGTTGGTGATACACATATTTTTAATTACTTCTTTTTAATAGGGAAGAGACATGGTGGAAAAGTTTATAATGCTAACCAAAGAATTATAAATGTTTTAGTATGTGCTCCTTCTCCTCAACCTTTCATTCACTTCAAATAATCTTCTCTATTAGTTATAAACATAGTGTGTATACAGTCATGTTGGTACCATCATTAGCCTCCTCCCTGTCCTCCTCCCTCTGCAGAGACCCTCCATGTTGAGGAATATGGGTTATGCATTGTGGGGTTAGCCATCAGTTATGGGTATGAGGCAATGTCTCTATGTATAATGACCCAACATGCTACCCTAACAATCTTTCCACCCCCTCTTCTGCAAATTTCACTGAGCCATCTTGGGCTCGTTTTATGTCTACTTCAGTGATGAGGTCTTGGGAGCATCTGATTCTCTGGATATCTGGTTTGATTAGGAGTTGAGTGTTCTCTGTGTCTATCTCCTTCACTCTTGTGCTGGTACCAGGTTCACCAAGAAAGCAGAACTCTTGCTCATTTCCCCAATTACTCTTGGTTTCAGCTGGAGCCCTGGTGAGGTGCAATGGGTTGATTCTCTCCTCAAGATCTGTGTCCATCTGGAAAAGAGAAGCAAATTATTCAACAGAGAGTGAAGTTATCACCAGATAAATGGGATAACCATTGTTAATTTAGAGAGAATTTAATAGGTATAGGTCCTCTTTTAGCTCATGATTGGTGGGAGCTTGATAATGAAGAGTGAGCTCATTTTTGGGTATGGTTTTGACTTGTTTCCAATTTCCACCTATGGGTTCCATTCCACTGAACAGTTCAGCTAGCCAAATCAAGAGCAACTGGTTTTCCACCATGGGTGTGTGCCACTATTGCACTTGTGTAAGCATCAAGTCAGGTTGTTTGATGCTAGATAGCTTAGACCATTAATTCCTTGGACAAATTTTGTCATTTTCCCCCAGTCACTCATGTAGCAACTTCTGGCACTAGACGAGCTAACTGTCTGGGGACTGACTCTCTTCCAGATTGCAGCCAGGTAACTCCACGTTCCATGCCAACAGCATATGGCATCTTTGGCAGTAGGGTCTTACCACTAACTTTTGGTAAGTCACCAAGTAGTGTGATAGAAATCTATCTAATTTTTGGAAACCTTGTAGGTCTCTTTGATCAGCAGCTCATTGTGGATGTTAGCTGCATGCTGATATGGGAGTTACAGGACAGCACCAAGAAAAAAGAAAGAAGAAAATGATAGGTAATATAAATGAGATGGAGAGAAAAGAGGAAGAGAGAAAGAGAAACAAGACAAGATTAAGGTCAGTCTTCATCATACCCTCTCTAAGGCCCTGATATTCAGGTGTTCCCTCTAAGGACTTGATGGAGGTTCAATCATTTAGTCTGTCTTTTAGGATGTATAATTTTATGGTGCCATTGCCATTTGGGTCCAGTTTTGTTTTCCCCTCCTCCACCTTTACCCTCCCCTCCCACCGTACCCTCCCAAATGTCTGGTCCTGTAAGTGGTTATTAGGTATGTCAGCATTTGAGGCAGAGTCAGGTTAGGAGCCACAGATGAGTGAGACCATGTGACGATTATCCTTCTGAGATTGGGTGAGTATGCTGAAAATGATCTATTCCAGGTTTGACAATTTTTCTTCAGATTTCATTGTGTCATTTTCCCTTACTGCTGTGTAGAATTCCATCGTGCAGATATACTACATCTTAGTTATCCATTCATCTAATGATGGACATCTGGTTGATTCCAGCTCTTAGCTAGTAAGAATTGTGCAGCTATAAACATGGTTGAACAAATCTCTCTGAACTGAGGAGTGGAGCTTTTAGGGGACATGCCCAGTAAGGGAATAACTGGGTCTGTTGGTAACTTTTTTAGGAGTCTCCATATTGCTTTCCATAGTGGTTGTACCATCTTACATTCCCACCAACAGTGGATAAGGGTTCCTACTTCTCCACATTCTTGCAAGCATTTGTTTTCATTTGATTTTTTAATGTTTGCTATCCTCACTAGGGTAATGGAATCTTGTGGTTGTTTTAATTTCCATTTCCATGATTATTAGGGATGATGAACATTTTCTTAGGTGTGTTTGCCATTTGTATTTCTTCCTCTAAGAACTGCCTGTCTAGTTCTTTGCCCCATTTTGTGAGTGGGCTGTTTGACTTTTTATTTTTTAGGTTTTTGAGTTCTTTGTAGATTCTATATATTAGGCCTCTGTCAGTTGGATACCCATCAAAAATTTTCTCCCATTCTGTGGGTAATATATTGGCTCTCCTTATTGTATGTCTGTAAAGAAACTTTTCAGCTTTATGAGATCCCAATGATTGACTAATTGCTTCAGTTCCTGAAATACTGGTGTTTTGTTCAGGAAGTCTTTTCCCATTCCTATATCATGGAAAGTTTGTTCTATTTTTTTCTTCCACTTGTAGCCAAGTTTCTGGTCTTATATTGAGGTCTTTGATTCATTTAGACTTGATTTTTGTGCATTGTGAGATGTGTGGATCAAGTTTCATATTTCTGCATATGGTTATCAAGTTTATCCAGCACCATTTGCTGAAAATGCTGCCTTTTTTTACAGCCTACATTTTTAGGGTCTTTGTCAAATATCAAGTAGCTATAGTTGTTTGACCCAAAGTCTATGTACTTGATTCTGTTTCATTAGTCTATAATCCTGTTTTAATGCCAGTACCATGCTGTTGTTATTACTATAGCTTTAAAATATCTTTAGATCAGGGCTGGAGAGATGGCTTAGTGGTTAAGCACTTGCCTGTGAAGCCTAAGAACCTCGGTTCGAGGCTCGGTTCCCCATGTCCCACGTTAGCCAGATGCACAAGGGGGCGCACGCGTCTGGAGTTCGTTTGCAGAGGCTGGAAGCCCTGGTGCGCCCATTCTCTTTCTCTCCCTCTATCTGTCTTTCTCTCTGTGTCTGTCGCTCTCAAATAAATAAATAAAAACAAATTTAAAAAAATTAAAAAAAATATCTTTAGATCAGTTATGGTGATGCCTACAGAGGTGTTTCTTTTGCTGAGCATATTCTTGGTTATCCAAGTCCTTCTGCCATTCCATATGAATTTTGAGATCATTTTTTCTATCTCTGTGAAAAAGCAGGTTGGGATTTTTATTGGTATTGCATTAAATCTGCATATTGCCTTTGGTAAGATTGCCATCTTCACAATGTTAATTCTGCCTGTCCAGGACGATAGGATGCCTTTCCATTTTCTCAAGTCCTCCTCAATTTCCTTTTCAAGAGTTTTTATATTTTCATTGTATAGGTTGTTCACATCCTTAATTAATGCTATTCCAAGGTATTTTTCTGTTGTAGTTGCACTGAAAATGGGACAATGCCACTTATTTCTTTCTCTATATCTTTGTCTTTTGCATATAGAAATGCCGTTTGCCTGTGTGACTCACACTGTGCCACAGCCCTTGACTGTCCAACAGTCAAAGAATCTAGATCGCTAGTGTCAAAATGATGATATATCAGTGCTTCACTAATGAGATAGAAATGTTTAAATAAGTACCAAATCTCCAACAGATAAATGTGGGGATGGGGGTCATAGACTTTTTCACAAAATATTCTTTCATATGCCACAATTTTTACTCCCAAAATAAATAGGCAACATATCTCAAGCCACTCTGTTAGTCAAACTACTTAATAATAAAAAGGAAAGGCACCTCACTAAAGTATATAACAAATTTGGATTTCAGGAAGTTGTGCTCTGAATTTCTGATGGATCTGCTTATTGAGGTTTTACTAAGACAAAGCTTGAAACTTTGCTTAAACAATATTTTGCAAAGATGCTGTGCTGCAATCTTTTGAATCAAGGGGCTTTCTTTTTCTTGTCATCTTGAAATAAATGAAATTGAGAGTTTGCTGCGATTTCCAGTTGTCCTAAGGGCCATCTTTGTTAATTTTGTAAGAGCTTGGTTTTAGAGACAAGAACAAAGCTGCTAAGCATATAAAGGGTTGTAAATCAGATCAGCTGCTTAGTTTGTAAACATAAAGCCACCATTAAAACCTCCTCCCTGGCACCTGCAAATCTTAACTCCCATTGGACAAGCAAAAGTCCATGTAGACCAGGCGTGAGCCATGTGTCACAGCAGTTACATTTTAATAAAGAATATTCTGACAATCTCTATTCTTGCCATATGGACAAGGTCTTAGTATTTCTCCTGATTCAACCTATTTGACCAAACTTCAGGTAGACCCTAGACTGTCTTGATTCATTTTCCCCCATCTCTCTCTATCTATTTCTCCCTTCTTTTCCTCCCTTTCTCCCTCATTCTCTTCTTCCCTTCCTCCTGCCCTCTGTCCGTCCATCTGTCTGACTGTCTGTGTCTTTCTGCCTGTCTGTCTCTTTCAGCATTGTAGTACACACTTATAATTCTTGTACTCTGGAGACTGAGGTAAGAGGATCTGAAGTTCTAGGCCAGTCTGATTCTGTTCATGGGAACTTAGCTTATTGACAGAATTCTTTTCTTGCATGCTTGAGGATCATTAAACTCTTTCTCAACCTTTCTGACATGTAAACATTTTATTTAAAGTCTTTTACCAGTTTTACAACCCAGAGGTATCCTTCTCAAAGTGCTGAGATCTAGCTCTTTAAGTATAAGCATCAATGAAAATAGCTCTATCTGTCATTTTCTGTTGAATAGGAGGCTAAGTTCTTGTAGACAGATGTTTTGCTCCAGATTGTACAACTGTTTCCTACCTTGCAGATAGAAGAAATTTTACTGTTCCTTTGGGTGTATCTGACTATCATTGGAGGTCTACTATTCTTATTATATGAGAGCCTTAAATTCCTCCAATTGTTTGTTTTAGTGGAGCTGAGTTCAGATTGAATTCTGCCATCTCTCTTCTATTATAATAACATTGAATAAAGTGTTCCTTCCCTGTTTGACTTAATGCAGTTAAATTTTTCCTTTGGCATTGAGAAATATCTATTATGCCCATTAGCATCATGTAAATGTATCCATGTTCTCTAACATACACAACTAAATAAAAGTAGCAAGAAAGGACAATTTTACAACTAGTCCTAACAACCACAACCACCCATGCAACAGAAGCATAAACCTTTTGAATGAGAAGGTAACAACTAATTAATCCATCTATGAAATCCCAAACAAATATAAGTTAGGCATATTCCATATTCCAGGGAAAAAATGTAAGAAAATAGAGAAACAGCCAGGAAAAGCACACCCTCTTCACTGAGATCCACTTAGTTGGTGTACACTAGGGGCTTCTGAAGTGTAAATCAACAACTGTAATTTGATATGGTAATTGCTTTCTGGGGAGTGCATGCACAGAGCCTTTAGAAGGTCAAAGAGGAGTCTGTAATTTAATGTAGAGGTTTGAGAGAGCAAGTGACACTTTAATTACAACTTGAAGGATCAGTGGGTATTAAGCAAGCAGAATTAAAGAAGCTGATCCAGGTAGGAGTGCAACAGGCACAAATAGTATAAACATAAAGAGACACAGCAGAATTTGATGGTCATGAGTTGGGTGAGGGGCTACATCAAAGTGTGTGTGGACAACCTAACTTATCCACAATGTATTCATTGGCAAGGGCATTCAACTCATCTTCTATGAAAAAGTCGCTCTGTACCCATCTCCTACTTAGATAACTATAAGCCATTATGCTTTGAGCAAAGGCCCCATACTAGACGACCACTAGGGTAGAATTCAGCTCTTTTCACTACTTCCCTCATCACCACCCTGCCCTGGCTATCTTCCTTCCTTCACCTGGACCCTGACAATGGTCTTCCTTCTTCCCACTAATTCTCCCTGATACCTATCTTTGCCCTCCTAAACTGTAATTTTAATGAGAAAAGAATGGGCCTCTAAAAGTGAATTATGTTACTCATTGATTTTTGACAAAGGCTTTCCACTGCCCCTTGAGTAAAATCCACAATAAAATGGGCATGGTGGTGCATGCCTTTAATCCCAGCACTCAGGAGGCAGAGGTAGGGTGAATACCAACAGTTCAAGGCCACTCTGAGACTACATAGAGAATTTCAAGTCAGCCTGGACTAGGGTGAGACCTTACCTCAATTTTTTTTTTTTAATTCACCATAAATGTTAGGACTCTCAGTTCCAAAATGAGGTTTTCCCTCGGTCTCTATCCCAAGAAGTAATTTTAACTACAGGATCTATGAGTTTTGAGAGGAATTACACAGATGGGACTTGGTCCTTTATCTTGTCCACTCCCTTTGTGATTAACAGACTTACAAAAGCCTTCTCTGAATACCTGCTGTCTGCCATCAGGGGAATGTCTCAGTTCAGAGGAATTCCTGAAATAATCACTTCTTATTATTTTGGAGTGCATCTAAAATATCACTTGATCAAACTTCCTAAGGTAAGCCCTCACCACTGTTATAATTTGACTCTGGTATATGCCCCAAAAGTTTATGTGTTGAAAACTTGGTTCCACCTGGTGTGCTTTCAGAGATGCTGGAAACTTTGCAAGGTAGGGATCTAGCTGGATGAAGTGGGTTACTGGGGAGTATAGCCTTTGAAGGGTAAAATTTGTCCCCTGCCCCCTCCCTCTTTCTCCCTCTCTTGCTCTCTCTTACCGTGAGTGAGCAGCTCTGCTCCACCACACACTTCTATCTCAATGACGTTTTGCCTCAACACAGGCCCAGAAACATCACAGTCATCTGACCAGGGACAGAAATGTTCTAGTCTTCCACCAAATAATTCTTTCCTCCTCTGAGTTTATTTTCTCAGGTACTTGGTCATGGTGAAGGTAAGCACACTGCGTTACTAGAAATAGTGTTAGAAAGTTCGTTGTCATTTTCTTTGTGACATCACTAAATGTCTAACTTTTTCATATGGTTTTGTATTTTATGTTATTTTCTGGTGTTCCCATGTAGAGAGTAAATCTATGATAATATAAATATTTTCCTTCTTGGCACTCTTATATATCTAAAACTTATTTATTTCCATACCTAAGATAAAACAAAGATAAATACTTACTAAAGAGCTGAATCTGGAGAAGAAAAATAAAAGGTTAGAAACGAAGAGATAGCCAAGGTCCTTTAATTTCATGTCAAGAAAACGTTGGGGGGTGGAGAGATGGCTAAGTGGTTAAGTGCTTGCCTATGAAGCCTAAGGATCCCTGTTTGAGACTCAATTCCCCAGGACCCATGTAATACAGATGCACAAAGTGGCACATGCATCTGGAGTTCATTTTCAGTGGCTGGAGGCCCTGGCATACTCATTCTCTCTCTCTCTCTCTCTCTCTCTCTCTCTTTCCCTCTCTCTCTCTGCCTCTTTCTCTCTCTCTATGTCTGTCGCTTTCAAATACATAAATAAAAATAAACAATTATTTTAAAAAAAGAAAACTTTGTTTTCTTCAAGTAGAGAGACTGCAAAAACAAAATATTTTAATTAAAAATTTCAAACTTGGGCTGGAGAGGTGGCTTAGTGGTTAAGTGCTTGCCTGTAAAGCCTAAGAACCAGGTTCAAGGCTCAATTCCCCAGGACCCATGTAAGCCAGATGCATACGGTAGTGCATGCATCTGAATGTTGTTTGCAGTGGCTGGAGGCCCTGGCATGTCCATTGTCTATCTATCTGCCTCTGTCCCTCTCTCAGTTTGTTGCTCTCAAATAAATAAATAAATAAACAAAAAAAATTCGAACTTAATAAAATATGAAAATAAAGTAACTCAACTTTCAAATAATATTTTTAAAAAGCGCATTACAAGTTAAAGTAGCCATATGGAGAATACATTGTGTTCTAGAAAGAAATTCACCCATAGAAAGGACTTTACGTCACAAATAATCACATTTGGTTAATTGTTTAATACCCCACTAAGGTAAATCTTCAATTTCCTCACATGTAAGAATCTCAGAAGTGCATCTGAGTATGCTTCCCTTTGTGGCTATTCTCTAATTTTCATTTTTAGTTAATCATTTTTTAAGCATGTACACACATGTGTGCGTGCACACACACACACACACACACACACACACACACACACACACTGCTTCCCACAAATGTCTGTATAGAGACAGTCATTTTGTAAATGGAAGCAGCTGGAACATGACTTAATCTCTGGAACATTCCAGGTGAGTTAAAGGTACAAACTTTTAAGAAATCATGTTGTATATAAAAATAGTTTTTAACTTGCAGTCAGTTCTCCTAGAAACTTACTAGTGGTTTTAAGAATAAAGCCACTAATATGTCTAGCTTCATTTAGAAAAAAAAAAAAAAAAACTAAAGTATCATACATCTGAGACAAAGATATAGATCTTCCTGAGTGACAGGATTTAAATTCCTGGTCTATAGTCTTTAAAACAGACGTATGAATCCAAGGGAAGATGCACAGCGATAACAACAAGCAGAGATATTTCCCCTTTTAACACTTCATTCTATTGATCTCTTGCTTTTATACTCACCAATGAAGCTTGTGAGGCACTGAGGCAACAAGATTATCATTACCGCTGTCAAAGTGACATTTGATTAAGTCAGGCTTCTAGTGCTTATCTTGCAAAGTACTGGATTCTTATGCTAAGAAGTTAATCCTGATATTTCTGATTCAATTACACTTGTAGTAGATTCAACCAGCATTTTTCTAATTCTGTCTCTTTCCATGGGCAATTATTCAGGAAACACTGATAATCTAAGTGGCATCTGCTATTTCTTTGGAGATCTGCAAGAACAGTGACACAGGTGTCCTTAGCAGTTTGCTTTATTGCAAATGGCCTCATGTTTTTATTTTCATAAGGCAGGGAGGTATTCCATTGAAGGCAAAAAGTATAGCCTACTCTCAGTGATCAAAATATATTAGCATTTAGTATTAGACTAGTTTCTTGTTATGTGACACAATTTGTTCAAATATCAAACCATATATGAAATCATTTTGTTTGCAGATCGCAACTGAACTACATAGGCAAGGATTTAAATATGAAGTAACCAAGGAAAACCACAGTTACCTCTCAGTTGCTGCGTCTCCTGATGGTCACAATATTCCTTTATGTTTAAATAGCCTTGAGAGTATAGTTTGATTGTTCCCACTATATCAGAAACTCAAAGGACGAGGACACCTTCCCACACATGTACACTAAAGAAGGGTTTACATCCTCACTAGACATCATATCACTATATCACTTGCTGCAGTTTTGACATACTCACTTTTGTAGGCTTTTCTAGAGGCTCATGGTAAGTAATACCCTCCATAAAAGGAGTATTCAGTCCACTTTGGAAGAATAAATGTGTCCACTTATCCCTATGAACTTGCCACTTGATAAATATTCCTGAAAACATCTTTAGAATTCACAACAATAGGACTGGGGAGATGGTTCAGAAGGCCTGAGAGGGCCTGTTTCATCCTGAGTTCTACCCCTCAGCACCTGTGTAAACAGCTGGAAATGCACACATATGCATGTGATTTCAGGTTTCTGGGAAGTAGACACTGGAAAATCACTGGAGCTCCCTGGACAGCCAGTCTGATGAAAAACTGCATCTATGAGTTCAGTAAGAAACTAGGTCTCAAGGAAACACAGGGGTGAGTAATAGAGGAAGATAACATGTGCCCTCCTCTGGCCTCTGCATGTGTGTACAAGAGACACAGATATCTGCACACACATGTACCAGCACCACACATGAACTTTTTATCCCCATTTCCTTCCCCCAGATGGGACCAGTAACAGCCGCCCACATTTCCTTTCTCTTCACCATGCCTGGTTTATTACATGGGGTGCCTATAATCCCAAACCTGGGAGGAGGAGACACACTGACCCTGGGGCTTGCTGGCTAGCGAGTCTAGTCAAATTGGCGAGCTCTAGGTTCAGTGAGAAACCCAATTTCAAAACATAAGAAAGACTTCAAAACATGAGAAAGAGACTCAATGACAACTGGTCTCCACATGTATGTGCACACACACACACACACACACACACACACACACACACACTTGACCACATTCACACAAACATACATACACACCACACAAACACATAAAAGCCAAAAAAGTTAAATATAAAGAACATAATAAATAAATAAATCATCCAGTTTCAGGTATTTGTTATAGCAACAACAAACAAAGCAATATGACTACTGTATTTTTCCATAGCAGTTTAAAATTTTTCTTTGTTGGGGGCTGGAGCTATCACTCAGCACTTAAGGTGTTTGCCAGTGAAGCCCAGCAACACTGGTCTGATTCCCCAGTATCCACATAAAACCAGATACACGAAGTGGCACATCTATTGGGAGTTTGTTTGCAGTGGCAGGACGCTCTGGTACACCCATTCTCTCTGTCTCCTCTTCTCTTCTCTTCTCTTCTCTTCTCTTCTCTTCTCTTCTCTTCTCTTCTCTTCTCTTCTCTTCTCTTCTTTCTCTCTCTCTCCAAACAAATAAATAATTTTTTTTTTAATTTTTCTGTGCTAACTCTTCTCAAAATAAAATGTTCGAGGTCTAGCGATGGTATTGCAGTCAGGTTCAGTATAGCTTGTAGAAGTCACCCAACCAACAGCAGCTTGCGGGAAAAGGAGGTTGATTTTAGCTTACAGTCTCAAGGGGAAGCTCCACAATGGCAGGGGTAAATGATGGCATAAGCAAAGGGAGGACATCACCCCCTGGCCAACATAAGGTGGACAATAGCAACAGGAGAGTGTGCCAAACACTGGCAAGGGGAAACTGGCTAACACACGTAAGCCGACCCCCAACAACACACTCCCTCCAAGAAGCATTAATTCCCAAATCTCCATCAGGTGGGAACTTAGCATTCAGAACACCTAAGTTTATGGGGGAACACCTGAATCAAACCACCACATTCTGCCCCTGGCCCCCATAAACTGATATCCATTCAAGATGTAAAATGCAATGCATTCATCTAATTGTAAAAGTCCCCATAGTTTTTATCAATTACAATTATGTTCATATATCCCCATAGTCCAAGATCTTTTAACTGAGGCATAATACCAAAAAGTAACCTCAAAAACCCATAATGGCATGAAATAAACATTCACACTGCAGAAGATGGCACTGGGCATAGCAAGGAAACATTCAGTAAATACAAGATTTAAAATAATCAGGGAAACAAACTGTAACTCTAAGTCCAACAACTCTAGCCAGTGACAAATCACCAAGTCTGATAATTCTAACCAGCAACAAGTCTCTGGCATTCCAATTCTGCCCCACCAACTAGGCTACTAACAGTCCTGGAAAACTTCATTGGGGCCATCAGCTTTCCTTAGCAGCCATCTCGTGGTCCCAGCATCTCCACTGTGTCTTCACTGCAATCCACGGTTCATCCTCATGGCCCCATGGGTTCTCTGTGCAAAAACAACAACAACAAAAAAAAAAAACAAAAAACAGCAAACCTGCTTCACACTGTCCATGGCCATTTCCAGAACACAAGAACATGTTGCAAACTCAATGATCCTCCCTTTCCTGCATTTCTTATACTCCATAATACCTGATAGGGTGCCAATTTGTTAATCCTGGGAGGGGGGAAATAAAGCCAACTTTGAAAAACAGGACACTCCTTGAGCACTCAGGCCCCAAGAGAGTCTACATTCTTCCTGTTGCCCCGGTGCAGGTCAGCTGGCCCAATCTCATAGGTTGTAATCTCTCAGTTGCAGCTGAATGGGCAACACTTCACCCAAAGATTTTTCTTTCTGTGCCATATCCCTCTGCTCACACCAGTTCGTTTTTACCCAAAGCAACCCTGTACAACTTTTCAGGACATGGGCATAACAGCAAGCTTCCCACACAAACTGCTAGCCTAGTCCAGGCAAAGCTCTCTCTCACCCTCATAAGCCAAACCTCAGAGTGCACAGTTTTTTGTTTTTGTTTTAATTTTTTTTTTGTTCGTTTTTATTTATTTATTGGAGAGTGACAGAGAAAGAAGGAGGGAGAGAGAGAAAAAGATAGAGGGAGACAGTGGGCGCGTGCCAGGGCTTCCAGCCACTGCAAAAAACTCCAGCCATGTGCGCCCCCTTGTGCATCTGGCTAATGTGGGTCCTGGAGAATCAAGCCCGGAACCAGGGTCCTTAAGCTTCACAGGCAAGCGCTTAACCACTAAGTCATCTCTTCAGCCCAGAGTCCATAGTTTTAACTGCATTCAGGTCTTTCAACTCTGACCAGAATAGTCCATCAAGCTATATTTACCGAACTGCAAGTCATCTCTTAGGCCAAGGTTCAAATCCTTCCACATTCCTCTTGAAAATCAGCTCCAAGAGGCCAAAGCCACACAGTCAGGTGTCAAGCAGCAACCCCACTCTCAGTACCACTTTACTGTTGCAGCCAGGTTCAGCTTTGCTGGTAGAAATCACCCAACCAAGAGCCGCTTTTGGGAAAAAGAGGTTTATTTTGGCTTACAGACTCAAGGGGGAGCTCCATGATGGCGGGGTAAACGATGGCATGAACAGAGTGTGGACATCACCCTCTGGCCAACATAAAGTGGACAATAGCGACAGAAAAGTATGCCAAACACTGCCATAGGGAAACTGGCTATAATACCCACAAGCCTGACCCCAACAATACACTCCATCCAGGAAGTATTAATTCCAAAATCTCCACCAGCTGGGAACCTAGCATTCAGAACACCTAAGTTTATGGGGTACACCTGAATCAAACCACCACAGATGGCTTAGTAGTTAAAGAGCTTGCCTGAAGAGGCAAAGGACCCAGGTTAGATTCCCCATTACCCATGTAAGTGAGATACACAAGGTGGCATATGTGTTTGAGTCCCTTTGCAGTGGCTACAGGCCTGGCTATGCCCATTACCTGCTGCCCTCCCTCTTTCTGTCTCCCAAATAAATAAAAATAAAATATTTAAAAATAAAATGCATAAAAACAAATTGTAAAAAAAAGTTGGATATTTAATCTCATTACTTTTGACAGAATTATCCTAAAACATTAATTTACATACATATGGGAAAGTATTCAACAATTAAAATGATTATATTTTCATTTAAATGCATTGTCAGAAAGTCTCCAATTCCCTGGAAATAATATGAAATTTGTTAATGTAACATTAAAGTCAGAAACCTTGGAAATGTACTCTACTGTTTTTAAGTGATTGAACAGAGAAAACTTATTAATTTGTTTTCAACAAAATGAATTTAATAAGAGCTTATATTCTGCTATTTATTTTACCATAGTAGGAAATACTAATATGTAAATAAAAATTGTCCATTTATATGATATGAAAAGAAGAGGTTGGCTTTTTAACATATTCAAATTATTTTGAAATTATCTACTATCATGCATATTGAAATTATTTCATTTTACTAGCTACAATTAAGCTAGTATATCAATATTGGAATAGTACAGAAAATCAATACTGAAAAAATTTTCTTAGATATTTTTTGTTCAAGAGATAATATGACAATTTTCTTGTGTTATTCCTTTCAGCCTTTTGTTATATATAGCTTCCAAATGAGTGGTGCCTTAAACATGTGCTATAGCAAAGAGACTGTTAGAGGAAAAATACATCTCACAGTGGAGAAGTACATCCATAGCAAGGCTGCTCTGAAAACTCATTGATGAGCACCGCCCCACTATGTGTCAGTGACTGCAGTGGGCATCATGAGCACACTATAAGGGAAAGTGATGATAGATCAGCCATTACAGAACTAACTGCAGAGTGGTGGAAGGAATAGAAGCCACAGCATCCCACGACTCCTGAGGGAAATGACAAGGTAATTGTCACACCCAGTACCACTAAGAGGAAGTAACAACATCAGAAACTTGATAAGGAAAATTTAAAACATGGCTACACTACTAAAATTATGCTGTTAAAAATCAGAAAACTGAATTTATGATATTTAAAATTCTACAAGGTTAACATTAGAATGGGTAACTAGATAGACATAAGTAGGGAAATGACAGATACATTCACCTCTTTTGCACAAGCAGGCACATCCTAATTGAGCATGCCAGGAGTTGTCAATGAGAAAACTCAAGAAAATTACAGCTGCAATGTGGAGGCTGTTTCCTGCTGGTCAAAATGCTCCACTGTGGCTGTATTCTTTAAAGTTTCAGTTGAGATTTCCCCCTATATTAGAAATTAAAATGTCAGGGCATTTTCACAATGACTATATCTCCCAGTGGAGAACATACTGATAAGCAGGGAAGGACATCTTGCCCCTAAAGCACGCACCTCAAACTGTCGTGACCTAGCATGGTGTCCAAGCAGAGGAAGGTAACCAAGACATCACAAGATGGGGGACAGTAAGAAGCTTCTTCAAATCCCGTTGTGGGACCCAGTGGGGTTCCACCCACCCTACTTCAACTTATCCCACTCTATTCTCCCTCCCAAGTATACTATCCCTTTGATTTGATAAATAAACTTCTGCTGTTAAACTGTTTGTGTCTTTAAGCATGTTTCTTTCCTTCAAGAAAACAAGCATAGAGAAACCTTCACCTGGAAGCATTACTGGAAATGAAGCTATGGATACAGCCCCTCAAATGCAGTTGCGTGTGTGACATGATATGGAGGCCACTCCACTGTGCCTGACGATATGATAATCTGTTTTGGTCTTGGGACATTTCCATGGTAGAAGTTCAGAAAGCTGATGTCATGGCTTGTTGCTGTGGTTGTTATTTAATGTGACTTTGGAGAAGGAATTTGAAAGATGTGACTTACTGGTTAATTGGGAGAAAGTAATACAAAAATATAAAAAATAAAAATATATAAATATATAAATATATAAAAAATATAAAAGTATGACAGAAAAAGTAACATTCATTTACTTAATATGTTTTCATTAATAATATACTTTGTAAGGGTGAAGGAGATAGATACAGAGAACACTCAATTCCTACCAAATCAGATATCCAGAGACACAGAGTCTCCTAAGACCTCATCACTGAAGCAGACCTAAAACAAAACCATCATGGCTGAGGGAAATTGTGGAAGAGGGGACAGAAAGATTGTTAGAGCAACATTTTAGGACATTATGCACAGAGACATTGCTTCTTACCTATAACTGATGGTTAACCCCAAAATGCACCACCCACATTCCCCAAGGAAGAGGGACCCTGCAGAGGGGGGAAGACAGGCAGGAGGCTAACAATGGTACATGGGAGTATACACACTGTGTACATAACTAATTAAAAAAAAAGAATATACTATGTCAGGTATTGTTTTTATGTCTGAGGGGTAAAATGGTCAAACCAAAAAGAAAATTTCTCCGCTTTGGATTTAAGTGAGTGACACAGAAAAAGGAATACACAAATTTACATGAATTACTATATAATATGACAAAAAGTATAGATGCTTGCCATGAGAAAAAATGGAGCCAATTTGAAGAGGGATGGAGGGGCGGTAGGTGGCTTAGTACCTTAGATTCGGTGAGCAGGCATAACCTGAGAGATGACATTTGATCTGAAGGAAATGAGGAATGAATCTCAGCATCTACGAATGACAGAAAGGGCTTGCAGGCAAAGGAAGCAGTGGTGCTAATGTCCTAATTGTGAATTTGATAGGTTTCAGAAAATCATAAAGGCCAGTGGGACTGTAGGTAAATGGGGAAGGAGAGAAAGACAAGGAGTTAATCACGGGGGGATATGGGGCCACAGAAAGGTCCTTGGATGTCATTCTTATTTTTTAATGATGGATATGTAATGTGTATAGTGATGGTTGCCTTCCATTCCCTTCCTGTAGTCCCCCACCTTTTCTCCTTCCCACTTGTCTTCTTCCCTCCTCTAATCCCCCTTCTGTTATATACCTTGATAAAAAGGTGGCAGGCTATAAGCACAAGAGGGGGAGGGTCAGACTTGTTTTCAAAAGATCTCACTACTGTGTTGAAAAGAAACTATAAAAGTGAGGATAGCCGGGTATGTTGACAAATGCCTTTAGTCCCAGCACTCAGTAGGCAGAGATAGGAGAATTGCCATGAGTTTAAAGCCAGTCCAAGAATTCACAGTGAATTCCAGGTCAGCCTGGGCTAGAGTAAGACCCTACCAGGAAAAATAAAATAAAGGAGTTAGGGAGCAGAAGTGAGAATAGAAACACAGAGAGTGGGCTAAAGACATGTCTCAGTGGTTAAGGTGCTTGCCTGCAAAGCCTAATGACCTGGTTTGATTGCCCAGAACCCATGTAAGACTGATACACAAAGTGGTGCATGCATCTGGAGCTCATTTGCAATAGCTAGGGGCCCTGGTACACCCATTCTCTCTCTCCTTGCAAATCAATAAATAAGATAATTTTTTAAGAAAGTAATTACAGGACAGTTAGCAATGATAGATAAGAGATTTGGAAATAAAAAGTTAGTTAAAAGAGGAAAAATGTAAAACATTTTGAAAGAGGACTGGCAGAATTTGCTAGTGGATAGAGTGCATGGAGTGAGAACATGAGTTGCTCCTGATGACTGACGTCCCTGGGCTGGAACCACTGGCTAAGGGGGCATACCACTGACTAACATGGAGACTCCTGAGAGGGATAGTTGGGGGTGGGAGGGTAGAGAAGATGTTCTCATTCAGTGCAAAAATAGAAATTAAAAGCCAGAGGATACATGGAAGGTGAAGGTAGAAGTATCAGATGATACTTTGCATGCTGTAATTGTATGAGAGAGAAATTAAAACTTTTAAAAAGTGAAATTATTGGCTTTATAATTGAATCTATTGTCACAAACCAGAAAGTACCTTCACAATCGTCAGCTGACTTTACATGGAAGAGTCATTATATAATCATTGTATTATGGTCCTCTAGTGAATTGCTTTAATGGTATATTAATATGTCAGTTGCTTGAAGCCCTCAGACAAGTAAAGCACAGTGGGTCTGTGTTTTCATGTCATATTGTACAGCTGAGAGAGAAGACACAGCAATCTAAGTGTCTTGCTACTTTGGAGGGTGACGGCAAACCCAGAAGATAATGATCTTCCATGGGGATGACAAATAGCCAGCATGCTGTCACATGTCACAGATGTGTCTTCCCCAACCAATTTATGACTCAGAAGTTTTAAATTTCCCTAAAGGGAAAAAAAATCTCTTCATGTGCACGGGTTTCATTAGTGAATACGTTTGATGGGGCATTTCCTCTTCATTCTATGTCACAGAGCTGTCTCTCTATTAGGATGGTAAAAGTCAGCTTCAATAAATTGGAAACCTATTTAAAATCCTCCAGCTCAGAGCCATTATCTCTCTGTGCCTTTTGGTATTTCTCATTCCCTATTTCTAAGCTAATGGGAAAACAGGAAAAGTGTATCCATCCTAATATAATATATAGCTGTCATTGTTGGAGTTTAACATAACAATTTGTGAATCACAGGCATGTATTACATTAACTTCCCATGCCTGTTTTTATAGATATAAAATAAATAGCACCAGTATTGGCCCTAAAATAAGCAGTTATAACCATTTTTTGCACATCAAACCCTAATTTAATTTCTAACAATATAGCTTTCCAACCTCCCTACCATTTTAATAGAAATAACTTTATTACAGGTGAAATTTTATTTTTATTAACTTTCTGTTGGTAATAACAATAGTGAACATAAGGACACTTACTCATATATGAGGGACATGAAAGAAAGAAAGAAAGAAAGAAAGAAAGAAAGAAAGAAAGAAAGAAAGAAAGAAAGAAAGAAAGAAGGAAAGAAAGAAAAAAGGAAGGAAGGAAAGGAGGGAGGAAGGGAGGGAGAGAGGGAAGGGAAGGAAGAGAGAAAGAAAGAAAGAGGAGGAGAGAAGGAGGGAAGGAAGAAGGAATGAAAGGAGAAAGGGAAGCAGCAAAGAAAAAGAAAGGGAGGCAGAAAGGCCAAGATGTTTTATGAGTAGGAGGGCCAAAACCAACTCAAATTGCTTTACTCCTTTCCAGCACTGACTAAGGCTAGCTCAAGAAGCAGAGAAACACAACTAGGCACTCTTCACAAAACTAGCTGGCAAATCATGACACTATTGAAAACATCAAAATAAAATTCTGCAGAACTGCAAATGTAGGCAGATGCTACTCTCATCCTATTGATATTTACCCCAATCGTCACCCTGCACCAAGATGCTAAGTTTGAACCCCTGAATACATTTAAGCCTGGGTGACCCATTGAAATTGTTCACATATCCTCCCAAATAAAAAATAATAAAATAGAGGTTAAATCTAATACCACCAAGTCACTCCGCACCCCAAAAGAGGGAAGTCTTCAAACCCTTGTCTAGTCTTCTTGTGCAGAGCAATCCCCAGACCATCCCTAGCTAGTGTCTGCTATAAAGGACTCCCTTCGTCAGAGATGGGGTTTGAGCTTCTGTCTGGAAGAAGTCATGTTTCCTTGTCTAAGCTCTTCATCTTGGTAGCTAACACTCAACATGACCTAGAACAAAAATGGATGGATTAACTAATTAATTATAATAGCACAACATCAGGTAAAACATAGCATCCTTGCCTTTGGAAAGTTCCCAGTTGAACTAGTTGGGAGATGGCAGAATTGCTAAGGAGATGATGGTTAAATATCTGAGCAGTACTGAAGCGAGGAGGAAAGATCCTGCTGGCCATAAAACTATACTCCTGGAAGTCCTCACAAATCCATGTCCTTAAGGGAGCCATGAAGAAAAGCTTTAGGTTCTAAATTTCCATGTGACCCGTTTAAGAAAACCGATCCTATCAGCCCAAAGTATCATAAAATACTACAAGGAGACAAAATTCACTGTCTGCTTAAAAACACAAACCATGTCTTGTCATTATTAATTGTTAGATAGACAGATTTGATAGATAGGTAGGTAGGTAGATAGATGATAGATAGATAGATAGATAGATAGATAGATAGATAGATAGATAGATAGATGATAGATAGATAGATAGATAGATAGATAGATAGATAGATAGATAGATAGATAGACAGATAGATTATATGCATCCATTTGTGGTGCTCAGGAATGAAATGTATAAATGGTTTAGAATCTTAAGGGGAAAGTGCATCTAGATGAAGGAACTTTAGTATAGTTAGTGTACACTTTGTTCTCCTTTATGTCCAGGGCAGCCCTTTTGCTTTGCATTCTCAAGGTTACTCTGTCTAAACCTGTCTTAAACATGACAGACAACCTAGAGGAGAGCAATGAGTCTTATTTCAGAAAAGGCAGACACAGAGATTATAATTTTGTTTCATTTTAGAATAAAATGATGAAAAAACAGGACAAAACCAAAACAAAACTAAATAAAAAGGATTCTGAAAGTGAGTTACCTGTCCCAGTTAGAGTAAGGTAATTTTCAGCTATTTAATAAGGGATAAATGAGAAAGAAAAAAGCTCTGCCCAGGAGAGTGGGCACTAAGAAGGCCCTTAGGTAAGATCAAATTCTGTTACTGCTTCCTACAGTCTTTATGGCCCACATCAACCCATATTCTGGCATGCAATCATATATTTCATTGACTTCTTAGAGAAACAATGGCAGGAGAGAAAGATAGGTAAAGTTAAAGGGACATTAGAGTCAAAGGACCTGTTCAACTGTGAGTCTAGTTTAAGTCCCTTGCCAGCTGGGAGTCAAGGATTCCAGCACAACTAAGAAATGTGTTTGGAAGGCTACCTACATGGAGATAATATTCCTCTTATGTAGAGGGTTTTCCAATACAAATTGAAAAATAGCAATAAGCCCTAAGGCCTGTGTGTATATGCCCTTGTCTTTTCCTATGTAAGCCTGCAACTTTCTGAGAATCTCACACACAAATCTATAAATTTTATATACTGAAAACATAAAAATGTGTCTTTAGTCCCTTGTACAATCCTTATCCAGCTCACCTTATGATCTCATTTACCAAAAAAGAAGAGAAAAAAAATTCTAAGAAAGCTTTAAGTAATAAAAGTTACAGAAGTCACCCAAATCATATATGTGGCCACTGCTAAAACATCTACACACAGCTATTTCTTGAGAGGCCCAAACTTGGATTTGTACTATCTTCTTCCTAGGAACCCCTTTCTCTTTCTCCCTTAAAGACCACACTTTCAGCAGTGTTAACATCTCTTAGTAAATCCCAGTGATGCTTCACCCTGACTCCTCCACTCTTTCGCCCTCTTTCCTCCTCCTTCATTCCCCTCTTCCATACCTCCTACCCTTCATCCTTCCCTCTCCCTCTCTCCCATTCCATCTTTACTTTATTGAAAATTGTCCTCTTCACTTTCTAAAAGATACTCTTTAAGGGAATAGAGTGAAGTGTATTTCATTATACTGTGACCAAGAATTTCTTCCTGGTGCCTCCCAAATAGCCATTTACATAAGGAAAATAATGTATTCCCTCAAGTGGAGAGGAGACAAAATAGGAATAATTAAAAAAAAAATCCCTCAGTGGAGTAGGGGCAGGGAGGAAAATAAAGGAATGAATATACCAATACATGATGTAGTCATACAAAGTTTAGACCTAATAAAATAAATAAATAAATAAAATGTAGTTGTGGTGTGATACACCTTTAATCCCAGCATTTAGGAAGCAAAGGTAGGAGGATCATTGTGAGATTGAGGCCAGCCTGGGACTACAGAGAGAGCTCAGGTATAGCCTGGGCTACAGTGACTACATGGAAGTACATGATGTATTTCAGAGGCAGAGACTAAAGATAGAAAAAAACTAATAAATTGGTGGATCAGAGATCTCAAAGTCTTGAAGAAATCTGCAGAGAAAATGCTGAAACCAGCACCTTTTACTCCCAATTAGCAAAGTGTATAATGCATCAAACTCTGCATAGGCCAAGGCACCTAACTTTTTAAAAAATATTTTTATTTCTTTACAAGCAGAGAGAGACACAGGTGGGGGGAGAGTGGGTACCCCAAAGCCTGCAGCCTCTATAAACAAATTCCAGATGCATGTGCCACTGTGCATCTGGCTTTATGTGGGTACTAGGGAACTGAACCCAAGTCGTTAGGCTTTGCAGGCAAGTGCCTTAACCACTGAGTCATCTCTCCAGCCCCCATTGTTTTGTTTTGGGCTTCACTTCTTCTTTCTTGTTTCTTTTTCAGCCTGAAGTTTACTCCACAGGGTAGAAAAGGATGAGAGGCATGAAAAGGTGGAACCTATGGAGAACTGTGAGGATAAAGTCATGTTTCCAGAACCTATAGTGCTATGGTAGGTAGGCCTGCCAAGCCATGAGGCAAAGCGAGAATCTCCTGCAGTCCTTTCAAAGAAACCAGACACAAAACAACCTGAAAATAAGCAATGAGAGATAAGGTGTGAAAGATGCCACACTGCAATCCAGAATATTCCTCCTTTTCTCACACAAGCATTGCTAGTAGAGCCCTGTGTGTATGTGTGTGTGTGTGCATGTGTGTGTATGTGGACACACACACATACACACATATGACCCTCAAAACCATCTCTATATATGCACTCTCAATTTGTTTCCTTTGCTTGTCTCCAAAATAGTTTCAGAAATTAGACTTTGCTCAGTATAGTTGAAAATGAAATAAAAATGATTTCTACCTCCTTTAAAATGCAGTTTTGTTTTGCCTTAAAAATTATCAGCAAGCACAGGTAACATGGGGCATCCCACTGAGCAGGCTGTGAATGTCACTAGGGTTCCTAATACCTTTAAGTTCCTAATTATCACCCAGTTACCACTCTTAAGAATGAACATACTAGTGTATTTTACAGTATTAACAGACCTTTTATTAGCAATTATGTTTCAGAATTGCTTTTCATTTAAAAGCCTCACACTAACAGTGTCATCCCATTGATCTTACCTCAGTGTACTCCTTACAGTCATTTTGAATGGTTAATAACTTGCTATTTTACTTTACAGGTACTTTTTGTACTTTTCTCCGCACTGCTTGTAGACCTACCAGCTCATTAAACACTGAAAGAACATGGGCTTCAGTCCTTTCTTTGAGTAAGCCAACAGGGTGGAATCAAAGCCTCAGGCCTCTTTCCTGTGATGATCTTGATGTCCCACCTCTATAAAGCCAGGAGGTGACATGCAGGGAGTGAGTGCCTGACACAGCCTCTGCTATTGAGGGACAGTTAAAGTTTGGGTGGTATTTTGAAAGTTTTCTTTGAAATGTAGTTTTAATCTTCCTTTTTCTGGCCTATGTCATTTCAAAATCTTGGTTCTATTAGCTGGCTGAATGGAGCATCTGCCAAGGTCAACGACTGAACAATGAAACTGCATTAGAACACATGTCTGCACAAATATCACTAGTTCCAGCCCCATTCATTCCTACCAACACTCAAAAGACTAGCGAGTTGCTGTCGGTTGGCAAAGAAGCATCAGGGCAGATGACGTAACTCTGTCAAGTCCTCAAGGGGAGGTTGCCAACATCTTTTTTTTTTTTTAAAAAAATATTTTATTTATTTATTTGAGAGCGACAGAGACAGAGAGAAATACAGATAGAGGGAGAGAGAGAGAGAGAGAATGGACGCGCCAGGGCTTCCAGCCTCTGCAAACGAACTCCAGAGGTGTGCGCCCCCTTGTGCATCTGGCTAACGTGGGACCTGGGGAACCGAGCCTCGAACCGGGGTCCTTAGGCTTCACAGGCGAGCGCTTAACCGCTAAGCCATCTCTCCAGCCCCTAAAATCTTTAAAGCTGTAAAACACAAGGTTTTTTCTATTCCTAGTAATCATTGTAGGTGGCCTTTCATTATTACCAGATTAAGTTGGAACTACAGCATTTGCCATAGTCCTGTTTTCTAAACTGTTTGCAGGTAAGAGAGAATGTATGTTTGGGCAGTTTATATGTTTAACAAGTAAATAGAAACTGGTTAACAGAAGAACCAATAAGAATTTAGTGATCTCTCACTTTATCACTGTATATTTGTAAAACAACATATGCCTGTAGGATAGAAGGCATCAGAGAACACAGTTTAATTTGAATTCCATTACTCCAGTTAGATTAACACAAAATGACAAAATTGTTCAATAATTGTATTCTTTTATTATACCTACTACTTACACTTTCACATAAAATCATTCAGCTCTTAATAAAAGCTTTCCCTTGCTGTCACAGATCCTCTTAGTGAACGTCTGCCCCCAAAGTCATCAGTCAGAGAAAACGCCCACTGACTTAATTCACTTACCAATATTTCCCTAACCTCTCCTACATGAACATAAATGTTCACGAGCTACCTCCAAGAACTTAGCAAGCCTAATGTAGCCGGGTTCTCAACTCCCATTCCTCTTGGAGGGAGAATGTGTGATGCCAGCAAAATAATGAAAGGCAACATATCAACCTGTCTGCCTAGAGAACTAAACTTGTGCAGAATAAATTAACTTAAGCCACCAACCTGGAGAGCTAAAATGCAAACGAGCCAACATGGCAGTATTATGGCTTCCATCTACGGAGGTTCTTCTCATAGTGCCTCACTGTCCACTCCACACACCACAAGGTTAGCTTTTCCTTTAATGCTATGCAGCCATTACTTTGAGTGAATTATTTTTGGTTTTAATAAATGCTGATAAGTGAAATAATAAAATAATTGAATCCTGAACATTTTCACTTTATTTTTTAAAATAATTATCTTTCTTATTTCTAAAGTATGTGATGCTTACTATGAATGCCATGTTATTTATTCAAATATACTCAAATATTCAAATCTACCATGACATTTTATCTTGTTAATCATGTTTCAAAGATCATTTCAAATGTGACATCCACTATGAAGCTTTACCCATCTGCTCTGATCTCTTTGTGTGAATTCCGACAGCATTCGAAATTCGTTTTTGTTTCAGAGCTTTCATCCCTCACTCTGTAGGTCATTGTATAAGTTTTCTATTTTCAAAAACACACACACAATAGGGTAGAATTTCCCCAAGGATCCCTGTTTCCATGAGCCATTGAGATCAACATGATTCATGAGCATTGCAGGTATTCAATTAAGTGCAACTTAACCAAAAACATTGGCCACAAAATATATGTCTTAAAAGTATTAACAATATGTTTATATTTCAATACAATACAAGACCCTGGCTGTAAAATTCAAAACATGGAAGAACAACTAATTCACCAAAATGACACACGTGTTTAATAGGTTTAATAGTAGTTATGAATAGCTACATAGAGAAAGAATTTTTTAAAAAATTAAAGAAATAAAATTCAGAGAAGAAATAACAAGTATGATTTAAAAAAAAAAAAAAAAGAGCCAGGCATGTTGGCACACGCCTTTAATCCCAGCACTTGGGAGTCAGAGGTAGGAGGATCGCCATTAGTTCGAGGCCACCCTGAGACTCCAATAGTGAAGTCCAGGTCAGCCTGGGCTAGAGCAAGACCCTACCTAGAAAAAACAAAAATAAAAACAAGCAGCAGGAATGATGAGACCATAGCTAACCTTCACTAGCTCTGTCATTTGCTACCTCATGTGGCATTCACAAATGTGAGTGCCATTTAGGTCCCTGCGAAATGGACACAACTATGTCCATTTTATTTAGTATTGTGAGAAGAATAAGAAGACATCTGGAGCTTCATTTAATTCTTAGATGTTAACCAGGCACAAAATGATCTTAAACCCACAGAGGATTTGAGTTCAGGAGCAGAAGGAAAGGAAAATTTGTGGGAGGCATTAAATTAAGGGTCTCAAGGTCAAGGAAGTTTGGATTTGATGAACTAGAAAATAAAATACGTGCATATTTCTGCCATATGTAAAATTCCATGATAAAATTGTATTGACATGTAATAAATGGCAATAATAGTGACTAAAAGATCAGAACTAATGAGAGACAGTTGTAGGAACTTAGGTAACAATCAGAGCCCATCTAAGACAATATGTCTCTCAGAAAAAGAGGAAAACCTGAAACAACCTAGTAGAATATTGACTACAATTTCATGAACCAGTAAGAGAACAATGATGGTAAAAGTATAAAGTTGAATAAAGCTGAGAAATAAGGAAAATGGACCATAGCACAAAGAATAGATCAGGGAATGAGTAGGGAAGCCCATGTGATATCCTGACAGATGTAGCACTGGAAAGAGTGGTCTGATCTGAAGTTGGAGACCTAACTAAATTCTGGACTGTAGCCACATGGGTATAAAGGTTGCTGGGTACATTGTTATCCAGGAAAATAGATCCGGCTCCCAAGATTCTGCACAGACCATAACATAATATACAAGCTTCAAATGTCTCCATTCAGTGACACTTGTCATTTTAAGACACTATTCATCCATGACCTTTTTTTGTCCTGAGGCACTGTTTATTTTCAAATAACCTGGCCTGTTGGTGTTTAAAAATCTCTCTTACATGGTAGAAGTTAACTTACATTTTCAAATTTTAAGTAAGATCATATTAGTTATTAGCAGTATTATAAATGTTATGGTATACAAAATGAAGAATCAAAAACTCTTCACATGTTCACATAGCATTTATGTTCCATCATCTAAAAGACATCTAAAAGATGGTCCACAATCCTCCAGAGATGTTGTAAATAAGATTTTCATATTTCAGACATAGTATTAGCACAGAGACCTTACATTCCTTACAGTTTTTATGTGTGGAAAAGTATAAGTTTTTAATAAGTGTTTGTTCAGTGATATCTGCAAATACTTCTTGATTGGGATGCTTGTGCACCATTTCTGCTGGAATGAATGACAGCGGGTCTCTGTTACTTTTTACTGTTCATCTGAGACTTGTGAAAAGTGCCACAATGTCTCTGAAAAGGGTTCCATCAACTCTTACCAAAATATCTTCATTTAAAGCTGTTGTTTTCAGCTCAGCCTCAAATGTCCTTACACTGTCGTCAACATCACTATCACAGTTTTAAATCATGGAAATTATTTCTGGGTATATCCTCCTACTCACACTCTGAAAAGAAAAGAAAAAGAAAAAGAAAAAGAAAAAAAAATGAGTAGGGGGCAACTCATAGGCTGGCCCTTATTTCAAGAAAGTGACTGTGAGGGTACATTCATCCATCACTCTCTAGAAAGTAATGAGAAGAGTAAAATCTTTGGTAAATCAATAATAAGGTGAGTGGGTGTGCAGGAGACAGATGGTAGACTCTTGAAAATCAGAGAATTTCAATGATAGGGCCTCCTTACTCTAGGTACTACATGAGACACAAAATATTACTGTAAGTTTTAAAATATTGAGTTACAAAAATGACCACTAAGTATAATGTTGAGAATATCAGTGGCACTGAGCTTCCTAATGATTCCCATACTTACAAGACCCTTTCTCTAAGACATACATGATTTAAATCTTGTTTATTAAGTATTATAAACCACTTATGCACAAATTCCTTAGCATAGATGTATTTGTAAAGTCCAAATTTTATCTAGGATATCATTTCATCTATGTGCTCTATGATGAGGATCTATTTCTACATTGCTGTAAATTCTTTAAAAATAGGCACATGTATACATCTTACCAATATATATATTTTTTAATATGCTTTTGTAAGTCAGCAAAAGTATAAGTAGAACCAAAAAAGAAAAAGAAAAAAAAAAAGAAAGGTAAAAGCCGGGTGTGGTGGCACACACTTTTAATCCCAGCAATCATGAGGCAGAAGTAGGAGGATTGTGCTGAGTTCAAAGCCACCCTGAGACGCCATATTGAATTCCAGGTCAGCCTGGGCTAGAGTAAGACCCTACCTCAAAAAAACCAAAAAAAAAAAAAAAAAAAAAGTAAGTAGTTCCAATGATATGTATATTGGATGGAATGGGACTTTGATTTTTCATGTCCTTCAAAGTTTTTATTATTATCATTTCATAAAAAGGGGGGAGCCAGATCCACTGGGTTCCTGCATTTCAAATGGCAATTATAAATCAATCAACCAGTTTCAAGAATGTTAAAAACTAATAGAATTTATTCTTTATAACCTTGTGAATTTTATAAACTTTCTGAAGTAGAAGCAGTCATACTATCTAGGTAGCTTGTTATAAAGAACAAAAAGCTAAAAATCAGAAAACATACTATTCTCATCAAGATTCCTTTAATCTACACAGCTTTCTCTAAGTATTAAAATCCAAAGCAGGGTGGGAGAGATTGCTCAGTGTTGAAAGGTGCTTATTTGTAAAGCTTGATAGCTTTGGTTCTATTTCCCAATACCCACCTAAATCCAGATGCATATGCACCTGATTTTTTTTTCTTTTTGGAAGTGGCTAGAGGCCCTTGTGTTCCCATTCTCTTTCACTTTCTCTCTTATTTGTCTGCTTGCAAGTAAATAAATATATATAAATACTTCTAAAAAATCTGAAGCAATGCTTATTGCTGTTCAACTATTTTGTGGTACTATCTAGGTTTGTTCAAGAATAGAGCAATTCGGGCTGGAGAGATGGCTTAGAGGTTAAGCACTTGTCTGTGAAGCCTAAGGACCCCAGTTCGAGGCTCTATTCCCCAGGACCCATGTTAGCCAGATGCACAAAGGGGGCTCACACATCTGAAGTTCGTCTGCAGTGGCTGGAGGCCCTGGCGCGCCCATTCTCTCCTCTTTCTCTCTCTCTCTCTCTCTTTCTCTCTCTCTCTCTCTCTCTCTCTCTCTCTCTCTCTCTCCCTCTTTCTCTGTCTGTCACTCTCAAATAAATAAATAAAAATAATAAACAAAAAATGGTTAACTTCTTAAAAAAAAAGAATAGAGCAATTCATACCACTTAAAAGGGTCACTGTGGGGCATCAAAAACTAAGACACTTTGAGAAATGCCAAGGAGAAATGAGAATCCTAAAATACTAATTCTTCATATATCACACACTTGAAGTTTTGTGGCAAGGAAAATAAAAGTAATTGGTAAAGGAAATTAAATTTTCCATGTAAATGATGTGTAAGGGAAGATGGTATTCCTCATATTCATATGTAAAAATCAAGAAAGATAGGTGACAGAAGTGATTAATCCTTTTCTTTTTTAACCTTGATTCTGAAAGGCAACACTTAAAGGACAGCTGCCTGGGCCATCTAGTCACATAGGAATAAGTCTGTTTACCCTTCTACTCTACCCCTCCCTGTATGTCATAGGCCTCAGAATGTGAGAGTGAGTATATCATGGCCCTGGCTTCTCCCCACTCACTGTAAACTCCAAGGTTGTCTTCTAGTCAGTGATGAATAGAACCTTCTGTCGCTCCTCAGAAGAAATCTGACTTCTCCTGAGGCAGCATCTTGCCACCCACACATTATCTTTACCTTAAACTGAGGTAACTCTCAGCATTCAAATGAAAATACGGTCACAGAAGCAGAAAATGCAACTATGGGATCATGTAGTTGTACACCAAATCTGATTCAAAAAAATATAAAGTTCATACATAAATCCAAAACGGGGCTGTATGCAGGTTGACATAACGGTATGGGTGATCTGGGGAATTATTTATTATAATGGGGTGCTGGAATGCTTAGGAATAATACTGGAACTCCAAGCCTGAGTTCATGACTATTAATTAACCAAAGAATTGGCAATCCAGACTAAAGAAAATGATTTTTAAATCACATTTTATTTTATCATAACAGGGATGTGAGTGAGAGAAAAGGGCCAAAGGTTCGAGGGTTGAAGAGGAAGAGAAGGGAAAGGAGCTGGGGGAGGGAATGCACACCACGTGATCTGGGAACAAATGTGAATGAACATGGACCTTGGATACCAAAAAATAAAAATTAAAAAAAAGAGTGAGAAGGTTTTGTTTGTTTTTTTTTTTTAAGTGTGCACTTCCAAAGAGATTAAAAAGTAAAAATAGCAATTAAAAAATGCATAAGAAACCCGGCATGGTGGCACTTGCCTTTAATTCCAGCACTCTAGAGGCAGAGGTAGGGGGATCACCCTGAGTTCAAGGCCACCCTAAGACTACATAGTGAATTCCAAATCAGCCTGGGCTAGAGTGAGAACCTACCCTGAAAAACCACCAAAAAAAAAAAAAAAAAAAATGCTGAAGAGGGGGCAGAAAGAATGTCAGAGCCACACATTGGGTAATGATACACAAAGACGTTTCCTCCTACCCATAACTGATGGCTAACCCCACAATACAAGACCCATGTTCCCCAAGAATGAGGGTCCCTGCGGAGTGGGGAGGACAGGGAGGAGGCTGACAATGGTACCAACTTGACTGTATCCACTGAGTACAAAACTAACAACAACAAAAAAATGTATTAAAAAAAAAAATTTCCATTCCCACCCTGGCTGCCCTACAGGTACAGGATGAGAGAGAGAGAACCTTACCTGAAGACTCAGGTGTAGAGTAGTATGCAGCCCAAAAACTAGAGAAGAGAAAATGCAAAAAACAAAAGCAATAAAACCAGGTTTTCCATGAGTTCAAGTTAGAGTTCTGGCCCTTAAAAAAGTGGACACACCTGTATAAGGTGTATTGGCCAGTTGGCTTGTACTCATAGAAAGGATCCAACCCACACTGGGGCAGGATGCGCACTTGAGAGAGAGATTTCACTGGGTGAGACAGGCAGGCATTGACTCCCACAATTGAAGCAAGCAGGGTGAACTGAGATAGGCAGGGCGAGAGGGTGACGTCATAACCGGGCAAGACCCTGTCTGGCTACCTAAAATATATATAACCTGCCTGCTCACATTACCCCTCTCATGAGAAAGACCCTCTAACTGCTGATAGACCGAAAAGGGGTGATAACATCAGATCTTTACTTCCTGCTGTATGGAGACACCGAAATTAGGTCGTTACAGTCTTTGGGAGGAGAGGGACTTTTCTAAACATCCAAGAGAGCCTATCAGTCAAACATTCCATTGTCTGTGGTACATGGACTTTTCTGGCCTCATACAAAAATAGTAGACATTAGTAACATCAGTGTTGGAGCCTGTCTCGGAGACAGAGAAGTGTAGCACTGTGAGGTAGTCCCATCAGAAGTGGCCAGTGTGCCACTCTCAGTGGGTACTCGAGGGGGCTCATTTAGATGGAGTTGGGTTGCTGTAAACCATCTGAGTGTGAGCTGCCTATAAGCAGGCAGAGATAAAGTTAAAACAGAAGCTGAGTATACAAGATCCCAAAAATTAACAAAGTAACTACAAAGTTTATAGTGGGTATAATCTTATCCCATCATGAAAATCTGGAGATCTACTCCTAGAACTATTTACTAAATTTTACAGTAGCATCCAATATGGTCTAAATTTGATTATGCAGGTTTTGTGAAGCAGATGAGACATTAGCAAAGTTGTGAGGAACGCATACAAAACATTCAACCTTGATAATGGTACAAGAGCCACTTTGGGCTGCCGTGAGGATGGCTAGAGCCATGCAATTCTGTATGACCACTTTGCCCATCAGTTGAACATCAGAATTAAGAAGAGAGAGTCCCTTAGCTGTGTCGTTTAAAGACATTTAGGTATATTTAGTGAGAGTTTTTATGTGCCAGATGCTATCTTCTAATTCAATAGAAGGAATGAAAACTGAGACTAAATGATTGTACCCTTGAAAAACACTCCTAGTCCATCAGTATTTTAAAACTTGTAAATTGACTGGGCACTCAAAGATTTTTATTTGTCACCTTTGCATCCAGGGAATTCCCAGAATGTACCTTCCAGTCCCTCCTGAGGGTGACCAGGACCAAAGGTTGATACCACAGAGCCATTTGGTGTCCCTAAGGGATGCCCAGATTATGTTTGGCCTCAGGGTCCATTCAGTAGCAAACCATTCTGAGAGTTGAAGGGTAATGACTTTCTTGCACAAGCCTGAAGAAACCTATCCTAATGATTATTACTGGGATATTTTGAGAGAGCGTTTTTGTTGTTGTTGTTTCCAGCATAAGGAAGCCTTTTGACTTTGGTCAGAGTCATCCACATATATGGATCCATATGTGAAAATAATCATTCTGATATCTATGATTGCTCTCCCTTATCATGGAGCTAGAACTGCTGGAGAGGGGACCAACATACCTTTTCAATACCTTGTCAGTCTCTTCTTTTGAGAAACCCTTTCAATGTCCCTGTTCATTCCTGGTAGATTTGATAAACTATTGAGAAACATTCCATCTAGTAACCTGGGTTAGGAAGGAAACTTAGCCCTTTCCAGGTTAACATATATTTCTAATTGGTTACAGTCATCTTCTTGGAGAGGAGATATCCACCATGAAAGTCCAGAGGTGCTGGAAGTGGGCAAGTGCCCACAAGCCCAGCAATTAATCTGATTACTATCCTATGCATTACAGGGTCCATGCAAGGAATGACTTTGCAACCCAGTTATAGACATGTAGAATGAAGACTGAGTAACAGCAAGGATAGAAAGTGAGGCATGCTTTGTGGAGACAGGAAGAGCAGACTTAGCTTTTTGTGTCTTGTTTTAGGCTTTGATGTACTCCTTTGTATTTGGTTCCACTTTTCTGTCTGTTTAAGAACAGCAGGTAATCAAAATTCAATCAAAGATGTAATTTTGGAGGTCACTGATGGCTCTCCAAAGAAGACCCCAGGGCCTGGGAGGAGCACTGTGGCTTTTCCAGTACTGGTGGTGTCTGTTAGGATGAGTCAGGGCCATGTTGGCCAAGTGGCTTTCCCTCCTTTGGGAAGCCTAGAGGACTTATTTCTCCTTGGTAATGACTCTCCTATTTCAGACTGTACAGAGACATTTTACTGCTGGGTCTCGGTGTCATCCTTGAGTAGGAAGACAGGTGACTTATTATAGGGCTGGTGATAAAAATTTTATAAGTGTCCCATCATCTCCAGTGGCCCTTATGACCAGGGAGCAGGGGCCAAGACACTGGCCTTTTTAGTTCCAATGATTCCAATTGGCTTTGGCTTCTACACAAGTCTTTGAAACACTTAGAAAGGAAATTATGCCAACTTGGAGAGTGGAGACATATGATACATATGAATAGTGAAACAGACCATGTTAAATAATGGTATAAAAGTTTAAAGTCATTTTGTCTAACATCTAAATTTAGTCGTCTGCAACAGTATAGACCATATCTGAAGCCCGAAAAGCAGGTATGTCTTATTCTTTCAATACCTAATAGCTATAAATATGGGCAAAATGTGATACAAGTCCTGAAAACAATATTTTTATCAATAAATTTAACCAATAAATTTGACCTAATGCAGTAGATGGCAACACATTGCTAAGATGAACCTCCAAACAAGGCACTCTTGTGGAAGAATGAAACCTACATGAAGCTTGCAGATCCAGAGGAAGTTCCATAAAGGCAAAAGAAGCTGGTCCACTTTCATAACCAGTGACTGACAGTCTCAGGATTTTCCAATTCTGCCCCTCCAGCTGGGCTGAATAGCCAGAGAAAACTTCGATCGTAGGCCAATAGCATGCTCCATGGTAGCCCTTGCACAATCCTGGTATATCTAAACATCCTTGGCTCTGCATTGCAAACCACAGTCCATATTCCTGTGGTTTTGCCAGCATATCAGGGTCATCACACCGTGATTCATACAGGGTCTTAGCAGCCTTTCACCATGTACAGTTCATGTCACTCTCCACTCACTTTTCATGCTTCTGAAACCAATACCAGATGCATAAAACAAAGCTATATTCTTAATTCAGGAACAATACAAATCATAACCTTGAAAATAAGATTCCTTCTCCAGCCAACTCTTTTCCAAAAGAGATTGGATACGTATCATAGACTTTCCTCAGGCATCACTTCCATTTTTTATATTTTTAAATTGTATAGAAAGTGAGAAAGAAAAAGAGAGGGAGAGAGAATTGGAATACCGGAGCTTCAGTCACTTAAAGGGAACTCCAGGTGTTTGTGCCACCTCCTAATGAACATGTATGATCTTGAGCATGCTTCACCTTTGTGTGTCTGGCTTACATGGTATCTGGAAAGTCAAGCATCGGTCCTTACTTCTCAGGCAAGCACCTTACCTGCTAAGCCATCTCTCCAGCCCCTTTCAATTGCTTAAATGTAAAGTAGTTGGGCCATCTTTCTTCCAAATGCTAATGTATTTGACACACAATAGCAGCTTCTACATCCAGTTTTTGTGCCAGTAATTTTAAACTTGCTTGAGTTTTTCCAATTTTAATTTTTTTATCTCTCATTTCTATATTTAAGCCAAGCAATTCAGTCCATTCCAAATTTAACTTTGATCAAACTCTTCAGGCCTGGGAAGCAGAACGCAACCAGCCCTTATGCCAGTAGCCCAGTTCCAACAAGGGTTTCTTCAGTCTTTCTTTTCGCTTAGAAACTTCATAAGTCAAGCCTCCAAATAAAATTCTCTCTGCACTTACCATTTCAAACTCTTCTCAGAGTAGTCTATAATACTTGGTTTACTGCTATGCAAAGCATCTTCAGGAGCTAGCATCAAATTTCCCATTCCTCCAGCACAAAAGTTCCAAAAAAAACCCCAAAATTTACATTGTCAGATTTATCATGCATCAACTCTATCCCACTCTTTGGTACTAATTCTGTAACAATCAGTTTCAGTTGCTGGGATGAACTTCCAAACCAGGCATAGTTATTGAAGGAAGGAAACTTATGTGAAGCTCACAGACTTAGGAGATGTTCCATAATGGCAGAAAAAGCTGGGTCCCCTTTCATAGGACCAAGCAGAGACAGAGAGAAAACCCAAAGCCACCACCACCAATACAGGCAAACACACTTCAGGAACTCCAGGCAAAGCTCAAGCACTTTTCATGTCTTTAGACTGGAATTACAAATCCACCCCTTCTCCTTAGGGTTAGAACCTCAGACCTACCCACAGTGACACCTCCTCCAGCCAAATTACAAGCTTTAATAATACTCCTGAATCTCTTGGGAGACATTCAAATCTGTCACACCTAAAACTTGTAAGGAAAAGACAAGTAGGACAGCAAAAAGTCTTGGCACCTGTGTTTATAAACAACTTTACTTAGTCTGGATACATGTGTGGGTACCAATTTCTCAAGGAAATTTAGAAATAGAAAGGCAGAGCTTGAAATAATTTTTACTCATAGGAAGAACATTGTTTGAGCATGAGGCAATACTCTAAATCAAGTATATGTCTTAAGAGTTAATTTACTTATATGAAGTGAACTTATAATACCAGAAATGACACAGGTACTTAAACAAAGTCTTGATTAAAACTATTTTGTTTACACATTATAGAACAGAACCTGATGATTGCTGAACTAAAACAGACAAGCTCTAATACAACCCTTCACAAATCTGTTTTGAAAGGGGAAACACTGTTTAAGAAACAATGTTCTTAGCTTAATCTTGAATGGGAATTACTCTGATTTACATTAAAAATTTTTATTAATATAAAGCATTTTTATGTTTTACCCATGACTCAAAATTTATAATGCTTAGGCTAGCTATGCCAACTTATTTTACCTAACAGGAGAATAAAAGTTACAATGACTGAAATTAAATCATTTCAATTTAAATGATAAACATAATGATGAACATTTTGTTAAAATTAGCAGCAACCAAAAGGAGCTTTTTATAAAACCCCAATGTTGTTAGTTATGAAAACCATATTTTAAGAAATGAAGTACTAATAAGTTAAACTTAACCTTAAGACTTACTTTCCCCAATTGACAAATAGAGGAACAGAGATAAGTTAGCTGAGTATCTTAAGGTTAGATTTTTTTAAACATTTTTAAAATTTTATTTATTTATTTGAGAGTGACAGACAGACAAGAGAACTTCCATAATGGCAGAAGTTGGCCTGCTCTTATAGGACCAAACACAGAAGGAGAGAGAGAGAGAAGAAAGCCATACCACACAGCACACTTCAGAAACTCCAGGCACTTTGCATATCTTTAGGCTGGAATTTCAAATCTATCACCACACCTCAGGGCTGGTCTGTAAAATCTGCCCAGTGATACCTCCTCCAGCCACGTGGCTGGAAATTGAAGTTGCTTTAATAAACTCTTGAATCTATTGGAGGTGGGGGAGAGAATCTATTCAAACTACCATAGTACATTATAATTCAAAGGTTTTATTTTAGCTCTATGAATCCCTTTTAATACACAATGCATAAAAAATGCTGATGGATCCATGCCCACTGTTTCTCATCCTCCTTCCAATTGGGATTATGTGTTATTACCACATCTATCCCTGTGGGAACCTTGGTGTCACTGGAGTCAGGGGGTGCAGCATGTAATGTCTAATATCCATTCCCCACTGCTACTCCATGGGTTTGTATCCTTTGTTCTTCAATAGAAGTTAAGATTTGATCTAATATTAATGTAACATCTCTCCAGTGCAAGTTATACTGTTTAGTAAGTTGGTGGAAGACTTCATAATAGTGGTCAGGGTCTTTATACTACCCAATTTCCATTGTATCTGTCTTATTTCATTTTACAGAGAAATGTCTGTGGATATAAGTGACCTAAATTTCTATGGGCCTCTTGTAGAGGATATAACCCTGGGAGCCACTGGGTATCTTCCTTACTAGCACCTTTGTTCCCTGACAGTTAGATATATCTGGGTATGGATGTCAAGGGTCATGGAGTGTTAATGAGGGAGATTTTGGATATGACACCTTGGAAGCTCATTGGCTTCAGAGTGAGAAGCCTTAAGGTCAATAGTTAACCAGGGATGGTTCTAGGCTGGTGCCAGGTGGCTGGAAATTGAAGTTGCTTTAATAAACTCCTTAATCTATTTTTTTTGGGGGGGGAGAGAGAATCTATTCAAACTACCATAGTACATTATAATTCAAAGGTTTTGTTTTAGTGGTTAAGGCAGTTGCCTGCAAGGCCAAAGGACCCAGGTTCGAGTCCCCAGGATACACATAAGCCAGATACACAAGGTGGTGCATGTGTCTGGAGTTTGTAAAATAAATTAAAAAAATTTTTTTAATCCTTAGGAAATCCACATTGTATACCACATTTTGGATTTACACTGTACTGGCTAGGAACCACATTTTAATGTGCCAGAGAAAAAGATAAAAGGATTACATGTTTACTCTAAATTTAAGAATAAGAAGGGAGAGTTACAAGTGAGCCCAGAGTCACCCATAGAATGGGGCAGAAATTGCATGCGGGAAGTTGGGAGAGAGAAAGAGTAAAGCACAATCGACCAGGAACATGGTGAAATACAACTTCTGTTTAAATTCTCCCTTCTGTGGGAGCCCGTCAATTCTCTCCCTCCACTGGAGCTCACCTAGAGGAAGCATTTTAATCTCCCTGTGTTTCTGCTTTCCCAGAAAAGGTTGAAGCATTGAGCTGTGAGCTGTTCTGTCCCCAAACCATGCAAAGTGCTGATAAAAGTGGTGGCAGCCCATCAACTTTTTTTTGTAAGGGAAACTGAACAAAATGTGGCCATTTATATAAAAATCATTCTCAATTTTAATATTTCAATACTCTGGTGGGACCTCAATCTAAATATGGGGAACTATTTATTTACAATCAGGTGCTGGGTTGCTTAGGAATAATTCTGGAACCTCAAGCCCTGAGTTTCTGTCTATTAATTAATCAAAGAATTGATAATCCAGACAAAGAGAATGATTTTTAAACCACTACACATTATTCACACATAAGAGGGCTGTGAGGAAAAGAAAAGAACCGAGAGTTCAAGTGCCAAAAGAAAGAGAAGGGAAAGCAGCTCTGATCAGGGAAAATAGACCAGTTGATCAGAGAGCCCATGTAAACAAACATGGGCCTGGGAGTCAAAGAAATGTGAGAAGGTATTTTTAAAAAAAAAAAAAAAAGGGCTTCCACAAATATGAAAAAGTAAAAACAGTAATAACAAAATTTCCTTTCCCAACCTGGCAGCCAGGCTGGCAGGGTAAGAGAGGGGAAATAAGCCCTATTTCTTATTAAGAACACCATCCTCATTCAGGAAGAGAAGGAATTACTAGAGACCATCTTTTGGAAACTTTTTTGAGAATTACAATAATGTACGCATTTATAAAAAATAAAAATAAAAAAAAAACCTTGTGTGAGGCAGCCATGGTAGTGAACGCCTTTAATCCCAGCACTCAGGAGGCAGAGGTAGGAGGATCAATCGCCACGAGTTTGAGGCCACCCTGAGACTACATAGTGAATTCCAGATCAGCTTAGGCTAGAGTTAGGACTCTACCTCAAAAGAAAAGAAAATTATAAAAACAAAAACATTGTGTAATGATTAACCAACTTATTTAACCACACACTATTTAATTATGACTTTATCACATATGTATTTCCATCCTTACAAAACTATCAACAGTATCTGCAAAACTATACTAAAGGCCAGCACTCTCCAACAGACATATACTGTAATGCATGTGTATAACTGAAAACGTCCTACAATCAATTTAATAGCATGTTTTATTTAACCTAGTATGTTAAAAATATCATTTCATGGGCTGGAGAGATAGCTTAGCGGTTAAGCATTCGCCTGTGAAGCCTATGGACCCCGGTTCAAGGCTCAGTTCCCCAGGTCCCACGTTAGCCAGATGCACAAGGGGACACACGCGTCTGGAGTTCGTTTGCAGAGGCTGGAAGCCCTGGCGCGCCCATTCTCTCTCTCCCTCTCTATCTGTCTTTCTCTCTGTGTCTGTCTCTCTCAAATAAATAAATAAAAAATGAACAAAAAAATATTTAAAAAAATATATCATTTCAACATGAATTCAATATCAAAATTAGTAACAATATTTTTAGGAAGTCTGGTACTATCTCTTTAAACTCCAGTGTGAATTTCATACATACAGCACATCACAAATTCTTAACTGTCATATGGGACCACTCTGTACTGTGACACTTTAGAGTATAAGTTCTTTGGAAGGAATCATGGTCATTCTTGCAAATATACAATCCAACCACTGATTGACAGATTTTCAGATGAATGAATTTCAAAGTCAAAACCTTTTTGTGTGTTCCCCCATGCTTTTCCCCTTATAAAGTGAGAAACCTCCTGTCAATAGTCCCATGCCCATGACTAGCCCTTTTCACTAAAATATAGAAGTGACTGCATGTTTTTTAATTATTTATTTGAGAGAGAGACAGAAATATGAAGGGGGGGAGGGAGGGAATGGGCCCACCAGGGCCTCCAGCCACTACAAAGTAACTCCAGATGCAAGCATCACCTTGTGCATCTGGCTTATGTGGGTCCTGGGGAGTTGAACCTGGGTCCTTAGGCTTTGCAGGCAGGCGCCTTAACTGCTAAGTCATCTCTCTAGCCCATACTGCATTTTTTTAAACATTGTTGCTTTACTTTTTAAAATATTCTGCATATTGCGTTAATTTTATTATGACATTAATAGCACTAGTTTAGCTCATTGCTTTTCTTATTCAAAATCAGTCACTTATTGTTCCTTCTTTTGAAATTTCCACAATTAGCTAGCTTCTATTATTCATCATTTCATATGGGTATTAATGGTAAGATGAAGAGAAAAACCAAGCATAATTTTGTCTTTCTAATGCTATGCTCTTCTCAGAAGTCCTCAATTTCATCTTCCTATATTCTTCTAGAATAATATTTGGAAAAAGATGCTGGCATGTTACATTTCTTGGATGATACAATTAATTGTGGCTATTAATGGCAATTTGACCAGTCTTTTCTTGCTGCCTGTCCATTCAAAAATAATTTTCGGGCTGAAAAGATGGTTTAGTGATTAAGGCACTTGCCTGCAAAGCCCAAGGACCTCCTGTACAACTTTCCAGGTCCCATAAAAGCCACACACACAGTGACATGAGTGTGCAAGGTTGCACCTGCGCACAAGCGGCCACATATATCTGGAGTTCGATTGCAGTGGCTGGAGGCCCTAGTATGCCAGTTCTCTCTCTCTCTCTCTATCTCACACACCCACACCCACACACCCACACCCACACATTAAAAAAAAGACAGTCAATTGGGCTTGCTTCCAAAAAAAAATAATAAGAATTTTGCACTTGGGCCTGGTGTCTCATGTGTGTAATTCTAGCACTTGGAGAACTGAGGATTGTTCTATTATTTTGTGTTTAAGTCCTTTATGCTTTAATTTGGTATATTATATTAATCTAACTTCCACTTAACAAATTTTGTTATTCCATGTTTAGTTTTTCAGTATTATTATTCTTTAATTCTAGAAGGTCACTTTGACATGATAGGTTTTGTTATCTGGTGATATATACACACAGACCGTCATACATTAACAAAGGATTTTAAATTTTCATTATGAAGTCATGTTATCTGTTGATTGGCTTCTAATACTTATTTTTCTTTCAAAAATTGTCTCTCCTCTTTAAAAAATTCTAACAAATTATTGTGTACATTGTACTTATTTATAAAAGAACTACACAAATCCAGAGAATTTCATCTTTCACCCAAGATGAGACCTCCTTTCCTCCATTAGGCACTGTGGAGCAATATGATCTCTACGGAATTCTACTCTGTAAAGTGAAATCTATAGCACTGAATCTGTGGAGCCTTGAAAGGCTATGAGAATTACTAATGACTTAACAGTTCTTCAGGCTGGGCATGGTGGCACATGCCTTTAATCTGAGCACTCAGGAGGCAGAGGTAGAAGGATCACCATGAGTTTGGGCCACTCTGAGAATACATAGTGAATTCCAGGTCAGCCTGGGCTAGAGTGAGACCCTACCTCAAAAAAAAAAAAAAAAAAAAAAAGAGGCTGGAGAGATGGCTTATCAACAAAGGCATTTGCCTACAAAACCTATGTACCTCAGTTCGATTCCCCAGGACCCACATAAGCCAAATCACAAGAGGGTGCATGTGTCTGGAGTTCATTTGTAGTGGCTAGAGGCCCTGACATGCCCATTCTCCTCTTTCTCTCCCTCTTCCTCTCAAGTAAATAAATAAATAAATAGATAAACGAATAAATAAAATATCACACACACACACACACACACACACACACACACACACACAAAAAAAAAAAAAAAGTTCTTCGGTTCAGCTTTTCATCCTCCTTCCTCTATGACTCCATTTTGAAGAAAGACCAGTCAGGCATTTAAACCTTTTCTTCCATCAGGTCTTTGTTTTCTAAATGCTAACAAATCAAGGATTTAATTCTTCTCTTTCAGAGTTTTGGTCTAGCTCTTGAAACTGATACAGCTCAAAATTCAACCAATTGCCGTGGGGAGAAAGCTGCCATGTATTGCAGCTCCCTCGTGTTTCTCATGTGTCACTGAAGCCCTTTCAACTCTTCCTTCCTCTTCCTCCAAGGAGAAAGCCTCCATGTGGACCCCACCTGATGCTGAGAAGAAAATAATTCCTGTTAATGCAAAGTCTTCACAGATCATTCAACTCACTGACTCCTTGTTATTTATACAAATTTCTAATATTCCTAATGATGTAGGTTCTCTTCCATAAAACTGAAGCTTACTGATCTTTTACACCTCTATACCTACTATATCTTATTCAAAGGCAGAGCTAAGACAATCATATTTTAAATTCTTAAAAATAATATTTAGGTCATGTTATTGTTGAAGTCAAACATTTGTATCCTAACTATCCATTCATTTGCTCAACACTTACTCCTATCATGTCTATGAAGCAGTTATTTCCTTAATTATTTTGAGGAACCCATCCAGATACAAGAAGATCATAGAACATCAAATAGATAGGACCAAAGAAGAAACTCTCCAAGGCACATCCTAGTGAAAACTGTAAACAATAATAATGACAGAATGCTAAAAGCATCAAGAGAAAAACAACTCAATAAATACAAAGACAATGCCATCTGAATTACCTCAGATTTTTCGATGGAAAGCCCAAAAGCCAGAAGGGCTAGGAATGGAGTACTTCAAAGTCTCAAAAACTATTGCTTCTAATCCAAAGTACTGTACCCAACAGTATCCCTCAAAATAGATGGAAAAAGAAAAATTTTTCCATGATAAAAGCCAGCTGTGCGATTAAATGAACACAAAGCCAAACCTGCAGGAATACTCCACACCAAAGATTTGAGCACCCTAACTCAAGAGCCTACAAGGGGAAGAACACAGTAACCAAAACCAAAGCAGGCACAGAAACATGCAAAGCCCAAGAAAGCTGCGGACTCCATAAAGCCTCCAACATGGTCAGATTAAATTGAACCTCACAAATATAACCTTAAATAGTAATGGTCGGGCTGGAGAGATGGCTTAGCGGTTAAGTGCTTGCCTGTGAAGCCTAAGGACCCCGGTTCGAGGCTCGGTTCCCCAGGTCCCACTTTAGCCAGATGCATAAGGGGGCGCATGTGTCTGGAGTTCGTTTGCAGAGGCTGGAAGCCCTGGCGTGTCCATTCTCTCTCTCTCCCTCTATCTGTCTTTCTCTCTGTGTCTGTCACTCTCAAATAAATTAAAAAAAATATTTTTTTAATTAAAAAAAATAGTAATGGTCTTAACCAGCAGAAGAAACAAGTTAACATACTGAATCAGAAAAAAATTGACCCTTCCATCTGCTGTCTTCAAGGATCTCACCTTACAAGTAAGGATAGACATCTCTTCAGGGTGAAAAGATGGAAAATGATTTTCCAAACAAATGGAAATAAGAAATAAGCAAATGTGGCTATATCAATATCTGGCAAAATGGACTTCAAACCAAAAGTAATCAAAATGGACAAAGAGGGACACTTTTTACTCATGAAAGGAACAATCCAGCAAGAGAACACCATAATAATAAATCTATGTGCACCAAACACAGGTGTACCACATTTTATAAAGCAAAACTTACTTGACAACAAATCAGAAAAAAAAAAAACAAACATCAGAGTAGAGGACTTCAATGTGCTACTATCATCAATAGACAGATCATCTAAGCAGAAAATCAACAGGGAAATAATAGATACTAACAACACCATAGATCAACTAGACCTAACAGACATTTACAGAACATTCCACTCCAATTCTATAGAATACATATTCTTCTTATCAGCACACAACCACACAACTTTCTCCAAAATATATCATATATTAGGGCATAAAGCTTGCCTCCATAAATTCATGAAGTTGACATAACTTCTTGCATCATATTAAAGCTAGAAATTAATAACAAGAGAAACATCAGAGATTACACCAGCTCCTGGAGACTGAACTACATGCTATTAAACAATGAATGGGTTGTGGAAGAAATCAAAAAGGAAATTGTAAGATTTCAAGAACTGAATGATAGTGAAAATACAACATACCAAAACTTATGGGACACAATTAAGGCAGTCCCAAAGGGGAAAATTCATAGTGCTAAATGTCTTCATAACAAAGACAGAGAGTTCTCAAATTAGTAACTTAACCATCCACCTACAGGCACTGGAAAAACAAGAACAATCCAACAGAATTGTTTCTAGAAGAAACAATTAATATCATAGCATAAATGAATAGTTTAGAAACCAAGAAAATTGACAAAATAAAGAGCTGGTTCTTTGAAAAAAAATAAACAACATTGATAAACCCATGGCCAATTTGATCAAAAGCAAAAAAGAAGTCTCAGATTAACAAAGCTAGAAATGAAAATGGAGGGCTGGACAGATGGTTTAGCAGTTAAGGTGCTTGCCTGCAAAGCCTAAGGACTAAGGTTCAACTTCCCAATACCCACATAAAGCCACATGTACCAAGTGGTGCATGCATCTGTAGTTCATTTGTAGTGTTGCAGTGCCTGGAGGGTTTGGCACCCAAATTTTCTCTGTGTCTGTCTCTGCTTGAAAACAAATAAATAATTTTTAAAAATGAAAAGGAAGGGGCTGGAGAGATGGCTTAGCAGTTAAGCACTTGCCTGTGAAGCCTGAAGAACCCGGTTCGAGGCTCAACTCCCCAGGACCCATGTTAGCCAGATGCACAAGGGAGCACATGCGTAAGAAGTTTGGTCGCTGGGACTGGAGGCCCTGGCGTGCCCATTCTCTTCCTCTCCCTCCCTCCCTCCCTCTCTCTCTCTCTCTCTCTCTCTCTCTCTCTCTCTCTCTCTCTCTCCTTCTCTCTGTCACTCTCAAATAAATAAATAAACAAAAAACTTTGAAAAATTTTTTTTAAAAAAAAGTGAAAAGGGAGAGGTCACAACAAACATCAATGAAATTGGAAAAATAGTAAAACCCATTTCTAAAATCTCTTCTCCACAAAATTGGATAACCTGGAAGAAATGGATGAATTCCTAGACACATAACACCTGCTAAAACTAAATCCAGAGTGGATGAATCTCCTAAACAAACCTATTACATCCACCAAGATTGAAAATGTAACCTTTCGGCCTTCTATAATCCATTATATTCAGATGTAAGTGCCTTCTAAGAGTCTTCATAATGTTCCTTTGTCTTTTATGACACATAAAAACTTTTTAATCAATTATTAGAGAGAATAAGTGCCTCTTGCCACTGTAAATAAACTCCAGGCACAAGTGTAACATTGCTCATCCAGCCTCATGTGGGTAGTGGGACTTGAACCCAGGCCCGTAGACTTTGCAAGCAGCACTTTTAACCACTGAGCTCTACCCCCAGACCATATAGCATTTTTTAAAAACCACATGCCTTGTGCTGATGATTGTTTGCACTGTTTCTTTTTAGTAAAGAAGGTAACTTGCCCAAGATTACCTATAAAAAAGACACGAGATGACCCTTCATTCTTCTCATCATATTAGACTATTATAAAAGACCAGTCTTCAGAATAGAAGACATTGAGTCTAGAAGTTAACACATATGGGAAGAAATGCCCAGCCATGACCGTTCATCCTGTCCAGCTGTGATCAGCAAAGTGCAATGTGTGCCCCCACTCCTTGATTCTCCATCAGAAACAGAAATAAATGAGTTGCTTTACTACAACTTGGCCTGTATTTCTTCTTCATGTAGGTTAGAACATGAAAGAAAGACATGCACACACACACACACACACACACACACACCACAAAAAACACCTTTCACCCTCCACTCTCAACTGCAGAGCTTTAATAGAAAAATCGTACAGACAGAATGTCATATCCTCCTTTGTGCCACCTTCAAATCCCTGCTGTATTATTTCTTAGTAGACGAAGGCCTCGGAGGTGTAAGAATGCACTAATGGACCCAGGGAGGGACCGGTTGTGATTCTGCTTTGGAAACCATCACCACACAGTAGGGAATTGATTGCCAATTTTCTTGTGGCTGCACAGTCTGCATCACAAACCAGAAGCACATAGCAGGAGGACTAAGTCTAACTGTAGCACGTAGGACTATTCTATTTCAAAGTGCTGAAATATTTCATGATAACTATTCCCTGTTATCTCTGGTTCTTGTAAATGGTTCTCAATTTCATATAAATAACACTCCTTTATGCATGGTTTTAGAAATAATCTATTTAGCCAATTAAAACATTAATTCAATGTATACAATGTAAGTACAATGATGATGATAATGAGATAGTAAAAACAGTGACAGAGACTTGTGCAAGTCACCTGCCAGTGACCATCCAGAGGTCAGGCATCCCTATCCTTTGTACCTTACAGAAAAGCAACAGTAGATACAGGAGAAATATAAGGACAGTATCTGCAGTGATCCCAGAGGTAGCTGTTTGAGCCATGGGGAAGCAATTAGAAATCCTGTTTACCCACACCATGTGCTAATGATCTTTTTCTCATAGAGCAAAGCATCTTTTTGCATTAAAGAGATTGGATCCTCTTTTGAGAGACAGATCCCTTGTAAGCTCCTTATGATGGCTGTTTGTGAACTTAACTGAATTAAGAAATACTTAGAGCATCAATGAGGCATACTTTTAGGTTTGCCTGTGAGGGCTTAACTGAAGGGCAGGGGACCTACCCTAAATCTGGTCAGTACAATCCTAGGGCCTGGTGTTACAAAATGCACAAAAAAGGTGAAAAAGATAAAGCCAGGTAAACATCAGAATTCCTTTCTCTGCTGCCTGATCAGATGTGAGCAAGCAAGGTGTTTATACCACCTTCCCTGCATGATGACGGCCTATGCCCTAAAACCATGAGCCAAATAAGCCCTTCTTCCCTTAAGTTGCATCCTACAAGGTATTTGATCACAGCAATGAGAAGAGCAACTAAATACCTCCTTTAAGGCTGATATAAAGTGACTGTTAACTCATTGACAATTGATTCTTGAGGAAACCTTCAGGAGTAGTTTCAATAGGCAATTTTACCTCTCCAGAGACATTCTACATAATGCAACAATCAGGACACTCTTGACCAGCAAAAAACCTCTCCATCCCTAATGTCAGTGTGTTTAAGCTCTGCTTTACAGTTACTAAAATGAAGAACACAGAAAAGAAAAGCATGTGACATTGGGGTTTGTATTATGCAAGTCAACAGACTAGAGAACTTGGACTGGGGAGATTGCTCAGCATTTAAATGAACTTTTTGGAAAGCCTGCTGGCCCAGGTTCCGTTTCCCACTACCCACATACAGCCAGATGCACAGAGTGGTACATGAATTTGGAGTTCATTTGCAGTGGCAAGAGGCCCTGGCATGTCCAAAGTCTAGCTCTAGTGCTCTCCCTCTCTCCTTACAAATAAAAAAGTAAAAATAAGGGCTGGAGAGATGGCTTAGCGGTTAAGCGCTTGCCTGTGAAGCCTAAGGACTCCGGTTCGAGGCTCGGTTCCCCAGGTCCCACGTTAGCCAGATGCACAAGGGGGCGCACGCGTCTGGAGTTCGTTTGCAGAGGCTGGAAGCCCTGGCGCGCCCATTCTCTCTCTCTCCCTCTATCTGTCTTTCTCTCTGTGTCTGTCGTTCTCAAATAAATAAATAAAATATTTTTTTAAAAAGTAAAAATATTTTTAAAATACTAAGAACTTTATATACATTATTTCTAATTGTCATAAAAATAACCCTGTCATGTAAACATTATTGCTTTTATTTTGTACCTCAAGAAAATATGTGGCTATATACAACAGATAGACATATGTTAGATAAATACAAGATAGATAATAGAATTTAATTAAATATAAATATTCCTAAAAAGTATACCATAATATTTTAATTATCTATTGTCCAGGATTCAGAAAATTCCATGATACATCAAATATTGGAATATTTTTCTCAATATCTGAGAAACCCCAAAATTTGAATTTCCCTGAATTTCCGATGGGATTGGAAAGGCAAAAGCTGTGGTGCCACTCAGAGGAGGCTCAAGAAGAGATTTCACACAGTTCTGACAAGTTATTAGACCACCTAACTGGACAAACTAGAGCTGAGACAGTGGTGGTCAATAATGGACAGGATCACATGGACTGCTTAGGTACGTATGTGCGCCATTTGCCCTCTATTAAACATAAATCTTGCGGGCATGGTGGCGCATGCTTTTAATTTTTTTGTTGTTGCTATTTATCTATTTATTTATTTGAGCGTGGCAGACAGAGAAGAAGACACAGATAGGTAGGAGGATAGCAGTGAGTTTGAGGCCAATCTGAATTTCAGGTCATCCTAGGTTAGAGTGAGACGATACCTGGAAAAAACAAAACTAAAATTAAATAAATGTCATGTGAGCACCCCAAAAATAGACTTGGGGGGTCTCTAAAACCCTTTTTTCCTTTTTGTAGAAAAGCCAAGAGAGAGAGAGAGAGAGAGAGAGAGAGAGAGAAAATTGTGCACCATTGCCTCAGCTACTGTAATCTAACTCCAGACACTTTGCTACCTAGTGGGCATGTGCGACCTTGTGCTTGCCTTACCTTTGTGTATCTGGCTTGCGTCAGGTGTGGAGTGTTGAACATGGGTCCTTAGGCTTTGCAGGCAAACGCCTTAACCACTAAGCCATCTTTCCAGCCCTCTATAACTCTTTATCTATTCCTCTTCCTAAACAGTCCACAGTGAGTATATCTCTTTTCTCTGCTTTTTCACTATTGTCTCCTTAATAGGCCTATTACATACTGAGAATGGGTGGCCAAGCCTCACTTGCTAAAACCATCAGGGCCCACACTCTTCTAACAACTTCAATAACAACATTAGGGCGTTTCATTCATTTGAGCCCTTGGGACTACACTGATATCAGGGGTGACTGGACCTAGGAAGGACCTGGCTGTACACAGTCATATGTGTACAGCTCTGGAGAGTTTTGCCAAGTGGCTTTGATACATGACCTACTTCAAAATGCAATCTGAAATAAACATAACTTTGTTGTAGTTTGCATTTGATAAAGCAGAGTCTTTACAATTTTAGGTAAGTTGGGCTTCAATCTCAGACCTTTCTTCTTCCTTCTATTAATTGTACAAGAAAAACCTTTCTCCAGCCGGGTGTGGTGGTGCACACCTTTAACCCCAGCACTCAGGAGGCAGAGGTAGGAGGATCGCCATGAGTTCGAGGTCACCCTGAGACTCCATAGTGAATTCCAGGTCAGCCTGGGCTAGAATGAGACCCTACCTCGAAAAACCAAAAACAAAAAAGCTTTTCTCAAAGCAGTTTCTTATGTTCACCATAAGCGGCCTTCCAGTACATTCCAAACTTTTGAACTGGTGGCACACACAGAAGGTGTTACTGTTTGCCTACTTTGTGTAAATAAACATGTTCTACATTATTGTCCTGTGGCTTCAGCTGTCTCAAACTTCCCAGGCTGCAAGATCTGAAAAGCCAACAACTTCTGGCACCTTTGTTTCAAATTGATGTGTTCTAGACAAAAATTGAGATCTACTTAGCCTCATCTGTGAGTTTTTTGAGATTTCTATTTGCTCCATTGATCACTAAAAGGAAAAAGGCAAACTATTAATAGGAAATCAATGTGGACATGGATTTATATCTAACTCAAATGATTCCTGCCCACCTCAAGTATACTAGCTATACAAACATAACATTTGATTTAATGTAGAAAGACGAATCTGACTACTATTCATAACATTTTTGGATAGATTTAAAGAATAGTGGCCTGTTAAGAGAGCACAGGTGATGAGAATCTTTAACTCAGTATGTTTTCCCTCCTCGTCAAAACAAACTAGAAGGAAAAAAATTATAATTTAATCATGTTCTTTGCTAATGCACCATTAATCCCCATCCTTACATGCTATTATAGTTCACTTTACCTAACAATAACAACATTTGTAATGAAATATTGGCTCAAATTTAGTGTAATGTGTCAGGAAGCAGAAATATGAATCTCTGCATAATAGCCTATCAGGATGAGTGAATTTTCCTCTCTGCCTATATCACATTTGAACCTTTTTTTTTTCTTTCATTGGATTTTTGTCTCTTAAATAACACTTCCCAACACCTATCACAGTCATACCATCATAAATTAAGTTTACAACTCTTTTGGAATTAAGTAATTTCACAGTTTCCTCTTAGCTAATCTTTTTCTCCAATCTAGAATTTGTATGAAATGTGAACAAACTAAATAATTACATGCATCCTATTTCTTAATCGAATGTGATAATTGTGAATAATTTTTGTAGATTTTTCTATTATCATGAAAAATATCTATTTAATTCCTTTCATCAAACATGCTGAAAAGATTGACCATTTGTAGGGCTTCAATATATTAAATGCATAATGCATTAGTCTACTGAATGGATCCTTGTTGGATTATGTTTGGAAGAGGTCTTAGAACATTAAAATATTGTATCTCATCATAGAACATGTTTAGTAATATTTTAGTGGCAAGAAGCTTTTGCGCAATGCTAACATGATTAATTAATTTAGTCTCTGGCAAAAGTATTACTATTCTTATGGAATCCCAGAAAGCAAGATGCCTGATACCTATGAATGAATTATTCAAATTTAGCTCCAATAATTGAAATATATCATCATATGCTCACCCTTTTAATACCAATACCTAATATTTATATTCTGTGCTTTTATCTTTAGCACTGGGGGAAAAAACTTTGTTATTGGCTGTGGTGGTTTGATTCAGGTGTCCCCCATAAACTTAAGTGTTCTGAATGCTAGGTCCCCAGCTGATAGAGATTTGGGAATTAATACTTCCTGGAGCCACCCCTGTTGGAGGTGGGCTTATGGGTATTAAAGCCAGTTTCCCCTTGCCAGTGTTTGGCACACTCTCCTGTTGCTATTGTCCACCTCTACTTATGCCATTGTTTTCCCTGCCATCGTGGAGCTTTCCCTGGAGCCTGTACGCCAAAACAAACTTCTGTTTTCCCACAAGCTGCTCTTGGTTGGGTGATTTCTACCAGAAATGTGAACCTAACTGCTGCAATATTGGCTTTCTATTCATTAAATAAGTGGTTAACTCTATGCAAAATAAATTTTAATCTAAAACCTATTTTAACTGCAACCTGAATAGAATATTATGCATGTACATGCATGTGGGCATAGAAATTTCTTCTCCATGCTTCTTACCAGGTCATTTTTATGAATTGAAAATATATGAAGTCAAAAGTTATTTATAAATCAAGCCAAGTTTGGTGATACATGCCTAATACCTGCACTTGGGAAATGGAGGTAAGAATAAGAAAATCAGCAGTTCAAGGCCACCTTTAGCTACAAAATGAGTCCATATTGAGCCAACCTAGACTGCATAGGACCTTATTTCTACTACAAAAAAAAATTAATAAATAAATCATGACTCAGACTGTAAGCCAAAAATAAATAAATAAATAAACTTTCCTTCCATCAACTGCTTTAGCCCACAACCAAAAAGCAAATAATTAATTACAACGCCTTGCCTTTGACTATCAAATTATTAAAACAATGATTCCCAAAATGTTAAAAATTCTCCACACATTTCAGGTGGGGAAAGGAAAAAAAAATAGAAGAAGCCTGGTGTCCCCAGAAAAGGAACTTGACTAAAGGATGACCCTGCAGAATGGCTGGAGTAGGAGACAGTGGGATAGCTGTGACCAAATCCTCACATCAGGATATAGAAGATGGTCTTGGGAAAGGAAGTCACTGATCTCTTTGTCTCCCCAGTGTGTTCACATTGAATAAATCTCCTTTTTCTGCCTTTGACTGTAAATTTGGCTCTTTTAATTGAATTATTGAGGACTGGTGGCCAAACCTGGTTTGTGTCTTGGGGGATAAGAGGGTTGTAAAGACTCGGGCTCTGACCCTAATAACCCTTGCAACATAGCACTTTTTCACTTGCTTACCTTGCTTCATAAAGATGGCAGCAGAAATGTATCTGGGCATGCTCAGCTTTCTCCAGAGTGGCTATAATTTTGTTTTATTTTACTTTTATTTTAGGGAAAGACACACACACACACACACACAGAGAGAGAGAGAGAGAGAGAGAGAGAGAGAATGGGTGCTCCAAAGCCTCCAGCTGCTACAAAGGAACTCCAGATGCGTGTACCACCTTGTGCATCTGGTTTACGTGGGTCCTCTGGAATTGAAATTAGGTCCCTTGGCTTTGCAGGCAAGTGCCTTAATTGCTAAGCCATCTCTCCAGCCCTAGAATATTTTAAAGGGTACTTTTAGGTATGCTAATTTAGGAGTTAGCCCCTAAAAAGTGCCTATATTGCTTACTAGCTAACAGAAGGAAATAGATTCACTCAAGGGTGACCCTTAGGGGAATACAGTAGACTTTTCTATTTTCTTTCCATCTTGGAAAGAGCAGGTGGATCCAGGAGTGCAAAGTGCTTTTACAGGCACCACATGATGAGACAACAGGTAGGAAGTCGTTAAGTTGAGCCAAGCCGTTCTAGAGTCTCCAAGTAGACTCATACCTAGGACTTGACCTCCTGGGCCCAACACATTCATTTTCTTGGCAGACAAACATATTACTTTTCTCCAAGTCAATTCAGAGAGGAGCAGGTATTAGAAATGCCTCTCTTCAGATCTCAGAATGCCATGTAGAAAGAATGGGTCAGTAAATGACTATGGGAAGGATTGTAAAGGGTAAACGTAACAGTCTCTGGATGTTCTGGATGTCACAAGGCAAATAAAGTAAAAAAACAAATAAATAAACTAGAACATTGAACCATATAAATTAATTTCAGAATAAAATTATTTAAGATTAATTTTCCTTTCATCCTTTCATCTTTCAAATACTAAGTAAATATAGGATACTAGGACCATGGCAAGGACACCTGGGAATGGTGTAAGAGGACATCTAAAGTGATCCCTGAAGTGCGGACGTGGAAGCGTAGATTCAAGCATAAGAACACGAGCATTGACACCTCTTCAGTTCTCAAACAATATCATATTAGGCATGAGCCAGAATATATTGGCAATCCAGACAATTCAATCTATTCTTTGAGGACACTGTGGTTCCCCTGTGACAGCTAGCATCAATCACAGCTCTACTTCTATAACACTGTTTTTAAAATGCTTAGTAGGAGAAGACTCCAAAGAATCCTTTTAATTTGGGAAGTATGAGAAATAATTCATTTTTTTTTGAATTTTGGTAATAAGGGTTAAATGATTATCAGAGTCTTTCAAAACAGTATAAAGCAAATACAAATTAAAAGAAGTGTTTTGTCACTGTTGAAAGTAAAAGAATAGACTATCCCCATGACCCCATTCCTTAGAGAATTTTCTTTATGAAACCTGTAAAATTCTCTCTCTCATTGAAATATATGCAAATCTTTTTAGAACATAAATAAGCCACTTGTGTGCTTTATGAACCAGTGATGTCTCAAGGACCTAGAATTCACTGCTTTGAAGTGCAAGACATCAAGGGAGATGGAACCCCTGCCTAGAAGTTTCTTGGGGAGAGTAGGATGATAATTTTAGTAAAATCCTCCCCCAAATTACAAAACTACCTTCTGTCATGAAAAGGCAAATTTATTTTTCCTTTGTACACAGCCAAGAAACTAACACAGATGGTCATCCCAATTTCAAGGTGCATTTCAGATGAACTATGTGTAATTTAAAGGTGGTGTTAATTCTTCTCACTTGAGAAGTGGTGTTTGCTTATTCTGAGAACTTCAATGATTTGTCAATGCTGGGCCCTATAAAAGGGTACTATTTCTTTCTATCTTAACAAGGTACTAGAGAATTCCCTGTGATTCCCATTATATTTCTGTTTTATATTTAAAGTGTATACAAAAATGATCATCTCTCTGTCACCTTTGTACACCGGTTACCACACAAAAACAAAAAGGGGAATTACATTTTCTGAATTGGCAAACTTCAGGCAATTGCAACCACTGGCCAATTTAGAGTTAATTGGGAAAGAATGGGCCTAGAGTAGTTACATAGTTAGGGACCCAAATCTTATACAACAGCGGCCAGGGAGCGTAGCTATAGCAGGGATGCAGGCACACAAGGACCAGTGAAGACCTGATGGGAAATCCCCGTTCCTTTAATATCTATAGCACGCACGTGCATGCGCAGGCCAGAGAAGAATGGCGGGTGTCCTTGTCTATCACTCACCCACGTGTTTTCCTTGAGTCAGAGCCTCTCACTGAGCACAAAGCTTCTATTTTCAGTCAGACTGGCTGACGAGCAAACTCCCACAATTCTCAAGTCTCAGCTCCCCATAGCAATGGGGTTACAGATGTGCCTAGCCTTGCCCGCCTATTTACATGGTTGTTGAGGAACCAAACTCAGGGCATAGCAGGTCCTCTCAGGTCCTCAAGCTCGAATGCCAATCACTCTTCCCTGCTGAGTCATCTTCCTCGTCCCAGAAAATGTGTTTGTTGATCGACCTGATTGCCCATCTCCCACAAATTACACTGCTATCAAAGCATTACAGATTTTTTTCTTACTGTGAGGTTTTTTGACTTGTGGCCATAAAGTTATACACAGAGATGACAACGAGTGAGTAAAGCAGAGAGAAGCACTTGAGAGAGAAGAAGCCAAACCTGTTCAGGACTTTATCCAGAATCCAAAGATGAGAAAGAAAGAAGAAAAGGAAAAGCCACAGCTTTGGAGTTAGAGCTCAGAGGACTGGACAGGCTCAGTAGTGAGAACAATGGAAGCAGCTGCCCAGGAGAGGGGCTGGAGGGCAGGGAAGAGTACAGTGTCTCATAAAGGGAATAAATACACCTCCCTACTCCTTGGCATGTCTTCAGGTGGGGTGGTTTCCTTCACTTTTTAAATTATTTTATTTATTTATTTGACACACACAGAAAAGGGGGGGGCACACCAGGGCCTCCTGCTGTTAAAAACTCCAGCTGCATGTGCCACTGTGCTTATGGCTTTGTATAAGTACTGGGGAATTGAACCAGTGTCATTAGGATTTTCAGACAAGCACCTTAACAACTGAGCCATCTCTTCAGCCTGGGCATTGGTTTCTTGATCAGGTGAGTAACTGACAGGATCAGTTGGATTATCTCTTGAGGGATGAGACCATAGCCCTGATAACTCCAAGTTCCTCCCTTTCATAAAGTGTTTAAAATCCTCTGGAATGGTGATTATTATGTTTTCTTGATAATGTTACCAGGGAGACTGGAGATGGAGTGCCTCCTTCTTTGGGGTACCAAATGAGCTTTGTAGACTTCCAAATCTGCTAATGTCTGCCAAACTATCACAAAGGGATTATATGATTTGTGTCAGCCCTTGAAATCCCTCCCCCTTGAAAGCTGGGATACTTCAAAGTATCCCCTCCTCACAGAGACCTAGGCAAGCTGGCTTCTAGAGCCCATACCTTCCACGAGCCAGCTCTTATTGGTCAGCTCATTTCATACTAGAAAGGCATAAAAGCTTCTGCCACCACCATCTCTTTTCATCCTGTCCCTTCTGACCCCAGGTGTGTATATCCTGTTTTTACCTTCCATGTCTAGGTGCGCATCTGTCCTTCCCTCTTTATCTGTTTCTCTATCCCTCCCTCTGTCTCTCTCTCTCTCTCTCTCTCTCTCTCTCTTTCTCTTTCTTTTTTTCTCCCTCTCTCCCTCCCTCTCTCCCTCCCTCTCTCTCTCCCTCCCTCCCTCCCTCCCTCCCTCCCTCTCTCTCTCTCTCTCTCTCTCTCTTTGGCTTTTCAAGGTAGGGTTTCACTTTAGCCCTGGCTGACCTGGAATTCACCATGTAGTCTCAGGCTGGCCTCAAATTTACCGCGGTCCACCTATCTCTGCCTCCGAGTGCTGGGATTAAAGGCATGTGCCACCACACCCGGCCTTCTCTTTTTCTCTCTTTCCTTTGTCAGTTTATAGCATGTATGACTAAAGATGGCCCAGGTTTCTCTATATATATTTGCCTCATCCTTCCCTTGTGGCATACCCCTCATCCAGCCCTCCTGGGGCCCAGACCAGCAACACTTAGACCTAAGGGACCTTGCTCTCAAACTCCTCTTTCCCACGCTTGCCCTTCTCTGTCCATTGCCACTCACAGCCTCCTGATGTGCAGGCTCTTCCCCTGGGCCCACAGGACCCACCTGAGACATCCCCCTCTATTTCTTCCTTTCCTGTCTTCTTAAAGATACAGCACTTTTCTAGGCCGGGGCTCCTTCCTCTTGCCCCAAAGCTACACCACTGCCCTAAGTTGGGACAAATTAATAAAATACTTTTATTTATAACATACCTGACAATTGATATTTATATCCTCTGTGTCTAAATATTCTACCTGCTGTTATTCACAGGTTATGGTATTGCAATAGGCAACATTTGCCAAAGTTCAAACATTTATCAAGCATAATTTGTTTAAACTCCCAGCTCTTGTACCATGTACAGGTTGAAGCAGGGATATTCATATTATTATTCATATTAAGGCTTTAGGAGCTATATAGAGCTTTATTATGTTGAGATATGAACTGCCCATACCTATTCTCTCCAGTGTTTTGATCATGAAGTGATGTTGTATTTTGCTAAAGGCCTTTTCTGCATCTATCAAAATGATCTTGTGTCTTTTATGTTGAAGCTTATTTATGTGGTGTTTTACATTGACAGATTTCCGTATGTTGAACCATTCCTACGTTCCTGGGATGAAGCCTACTTGACCAAGGTAAATAATGCCATCTGATCCTGGACTCTTCTTTTGGGGAGGTTTTTAATTACCTTTTCAATCTTGATGGGTGAGATACATTTGTTTAGGAGATTAATCTGCTCTTTGGTAGATGGCATATGTCCAGGAAGTCATCCATTTACTCCATATTATCCAATTTTGTGGAGTAGAGTTTTTGAAGTAAGTCCTGATGATTCTCCCAATTTCACTTATGTGTGTTGTGATTTCTCCTTTTTCATTTCTAATTTTGTTAATTTGAAGCATCTCTTTTTTTCACTTAATCGAATTGACCATGGGTTTATCAATCTTTTTTATTTTTTCAAAGAACCAGCTCTTTGTTTCATCAATTTTCTTAACTGTTTTCTTAGTTTCCAATTCATTAATTTCTGCTCTGATCTTACTGATTTATTTCCATCTAGTAATTTTTTTGAGGTGGATTCTTCTTGCTTTTCCAGTGCCTTTAGGTGGATAGTTAGGTTATTGATTTGGGATCTTTATCTTTGTTATGAATGTATTTAGCACTATGAATTTTCCCCTGAGGACTGCTGTTGTTGTGTCCCATAGGTTTTGTTATGATGTGTTCTCATTGTCATTCATTTCCAGAAATTTTACAATTTCATATTTAATTTCATCTATTAACAATTTATTGTTTAGAAGTGTGTGGTTGAGTTTCCAGGGGCTGATGGGATTCCTGTCTCATCTTTTGTTGTTCATTTCTAGAAATACAGAATTGTGATCTGATATCATGCAGGAAATTATGTCAATCTTCCTAAATATATGGAGGTAAGCCAGGTGTGGTGGCACATGCCTTTAATCCCAGCACTTGGGAGGCAGAGGTAGATGGTTTGCCATGAGTTTGAGGCCACCCTGAGACTACATACTGAATTCCAGGTCAGTCTGGACTAGAGGGAGACCCTACCTCAAAAAAACAAAAATATATATAGGCAAGTTTCATGACCCAGTATATGATCTATTTTAGAGAAGGTTCCATAGGCTGCTGAGAATATGTAGTCTGTGGATGTTGGGTACAATGTTCTATAGATATCTGTTAGGTCTAATTGATCTATGGTTTTGTTGAGCTTTCTCACTTCCCTGTTAATTTTTCTGCTTGGATGTTCTATGTATTGCTGATAGTGGATGACTAACATCCCCAACTATGATGGCATTCATGGTTATTTCTGTTTTGTTGTCAAGTAGGTTTTGTTTTATGAGTTGTGGTGCACCTGTGTTTGGTGCATAAAGATTGATGATTGTGATATCTTCTTATTGGATTGTTTCCTTGATAAGTAAGAAGTGGCTTTGTCTTTTTTTATTACTTTTGGTTTGAAGTCTCTTTTATCTGAAATTGGTATAGCTATGCCTGCTTGTTTCTTATCATTTTCCACCCTTTCTCCCTGAGGAGGTGTCTGTCTTTAGTGGTAAGGTGGGTTTCTTGACATCAGATTGAGGGGCTAATTTTCTGATCCACCCTGTTAGCTTATGTCTTTTGATGGGTGAATTAAGGCCATTAATATTCAGGGTAACAACTGTGATGTTTGATTTAATCCCTACCATATTGTGATGGTTTATGTGCCTTGGTGTTTTCTTGGACACCAATTGAGTTGCATTCATACAATTATTGGTCCTTTGTTGCTTTTCTGCAAGTTCTGCTGTTTGCTTGGTCAGGGTTGCATAGTTTGTACCTTCATTTTGGGGTCCTGTTCCTATTGTCTCTTCTATGTTTAGATTAGAGACATCCACTGTGGGGTTGGACTTGTTGGATTTACTTCCATGTGATATTTCATGTTATTCCTCTTGCATTGCAGTCTGCCCATCACAGAGTAGGAGTCTTATTTAATTTAGGAGGAAGCTGTAGTCTACCCTTGAAGTGTTTTCTGTGATTATTTTCTTTTATGTTTGCTTCCACTAGGCTTCTGATGGCAATGGGGCCTGTTTGTTCAGAAGGAAGGAACCCATGAGGCTGGGGGTGGGGAGCTGATGAAGGGGCTTGTTCCATGATCTGGGGTATGGGACTGTGTGGTCAGGTGGCCCAAGGGGACAGGGGATAGGGAGGAATGGGACAAAGCAGACTGGTATTGGGGCTGGGCTAAGGAGGGGGGAAGATGGGAATGTGTGCTGGTTCTGCAATGCTGGAGGGTGAAGGGATGGGACAGTGGGTCCTTCGGGACCCTGCAGCAGGGGGTGGATGGGACTGTAGTGTCCTGTGACAGGGAAGGGTGGGGATATGGGACCGCTGCAGGTCAGGTGACATGTTGGGGGATGGGCGTAGAGGTCCTCTGTGGTGGGAGAGCCTAGGTAGGGGGGAACTCTAGCTTGGTGGCCTGGGTCTGTGCACAGAGTGGCAGTGGCAATGGTGGCAGTGGGGCATGGAGAGGGTACTAGCCTACTGACCTGGGTCCCTGTATGGAGGTGGGGGGTGGCAGCAAATGGGAGGGTGTTTGCACATGCATGTCCCCTGGGGGAACACTAGCCTGCTGGCCTGGGTCAGTGGGGGGAGGGGGAGTGACGAGTGGTACTGTGTACATGCATGGAGGACCTTGGGGGCTAAGGTAGCCTGCTGGCCTGGGTCTGAGCACCAGTCTGGAGGGGGTGGCGGAGTCCTTGTGTGGAGCTCTGCAGTGGCAAGAACACCTGGAGGGAGACGCTAACCTGCTGACATAGTTTTGAGCACACGGAAGAAGTGGCACATGGTATGGCATTTGCATGTGGAGGTCCCCTGGTTGTACCCTAGGCTGCTGGGCTGGGCATGTGTTTGGGTATGGGGGAAAGCAGCAGTGACATGGCGCTGGCAAGCTTGGAGGCGCGCGTGGGGCTATGGTGGTCTGCTGGCCTGGGTCCCCTTGCCTGTGGTTAGTGCAGGAAGAAGCTTTGGCTGGGACTACAGCTAGGACGCTGTTGGGGGGATTGGGGAACTGGTGGGCTACCCGAGAGCATGGGACTCAGCGGATTTCCTGCTTTGCTCCTCCATGCCCTCCCACTGGAGGTCTATTAGAGTCTATTCACCTTTGAAGACCCAAAGAACCCTAAATGTCTTGCCTTGCCTTTCCCCGAGGTGCAGCTCAGTTAAGAGGACAGAACCTTGACTGGAAGTCTCGTTTGGTTTTTAATCTCTATTCTAGAAACTGGTCATGGCTGTTCTCTGTTCTTTTCCCTATTAACCACCCTTTAATTGAGTATGGGCTCCACAGATTTCCAATCATAGATCATGTTATAGTTTCCTCCTAAATAACAAAGAAGCAAAGGGGGGGGGGAATAAAAGAATTAATTTAAAGTTAAAGAATTAATCTCTACTAAAGTTACCTTAGCTAATTTGCTATTAACATATTCAGTGTTTGTACCATAACATTAAAACTTCTTTTGGGAAAAAGTTTTGCAACCTATAACTTTAAATAATAGAGATGTGATATCAGGATGAGCTCAGGTAAAATTTCATTTCTATCATTTTTGTTAGATGCGGTTCTATAATTTTGAATATTTCTACTCAAGTTTATTAACAGGCTTTACTGCTCTGTAGTATTAAGTTGATGAATACGTAACTAAGCCCTTTTAGTTATAAAAAGTGAGCATATGATGTAGATAGTGAGTGCTTTATTCAATACAGAGATAATTGGCTATCATATCTTAGAGCTAGGGAAAGTTAGGAAAAATGTGTAGATCATATCTCACAATTGGAGATTAGTAAGTGAATAGTTCAAATGTAACTTAAAATAAAAGTAATGACATTTTGAAAATGGGAAAACATTCTTGGATTTTGTTCCAAAAATTTAGGAAAGGAGGTTAGGAAAGGCTAGCATAGAAAAATAAGAAGCTTCATATTTGTAGCAGTGAACTTCTCGTTGCTGGGACAAGTCATCTGACTAAAAGCAGCTTATGGAAGGAAAGGATATACAGTTTCCAAGGGAGGCTTCATCGTGGTGGAGGATGCTGGCTCACTTCTTCATACATCAGTGGTAGGGGGAGAGCAGAAAAAGCAAGCTAGCTCTGAAGGCCCAATAGGCTAGACTAATCACCCTCATGGTCTGTGTCCTGCAGCACACCTCCTCCAGCAAAGGCCCCGTAGGGTGGAGGGGGAACCAAGAAGGAGCTTATTCACAAATATCCAAGGTGCCAGACATAGTGGCATATGCCTTTAACCAAGCACTTGGGAGGTAGAGATAGGAGGATCACCATGAGTTTGAGGCCACCCAGAGACTACATAGTGAATTCCAGGTCAGCCTGAGCTAGAGTGAAACCCTACTTCAAAAAACCAATATACATATATATGCCTTCAAGGTGAGGTTATGGGGAAAGTCTACTCAAATAACCACAGTATTCTTTGGATTTTGAGGATATGAAATACCAGGTGGTACACTGTTAAATATCAAAGGCACTAACTATATCGTGGACTATGAGTTTTTGAAGTAGCTGCTAATTGTGGCATATCTTATGTAGCGCTTAGCCTTAAACTTGCCATCAGTGTGACTACACTTCACACAGGTTTCTTCCTGACTCTAGTCATCTTATCTCTCTTTTCTCAGAGTATTGATTTTAAGGAAACTTACACTGGATTTGATGACACAGGCCAGTAATCCTGGTAATTAAGGAGGCTAAGGCAGAGAGATTGCAAGTTCAAGGCCTACCTGGGCAACATAGTGAGACCTCGTCTCAAAATACAAAGTTAATAAACAAAACAGGGCCAGGTGAAAAGATGGCTCAGTGTGCCAATGCACATGCTACACAAGTGTGGCCACCCGAGTCCTAATCCCCAGAGGACAATCAAAGCTGGACTCAGTAGCACAAATTAGTAATCCCAGTGCATCTAAGGCAAAATGAGAAGTGAATACAGGCAAACCCTGTAGTCCATGGGCCAGCCAGCCTGATGTAAGTAAGCAGTTGTGAACAACAAAAGAAGCTGTCTCAAACAAAGTCAGTCAAGGACCCATGTCCAGTGTTGTCCTCTGACTTCCACACATGCAGTGGCAAGCACATGCCTACACTCTCACACATGTCATACACACACACACACACACACACACACACACACACACACACACACACAGAGAGAGAGAGAGAGAGAGAGAGCAAGAAAGAGAGATTTAAAAATAAAATAAAAAAGACAGGGCTTGAAATATAGCTCAGTGGAAGAGTGCTTGCCTTGCATATATATACAAGGCCATAGATTCAATCCCTAGTATAATAGAAAGAATGTGTTGGGGGGGCGGGGACAGGAAGAAGGGAGAAAGGTTGAATTTAACTTGGTGGTGACAGGAATGTAAAAGCAGAAAGAGAAAATGATGGGCATAACCCTGCGATATCTGCTAGTACCAACTTTGCTGGGCTCGCTCTCCTACCAAGGATGAGTTTCCATTTTCTGTAATACCAACCAGTAGATTGTATAGACCATTTTCACTCTCTCAGGTTTCTGCTCCTTTTTTATAGAACAACCTTATCCCCCTGCCCCAGAAGTGCAAAATCAAAGCTATAGATAGCAAGTTAGCACACCACAGCTCACAAGTCATTATGTCGTAGATCATGTGTATGGAAATGTACCAGTCTCACATACTAGTCTTTACTACTACATTTTTACTTAGCAGATCATAGGCATGGGCTTCTGGCTTTAAAATACAGGCTTCGATTTTGGAGATGGCTCTGCAGTTAAGGTTAAGAGCATTTTTAGCTTAAACATGAGGGTCTCTCAGGCTGAGATCACCAAGTTCAACTCCCCAGAACCCACATAAAAGAAAAAAAAAATGCCCAGAGTGGCTACACAGGTCTGTAACCTCAGTGGGTGGGCGAAGTGAGGGGTGAAGGCTAGAGAATGGCTGTGGCTCCCTAACTTACAGCAGCCCCAGGGTGAGGGAGAGACTCTTCTATTGAGGAAAGAAGTACACAAATGAGCAATAACGAAAGGACACCAGTGCTCTCTGGCTTCTGCACATCGGTGTATGCAGCACGGAAATCTGCACACACGTGCACATGCCACACATCATACATATACTCTGTGTGCATGCACATGCATGCGTGCATGCATACACACACACACACATTTTTTTACATATAGGCTTATAATAACTGTGAGTAATATTGTAAATAATATTCAAAAGATAAATGTCAGGAAAGAACACCCACAAAGAAATAGGATGAATTTTCTCTCAGTTATATTTGCTTTGTTTCTTCATGTTCCACCTTCACTTGATTCAGTTTCTAGTGACAAGAAGCGCATATGCCCTCTTCATAGTTTTGCTTTGTGCAGGGTCCGTGAGGGTACTTATCCAAGGTCTAGAATCAGTCTACATAAGATCTCCAGACATAAACAATTTATTACTTTACACCACTTTTATTATAGTTTAATTGCTAATGTTAATCTATTATTAGTCTCAATTTATAAATTAAACATTATCATAAGCACATATATTTGGATGGGAAAAATACATAGTTTGGTCCATTCACTGGGGTCTTGGTGCTTATCCTTGGAGATAGGAGAAAACTGCTGTGTAGTGCCAAATGAACTTCAAATTTAAGAGTAAGGGATTCTCATTCTCAGTACATGTTGCCACATGGCCCTGGACCTCTTTACCCAAAAGCGAGGCTGCTGATAATCCTGGTAAGTAACCCCCCCACACCCTGACCTCAGGGCAGCTTTAATAAAGACTTTAGTGGCAGGGTAAGGGGACAATAACATTTCCTCTTCTGCCCTTCCCACTGCAGCTCTAATCATTTGCTATAACCATGAATTACCTTTACCAGTTCTTTCAGGGAACAGGCTTCCCAGATAAGATACATGCAGTATTCATCTCTTTCATCAATATCCAGAGTCTATATAGGTTAATAGACAGTTTCTGACTCAATGAGTGGATCATAATGTCTCTGAATACAAATTAGATCAGCATAAAGAAGTCAGTGTCACTGGTGTGCATCTCCGGACAATTGATAATAAGCATCTCAGGAGCTATGGTGAGAAGGACTCTGATTATAGATACAAATGTGCAAATTAATAGTGAGAAAGTACATACACACAGTCACACACTCCATGAAAATATTATCTGATCATCTAGTAATATGTACTATGAGACTGAAGACAACTTGCCTGGGTGACATGCATTTACCATCTTGAGAGCAGATGATGAAAAAAACAACACGTTTCAATTATATCGCATAGTTAAAGACCTCTTACATAACATGAAACATTTGGTAGCAGTAGCAACCTTCCTTCCTGCTTTGCAGATGTGTGAAAAGGCTTATAGGATTTGTTATTTTCCAAAGTTTATGGCTTATAAGGTTAATAACTTGCTAATCTAGGACTGAAACCTAATTTCTAATAATAACAGAAAAATGCCAACGTAACTCCTCACCCCCACCATTGCATTCTCTTCTATTACCTGTGGCTACAGTTGACTCATGTGCCCGAATTCTCAAACAGTATATGCATAGCTACAGTATGAGCATACTTATAGCAGAGAAATAGACAAGTATAAAGTACAAATGGAACAGTTTCATCAGAATGTATCTGAAAATGTTTCTTGAAAAGCCCAGTTGCATCTACAGTTAGTGGTTATATGTTTTTAAACAACTCAGTATAAAGTCCTGTATAGACAAAATCCCTGGAAGTTGTTAAATTTAGTTTAATAATAGAAATGTCCAGATAGTGATTGAGGTGATGGTAAAATGATGCTTGATGTTGCTAGAAAGGTCAAGTTATCATTAGTAAGCAAATGCCTTTAAAAACTATGTTCCAATATAATGAGTGTCAGAAACAGCCAAAAGGACAAAGCAGGGCACCAAGCTCAGATACAGGCGGGTGATACAAGGCACCGCATTTCCAAAGTATTATTTGGTTTTCACTATCTCCCGTTTTACAGTTTATTGCCTAATCTGCATTGTGAGGTGTGGGGCTGGAAATTGATAATCAGCATAGAGTTTGGTGCAAAGATGGCACTGTGCTAAGAATTGGGATCAAGGCATAAGGAAACTGGAAGACTGGTGTTGAGCTCCGTTCAGGAAGGCTGAACATAGATGTGGGAAGATTTTTTACTGTCTCTATACTCTCCTGGTTTCTCCATTGCCTGGATTCTCCATACATCTCATGTTTTTCATCTAACAATTAGGTTAACTCTCAGTTAAATAAATCTTTGCAAAGTACTTAGGAAAATTGTAGGCATATGCCAACCACTCAATAATTGCAAGCCACAAGTAATAACAATAGGTTTGTTTGTTAAAATGTTTTATATAGCCTCTTATAAAGATTTTTCTTAACTTGTTCCTTAGTGTTACTGTAAAATCCAGAGGTCTGTTATAAAGATCAGGGTCCTGCATATTGGAAAAATAAAGAAAAACAGTTTCTTGAGCTAAACTCGTTCCTATAGACAGGCCTACTATAGGTGCCTTTTTCCACCTTTAGAGGTTATTTTTGGAAAGTACACAAATATTTTCTGAAGAAAGAGCATATAATGCTACTATGTCTGCTGCATCATAGGGGAAGCCCAGAGGTACAACTGATTTATCTCACTCTTGACTAGGATAACACAAGAATAGATTCGAATGCAGCTTGGAGGAAGAGAGAAGAGTCAAAAGTGAAACTACTTTTGGAAGGCAGAAGTGTGTAACTGATGGCTGAGCACACAGTGTCAGACATCTGAGAAATAACTGGGCAGAATCAAAGACAAATAATAAAGGTCATTCACAAATAACACATTTCAATTCAGCTAGATCTAGCTCTTCCACAAAGGAGTTTTGTCAGTTTAATTTTTGATTGAAAAAACTGTAAACAATACATTTTCACCAAAATATATAGATTTTTATATGAAAGTCATCTTGAAAATGTTAATTTTCTCTACTTACATTACTAGCATGCTTACTGCAGACACCACATAATGTTTTTTAACCACTGAGAGGGAAAAAAATTAAAAGCCTCTTCTATCCAAAATGATCTGGCCTCTCCTTTCCTCAGGATACACAACACTAGTGTTTTATACTCACTTTACACAAGTGCAGAGCAGCACGGCTGCCTCTGGAAATGTGTGTAATGACAATGCCATCCTGCCAGAGCACATGACAGTGAAACAGGGCATCTTCAGAGGTTCACGGGCAAATGGACTACATCTAATCTGTGGACAGTGGTCACAGCAGTTGTGGCCTACTCAATGTGGAAATTAGCAGTCCTGGGACACTTTCAAACCTATACTTGCATGCTCCAAAAAGTACAGCTATGTTCCCATACCTAGTTTCAAATGTTAATGACAAATGCTGTAACTTACCTTATGTATCAGTCAGGTTCTCTAGAGGAATATAACCAATAGAATGTATTGTATTAACGGGGAATTTATTGAATTAGTTTACAGCAATACAATAGCAGTTTGCAGGCCTAAGAGTCAAGGAACCCGGTAGCTGCTCAGTCCAGGAGGCTGGGTGCCTCAGCAGTCCCAGCCCAGCACTGAAGGCCTGGAGGCTTCCTGGAGAGAAGCTGCTCTTGGTCCACTCTGGTCTGCAGTCCGCCCTGGGAAGCAGCAAGCAGCACTGGTAGCCAGGTGGGAGGAGGGGATCCTTTCCTTCCCAGAGCTTCCTTAGATAAAGGCCCCCTTCCCCACAGGGGCTGCCCACTCTGGGGGAAGGGCTCACCCTGGGGGAAGGATTCCTCCTCTAGTTAATTCTCCAGAGACCCATTTATGAAGAATGTCTGTGGATTCCTGAGCAGGTCAAGATGACACGAACTTAGCCATCACAACTTATAAAAATCATATATCTGTTTTTTTCTCATTCTCTATTCTAATTACATATATTAGGACTTCTCTGAAAGGGGTAACTTTCTCCAGAATCTTTTGAGATATGCTGTGGCAAGACCAATTCATGCACATAATTGTTAATTGCCCAATATTCTACATCATGACCCATGGCATTTCTAATTAATGCACTAATTTGACATGTTCCTTTTTATTTATTCTTTTCTATATAGTTCTAGGAAAGACACACAGAGGTCTTTGGGGTTAAAATTTAAGAGTTGAAGTAAAACTTCACAGAGGAATGAGATATAAAGATAAAGTGAGCAAAGAGAAGAAATATAGATTTAAGTAAACCTTACATCATAAAAGTATTTCTTATGATGTCTTAAAAGCATAAGACAAGTGGATCTTTATGTTACTCTGTATAGCACTCAGCTCAATGTCATCCAGACATACAAACATCACTTTTAGTAATACCATGGCAAGACATCCAAAGTGCCAAATTTTATCAAAGCATTTTCAATGTATTCCAAAATTCCTCAGCTATTCGGCATAGCAAAACATGATAGTTTCTCATCTTATATTCTGGGCCAAAATTCTATTGATATAATACCCTCATCATCTGTCTCAAGGTGCTTTTCATTCAGATTTTGGATGATCATACATGGAGCTTATACCCAAGAATTTATATTTTCATGAATTCCTGTTTGAAGAAACTAGAGGAAGATAGAAGGAATGGACAACAAAACATGAGGGACAACATAGAATGAGAAGGTTCCTCAGTGAAATGGGAACAGGGGAGAAGGGACAAAAAAGAATGAGAACATGATCACATTAAAATATGTTCATATATTAAAGTTCTTAATTGAAAAAAAAACACTTTATAGAAAAAAGAAGAATTCCTCTCTGCAGTTTAGGAGCATAAAAGTGTTTCTGAAGAGCTAGAATGATCCCATTGAGACTAACCTTCAAAGTGAATACTCATACTCCAGAGAGTAATCTCAGAAAGGAAATATAGTCTGGAATGAAGATCTGGTTGCAACATCAAGATCTAGTTATATTTGAATAGTATGCCCAAGTTCTGACAGGACTTGTGTGACAATGAATCTCTTCACACACACAGTCTTACAGACATCTTCTGTACACCATGCAGAAACACCAAAGTACAAAATCCCCACAGGGTCATGGCACCACTGTTGGCTTTGAGGGGTGCTGCAGGATAGCCCTTGGCTGAGGCTGTGCAGGATTCTTCTCTCTCCTGCCACACTGAGCTCCAGCATGTATCTAGCAGGTTTCCTTTTCCAAGCTTCCTGCAGAAGAGACATGTGTCCTACCCACCGAATACTCATACTGAAAATGTGCTTATTTCCCTCCATTCTGAGAGGCTACTCTCCCTTCCACCTTAGGCTCTTACCCCAGCTTCTTTCAGCTCATGCCAAGCCATGATTCTCTCCTTTAATAGTCTTAACATTTTAAATCATTATTGTTATTATTACTAACAAATTAGCTCATTTTCTTACATGTACACCACCAAAATTCATTGTTTACTCTCCACACAAGTGTTATGTCCACTGAAGGGTCTATGTAGCTGTTATTTCAAGGTTTTGGCTTTTACAACCACCACTTCAATGATTTCATGCCCAATGATACTAACTGCATAATGTTTAGTGAATTATTTTCTTCTAGTTATAAAAGCAATAACATAAATAGCAAAGGTGATATATGGAGCCCAGCACTTTGTAGATTGAAGTGGGAGATTTCACTAAATTTGAGTCCAGTTTACAGTGAGTTCCAGCAGTATGGAAGTATTAGTGAGACCCAGTCTGTTAAAAAATAAAATAGTAAAATAAAATAAAATAAAATAAAATAAAATAAGAGATACCTGGAGGTCATGAACACAGCTCTCTTGCAATTGGAATACAATGTTCCAAAATACTCTTCCCCATTCTCTCGTTCTTAAATTCTTTCTGCCACCTCTTCCACAATGTTCCCTGAACCCATCAACATGTCATCATGAATGATGAAAGGAGGGAAGAAAAAGATTACAAAATAGAAGAGACACATGTTGAAGGGAGTTGAGGGAGTACAGTTAAGGAGTATAGGGAAGAGGACAAAAGAGAGAGGTAAGAGGAGATTATGATCAAAACACATCATGTACACATATAAAGATTGTCAATAAAAAGTTAAAAGAAAGTGAGGGACTGGAGGGATGGTGCTTGCCTGCAAAGCCTAAGCATCTAGGTTCAACTTCCCAGAAACTACATACTCCAGACATACAAGGTGACACATGTGCATAAGATGACACATGCACACACAGGTGGTGCACATGCCTGGAGTTTGATTGCAGTGGCTAGAGGCTCCAAGTCTCTCTCTTTGTCTGTCTCTGTCTCATAAAAAAGAAAGTGAGGATTGAGTAAATGTCTCAACCATTAAGAGAGCTTCCAACATGGAAGGGCCTGAGAGTCACAGAGTTTAAGCCTACTTAGAGAGACATACACATCTATAGTACCAGGGAAGGGTAGAGATTGAATTTCTGGGGCTTGACCAAAAGCAGGTTGAGGGAGAGACCCATCTTAAGCCAGTTAAGTGATAGGGAAGGGTACCTGAAGTTCTCTGGCTTCTTCATGCATACACATTACATTTCATCTTTTGGGAAAGAGTTAAAGGAATAAGAGAGGGTCTGGAGAGATGGCTCAGCAGATAAAGCGCTTGCCTTGTCAAGCCAAAGACCCAAGTTTGATCCACTAGGACCCACTTAAGCCAGATGCACAAGGTGATACATGCATCTGAAGTTCATTTGCAGCAGTTAGATGCTCGGGTGCACCTATTCTCTCTCTCTCTCTCTCTCTCTCTCTCTCTCTCTCTCTCTCTCTCTCTCTCTCTATCTGCCTCCTTCTATCTCTCTCAAATAACTAAAATTAAAAAATAAGAGAATCAGCATATTTATGAAAAAGTATAAATCTCACAAACATATTAAGTAGGAAACATGACAGCATAGCTGAATTCACAAGTATATTTAGCCTATTTTCTTGAGCTAGGTCACATGAGAGTCTTGAATCCAAGCACCTTTCCGTGGATGTCCTGATGTATTGATCCCAGCCACATCCAAATATCCTAGTAGAGGCACGCTACAGTTCTGCCAAGCACTGGCAAAATTTTTAGCCCAACTGTTTCATGAGTTATTACAAAATACTGCCATGGTCTCTTCCCAGTCTATAAGCTGCCGTGTCTTTCATTAGTATTTAAATTGTTTGTAAATATGTACACACCATAACATTTTGAGATTCTGTTTTCTTAAATGCCTCAGAGGAGACCAATGGTCAAAGCAGCCAAGATTCAGTATGCCTGGGAGCCTGGCACTTGAGCTCATGGATCTCACTGAAAGTGCCACTTAACGAAATACATCAGCCCATTCCAAATGTCATCTCCAGCCCTATTCTATTTCAAGTTAAACACCATGCAAAAACATATCTAAAAAGCTCCATTGCTTGCTGATTTCCAAGGGCATGAGGAAAATGTCACCAATATTAAAGTAAAAACCAGAATCTCCATAATGCCTCTCAAACAAAATGGTAGAAAGGAAGATTAACAATCATCCATCGCTGGTATTGATCAGTTTATCACTATTAGGAATAATTAGTGCCTTCCGGTCTCCATTTTTTTCTTCAAAAGAGAATCTGTTCATTTCACTGTTTCATAGAATCTTTTTGGTGTGAGACCATTAGTGTATTACTTCCTTGAAAACTCAGTGGGGGAGTGTTCACTCTTCTAAAATGTCACCCTTCATAAATAAGTGTAGTGCAAGCCTTCCATCATTGTAATAGTTAAAGGAAGGCAAAGCTGAGCAGTTGAAACAGAAAGAGAAGTCACCTTGACAGTCCTGTACTGGGAACAGCAGCTTAAGGCACCTGAGCTTTCATTGCAAATGAACTCAGTAAGTTCACATTTATTCAACAAACAAAATATATTTAAATAATATTCCACCTTGGAGACAAGTATAAGAAATTCTTTGTGAATTGTTCAATATGCTATTACAATAAAATATACATACTTTGGAAAATAAAGAAAAAATGTACATCATAGAATCTCTAGGCATTATGCAGATTACTGGTGCCATGCTAGGCTCTTTTACAAAAGGATGTATCTACAATAAAACATAAATGGCGTATTTCCTATTGGTGCTTAGTGCATATGCTAGAAATTCTTAAAAACCTGTTTTGTGTTGAGGTTTTATCATTGCCTAAGGTCCACAAATAGGAACTAGAAAACATGTTAAATTAGGCAATCTGATAATATTTTAGTTATTCCATGTGAAATGAATATTAGGGGGAGAAAGGCTGTAAGAAATTTAGAAATCTAAGCATATTGTCTTGATATACTGACCAGGAGCTATGAAAGATGACTTAGGGGTTACAAAGTACTTGCTGCACAAGCCAGACAACCAGAATTCAAACCCCCAGAATCCAAATAGAGCCAGGTGCATGCAGTGCACAAGTCTGTGATCCCAACATGCCTGCAGCAATGGACGCGAAGTCAGGGGAAGGTTAAAGCGCACAGGCCAGCTAGTAGAGCTTTTTTTTTTTTTTTAAATTTTTTTTTTGTTCATTTTTATTTATTTATTTGAGAGTGATAGAGAGAGAAAGAGGCAGAGAGAGAGAGAATGGGGACACCAGGGCCTCCAGCCACTGCAAACGAAATCCAGATGCCTGTGCCCCTTGTGCATCTGGCTAACGTGGGACCTGGAGAATCAAGCCTTGAACCTGGGTCCTTAGGCTTCACAGGCAAGCACTTAACCGCTAAGCCATCTCTCCAGCACTAGTAGAGCTTTTTCTTAGCATCAAAAGACAAGAGAATTATTGTCTCAAACAAGGTGGAAGGTGAAGATCAACACCTGGAGGTTGTTCTCTGACCTACCGCATTCTCCACGGATGCCTACATCCATGCATACATATAACATATTGATCATTTTTTGGTGAATTAAAATATAATTTTATCAAATCGCCACTCGGCATCATTAACATAGACCCTAGACTCATTTTTGAAAGCTGTTATTATTTTTATGTACACCAGGAAATGGCAGTACTTTTCATTCTAAATGATAAATGTTACTTTAAAATATCACTTTAAGGGCTGAAGAGATGGCTTAGTGGTTAAGGCGCTTGCCTGCAAAGCCAAAGTACTGAGGTTTGATTCCTCAGGACCCACATAAGCCAGATGCACAAGGTAGCACATGCATCTGGAGTTCATTTGCAGTGGCTAGAAGCCCTGGCACGCCCACTCTCTCTGTCTCCCTCCCTCACTCTTTCTGTCTGCCTCGTTCCCTGTCTCAAATAAATAAATAAATGGAATGTGTACCTCATATAAAAATAAAATAAAATATTACTTTAAGTCACAAATATAGAAAATATTTTAGAACTCATTGGGGGAAAACAATTCCATTTTGATGATTTTAAGAGCAATTAAGCAGCCACCTTAATGTTACAGATAATTTTAATCTGTGTACAAATTACTGCATGACTCAAAAAAAGAGGGCTTTTGCAAAATAAAATAAAATAAAATAAAATAAAAAACTTTCAGTCTTAATGTTTATTTCCCACTAAACAGATTTTCCCTAAATTTAATAAAATGTACTGTATTCCTGCTTTGAGACCTGGACATTTCCTATCCCACTTTCAGTGGCATGATTATTTCATCAAAATTAAATTAAATTTGGAAAAGCTTCAAAGTTTAAGTTCAAGAGCCATCAGCTTCCACATGACATCTTTCTGGAAGTGAAATGTAGAGAAAATGTAGAGGCACAGTCATCAAGGATATACCTTTGGTGCCCTACTATGCAAACAGAATTGCTTTCTGGAAAGCTACACACTAATTGCCCAGCTGGGGGTAAATTCAGACCCCCCCCCCCCCAGGCCAACTGGATATGTATATATACCTTTTATGGTGACTCCACATGAGCCAAGGAGCTTTGTCACAGCTGACCCTGTAGCAATGGTTTAATTCACATTCAACTTTCTGGTAACACCTGATATTTCAACTCAGAATTCCTCCCCAACATATTTCCTAAGAGTTTCTTTTTTTATCTTGCATAGCAACCCACAGTTTTTTTCTTCAGTATTTTTTAATTTTCTTCTTCTTATTGTTAACAACATATTTCCTATGGATACATCATGTGTTGGTACCCTCTTTTTCGTTGTCCCGGCTGCCATTCCGTTGGGGACCCTTCTCAGTGGGGCCGCAGGTATTCCTCATGGGGTTATGGTTTATGCATTGTGGGAGCAGTAGTCAGTTATTTTGGGGGGCAGGGAATGCCTCTGAGCATGATGTCTCTTCATGTGGCTCTTATAACCTTTTGCTTCCCTTCTGCAGAATTCCCTAACCGTGGTGGGTACGTTTTAAGTCTACTTCAGTGATGAGCTCTTAGGAGCCTCTGGATCTCTGCTTTTGTACATGTTGAGTGTCCTAACACATACACACACACAAATGCTCATGTGTTAGGTAATAGGGATATTTATGTTTTTATACACCCTTCCAGTGGGACTCACTATTATTTTCCTTTTTGTGAAGCACAATGAATGCTGAGGTTGACACCATAAGACTCCTATAGCACTGAAAATGCAGAATCACCTTCTGGTAGAAAGAAAGATAAGGCTCTTAGATCTGTTTGTGTCCTATCCATAATTCCAAGATCCCAAACTTTGAGGGCTTATTGACAAGTATATACCAATGGAGATTTACTTTACAGAACAGAATAACACTGCATAATATAACACAAGTGTGCTTATGAAGATGGTTGAAGAGAATTGTTTGAAATATGAATTTATTTGAAAAAGTAAGATATCCTCCTAGTCCTAATTATAAGACATAGCAGGGCTGCTCCAAGACTGAGCTGAGGTCATCATTCCAAGCCAGGACATCCGATTAAAAGGACAATAATATTGAATAGAACTATTCCTGACTATAGGTTAAGCTTGATTCCAGAAGTTCTATTAACATAAGTTTTGATGTACTTTGCTGAAAGCAAATTCTTAAAGGGCCAGGCTTGACAATTGTCTTCATATTTAAATGACCTTTTAAAGCTATTATAATAAATCTATAAAACAGCTATATGCTTCTATAATATAATGGAGCCAATGGATATCCTGACATTTCTTTCTTCTACATTATCCTTTTTTGCTTCCACAAGCAATGTTATAAATTTGAAGTACAACCACCCTTTTATAGAAAAAGGTATTTAACATAAAAATCAGCCTTCAGCATTGTTTGACCTGAATACTATCAAATTATAAATTCCTTCATTCTGAGGCAAGCAGTGCTCAGTGTGTCTGATATTTGCTACAATTATTTCATTGCCTCTGCCAGGCTGATGTGCACTGAAAAGCAAATGATAAAATAAGCTACTTGTTAAACTGTCAAGAGTAGTCATTTCAGTTCTGTGTACCATTTTGTTTGCATAAATAAACTATTGATGACTGATTCACTGTCTCTTGTCAGATGACATCCTATCCTTGGACTCGTGGTTCCTGGACAAGTAGCCCCACTATTGTTTCCAATTGCCTTCTCTCTAGTAGAATCACTAGCAGTCCACCGTCGGTTTTATTTGGAACTCTGGGTTAAGGATTGCGGAGATGAGCACAGTTGGCAGAGTGTTTGCCAAGGAAGTGTGTAAAGACTTCAGTTTGGATGCTCAGCATTCACAGGTGTAGCAGTACGCATCTGTAATCCAAGTGCTTGGAAAGCAGACAGAGGAGGGCTCCTGGGGCTTCATAGGTAACTATTCTAATAAAATTGGTGAGCTCCAGATTCCATGTGCAATCATGTCTCAAAAAAATAAGTTAGAGGGTGATGGAGGAAGATATCCAATGTTGACCTTCAGCCTCCATAAGTATACATACACATGTGTACAAGCATACCCCACCACACAAGTGCCCCCACACATATAAACATCTGTACATACTACATGTGCATGCACACTATACACAATACACAAAATAATCATAATTTTAGGTTAATATTTAATCCCATGTGAATATGTACTTTTCTCTATACACTAGACTGACAAATTGGAAAATCTGATCTCCTCAGTTTATGAAAACTCATCTATATGGTATGATACTAGCAGTCACTTTTCTTTCTACTTGTTAAACAGGGATGAAAACTGAGTTAACTCTTGTGACACAATGCTTAATTGCCTATTTGGGGGGCATAAGCCTGAACGTGGGGAAGACTAACCTCTGGAACTCTTCTATCCAGTGGATGGGAAAACTGTGTCTAGGAGCACAGTATGAGAGAGGAGAGAGATAACTCCTGGTACATCGTATCATGAGTGGGCTAGCTGCCTCTAGCGCAGCCTTGGGGAAAAGAAAACTGAAGAGTTCAGTTTACGTCGTTAGTAAACCTGCTGCATCTGCTGTCACCACTGTTCTGATGTGATCACGGCTGTGGGTTCGTTCCTCTGCGTAGTTACTCACTGGAACTTTCATTGAACAGACAATAGTCTTGTAATATGTGAACAAGTAGTGTTGTGTGAGCAAAGGGTAAGGAGCTTTTGACCTTGGATGATCCATAAACATTTGTTAAGGGAAGGGATTTAGGCATATGACCTGCAGGACAGTGTGGATACAGAACACACGTACTCTCTGTTCACAAGAGCAATCACATCCACCTCACCTGTTGTCTACAATGGTACACTCAGCACTTTCTCTGAATGTATGTTTGCTCTGAGTTAGGATTCCAACTGGGCCTCTGAGGAAATTTGACAAAGTGCCTATCTTAAGATATGCATCTCTAAACATTGCTTGCCCTATGTACTGTTCAGGACAAAGGTACGCCAAGACAGAGGAAACCTAGTCACACTGCTTTAAGCAGGTAGAATACCCAGTTGCATGATTAGTTTTAGGGCAAGTAACTGACCGACCAAATATAACCATTTTAAGTAAAAAGGGCCAGGCCTGACTTAGATAGAGAACTAGCGGGTTAATGTGCTGGTCTTTGCTTTTGCAAACTTTACTTGCTTGCTCAATTGCTGCCTTTCTCCCTAAAGTTTCTGAGGCATCTCCACTTCAAGGACAATGCAGAAACACTCCACTGTGGGAGGGCTCCAGCCTCTGACCACCTGCTTAGATAAGAAACTGAGGAATCTCCACTTCAAGGACAATGGAGATGACTTCATCTGCCTGGAGTGCCCCTAGCTCCTGCCCCCAACTTTGCCTGCTGAAACCCCAAGCCAGTCAGAACTGTTTAAATCAACCAGTCATGTATCTATCCCCTACTTCTTTGTTCGAATTCCAATATGAACCCCTCCCCCAAAAAGAAAGGGGCTCTCTCCCTCACTAGTGCTGTGCCGGACTGTGGAAAGGAGCCCAGGCCTAGGCTTGCAATAAAGAAACCTGTTGCTTTTACATTCAAGTGTCTCCTTCTGTGGTGGTTCTCTGGGTGACTCCTAGGTGACCAGGGGGTGGGGGTGAGGGGGGGGACTTGGCTTCTGGTCAGGGGTCTTGGCACAACAGTAAAAAGTAAGGAATTTAGCATCTTACAACACTAATATTACAAAAGTTATTTGTAAGATCCATAAGAAATATTCACACAGTTCTTTCCCATAGTTTATTTACATATTTCATTCTTATAGTTCATTCCCACAGTTTGTTCTTACAGTTCATCCCCACACTTAGTCAACTTTCTCTACAGATTTCAGAAAGAGAACAAATGAGTAAATACCCAAACAATCTGACCAAGGTGTACACACTGAGGCTTGAGAGAGGTCTCAGCAGCAAGAGTGCTTGCTGCACGTGCATAAGGACCTGAGCTTGCTTTCCACAACTCACATTAGAGAAAATCTAGTTATAAGTATGCATGCTTATAGCCATAGGAATGAGGGGGCAGAGGTAGGAGAATCAATGAGTTAGCTAGTGTAACTGAAAAGTGGGAAGTCCCAGGTCCTTTGCTTAGGAAAATAAGACAGAAGTGTTATAGAGGAGGACGCATGACATCGTCCTCTAGCCTCTGCACACATGCATGTGGAGCACACACATCTGTACACAAGTATATAGACCTCATGTGGGCACACACACAGCCCACAACCCTGCACAAGCACAAATGGCATAAAATCCTAAGAATATACTTTTCATAACTTTTTTTCCAGCCTAGTATTTGTGATGTTGATTTATAGTTTCCAGACTTTTTGTTTTCTTAGTTTCCTGAAAATAGATTTAAAACAAAAAAGGAAACAAAATGTAACAGCTCAATTACTAGGATGCCAGAGAAGTCCAGTGTGGGTACCAAGAACAGGGTGCTCTTAGAATTTTAATATTTGCAAACCTACTGTACAAACTTGTAAGAATGCTTGATTTTCAAATCATTTTACCTATTATCATGTTTCAACTGAAATTACTGTTCATATGAATAGCTCTCCAATTGCATCATGGACAGAGAAATAAACAACGGCTTTAAATAACACAGTTCCTGAACAACAAATCAGATACAATTTGTGTTATATGTCACAACACCCAGCATGCCACCATGAAGGGCTGACTAACAAAACAACAGGTTACCACAGAGAAATTTCTCCTCACAGAATAGCTGAGAAAAATTCTGAGTTACATTATAGAAAGAGATGACAAGTATCCACAAATGATTCTACCTTCTAATAGTAGAGTCAACTCTCAAAGGAAAACAAAAATCACACTTCAACTCTTTAGCTTATGTTAATCTTTATGTAAGTATGTTTACTCAGACTAATTTTACTCCAGTGAAAAATTAAAGTGTCCATTATCCAAATGTCTATTTCTTTTGTCCTTTGGCTAACAATATGAAATATAATTTAAATAAGTCTATTGCTCGGAAAACTACTCAATGATATTAATACTGGTGATAATACAGCTTACCTACTACCACTTGCTGGGCATGAATTATTTTACTAAATTCTCCCAACTATTTAATTGGATTTTATGACCCTTGTTTTAGAGATAGGAGATTGGCATTTAGGGAGCACGAATGACTTTGACCAAGAAATGTTTAGAATGAGGTGGGAAATACAAAAGCTGTGCATAGAACTAGAGAGTTCCTTTCTAATCACGGAGTCCAGGCTCTGATCCACTGAATTAAACTACCTCTCTTTTCAGATATGTGTTTTTCCACAGGAAGAGACAAACAGGAAATTCAGCAGACCCCTCCCTTCTGCAGAGTTAAGATTGTTGAACTTCTTTAACTAGACTTTCAATACAAAGAAATGGTTAGAAAAGATGACTCCTTTGGCCCAAAGGCTAGTAAATATTTTTTTTTTGATAATGAATATGCTTATTGTTTTACAGAGGGAGAGTTATGTCAGACCCTACTGCATGAAAAGTAAACCATTGCTATTTCTAGTAAGCTGTTTGCAGCAAGACCATTTAGAATGCAAATTCTTCATTATGTAGCATTTTCTTACCAACAGCACAATTGTTGCACTCCATATGTCCTTCCTCTAGGTGCCTAATGAGCTCCTACATATGAGAAATGACAGGAGAGTCCATCTGAGGAATAATTCCATTAACTATGACATATGGAAACATTGTTTTCAAGCCACTTGCCATGATTTCCAGACAAAGCTGCAAGAAGGCCTGGCAGGAGAAACGAGAAAAGTCGTCATTCCTGCCTTGTACATCTGACTACATCACCTCCTATAACCTCAACTCAGCCTATCAGGTGCTTGGCTGACTGTGATAACGTAAACAAAGCAACATTTCTGTCAGGAACTTTCCACTCCATCCTATCCTGAGCACTCCTTGCCCCTGAACTCCATTTCATGATTCAACCATTATAACCTTTACATTCATCACAGTCAGCTCCATATTATTTCTTGTGTCTACAGGAGTTTCATGATTTGATGCTTGTGAGGTTTGCTCAAATGGATTTTTGTCTCAATGAAGACATTTCCCAATCTATAGCTCTGTCTTTTCTCCATTCATTTGGAGAGTTCCCTGGTGTCTTTGAAATTATATAGTAGAAATATGGAAATGGTGAAAAACGACTCTTGCCACCTCTCTCCTTAAAGACAAGAACTATATGATGATAACTTCTGCATTCCACCCAGAGACATGTATCCACTCATCAATTTCCCAATTCATAATCATTTTTGAGGATATCCTAGGTGGACTGACTGTACATTTGCTTCACATGTCACTCCAATAGAGATATTCATGCAGGCATCTCTGTACTGGTCAGAAGCCATCGCCTGGATTGCTCTTTGATGTTCATGACAAACCCTGACAATATCCTATATACTTTTGATGATTTAACTTTTCAAACAGCTGTTGTTTCAGCTCACTTACCTGCTTACCCACATGTTCATTTTCTTTCATTTCTAATTCTCTTTCTTCTCCATATTCATTCTCCTTCACATTTTTCTTCTGTCCAATCACTTTTTGCTTAATGTAAAATTATATATATATATATATGCATATATATATATATATATATGACACAAAGTGATATTGTAATATGTGAACACAATGTGTAATAATTAAGCTAGTTAACATACCCATCAACTAAAATGCTTATCATTTATAATGAGAAAGGGTTAGGAATTCTTAATTATTATATGTACAATAAATTATTAAATTATTAATTATGTTCACCACACAGTGGAGTAGAGCTTGAAGTAAGCCTAGTTAATCCTTCTGATCTTGGACTCTGTGCCTTTTGACTATCATCTCCTGTTGCAATCCAGGTCTGCATTGCTAGTAGAAATCACCCAACCAAGTGAAGATTGTGGGGGAAAAAGAGGTTTATTTTGGCTTACAGGCTTGAGGGGAAGCTCCATGGTGGCAGGGGAAAACTGTGGCATGAACAGAGGGTGGATGTCATCCCTTGGCCAATATAAGGTAGACAATAGCAACAGGAGAGTGTGCCAAACACTGGCATGGGGAAATTGCTATAAAACCCATAAGCCCATCCCTAACAATACACCACCTCCATGAGGCATTAATTCTCAAATCTCCATCAGCTGAGAACCTAGCATTCAGGACACTTACATTTATGGGGGACACCTGAATCAAACCACCACATCTCCCTCTTCCTATCCTAGCTGCTAACCTCTACTAGCTGTAACCACAGTTCTACTAGCTGTTTCTGAGTTTAATTATTTTAGATTCCACCTATGAGTAAGAGCTCTGCCAGGCCTGTTTTAACTTAGAATAATGGTCCCAAATTCCATATATTTGCACAAATGACAAAATATCCTTCATGCATCTGAACAGTATTCCATTACTATATCTATCTATCTATCTATCTATCTATCTATCTATCTATCTATCTATCCTTATTTATTCATCTGTTGGTGGATCATGTTTGATTTCATAGTTTGATTATTGCTAATAGTACTGTAATGAAGAAAGAGACCACACTATCTCTTTTTTGTTGTTTGTTTATTTGTTTGCTTGTTTTTCAAGGTAGGGTTGTGCTCTAGCTGAGGCTGACCTGGAATGCACTATGTAGTCTCAGGCTATCCTTGAGCTCATAGCAATCCTCCTACCTCAACCTCTTGCACGCTGGGATTAAAAGTGTGCATTACAACACCTGGCCTACAATATGTTTTTGATAACAGACTTAAGTCTTTAAGATAAACACTCAGAGACAGAGTAGCTGAGTCACATGTGTATTTATAAGTTTTAAAGTACTACAATGGAATATCTGACATAGGTTACTTACAAAGAAGAGGTCAATTTAGCATGCACTTTCGAACATAGTACCTGTGTTGATCACCTTGGTTCTAGAGAACATCCCTACCATGCCATACCATGCCATTCTATGCCTTACCATAGATGGTAGAGTTTATAAGTATTCTGAACCATGAGCAGTGAGACAAAGATGGGGCCAAAGGCAGACATTATAACAACTCTCTAAGAACTAACAAGAGACCCCTTAGAACTGGTTTCCCAGAAATGCCCCAGTGACCTAAATACTTCCTACTGGACCAATAATTCCAGTGCCTCCCAACAATCACCAGCTTGGTACCAAACCTTCAATCACAGTGAGGACATTCAAGCTAATCATCCCCACAACAATATGGTAATTATATTGTTATTTTTTGAGGAACTTCCATACATAATTCCATAATAATCATACCACTTAATATCCCTAAGTATGATGTATGAGTTATTTTTATCCCCATCCATTCCAATACTTGCTACAGAAAAGTTTATGGTTTTACATTTTACTCTTAAATCCATAATGTATCTTGAGTCAATTTTATATACACTGTGAAAATTGAGTAAAGATAAGCAGTTGTGGGCTGGGGAGATTTCACAGTGGTTAAGGCACTTGGCTGCAAAGCCTAACCATCCTAGTTTTATCCTTGAATACCCACATAAAGAAAGGTGCACAAAGTGCTGGACATACCTGGAGTTCATGTGCAGTGGCTAGAGGCCCTGACATACCCATTCTATCTGTCTGTATGTCTTCTATCTATTTATCTCTGCTTGCAAATACATAAATAAATAAATAATAAAAGATGTGCTGTTGTTGTTTATAAAATGACTCACAAATTTGTTGAATGTTTCATTTTTACTATCCAGGATGTTGTATGGATTCTCAATTACAGTAAGGGTTGGGGGTTATATTGACCAGTTAAAAACCTTCACTTTCCTTGTTGAAACAAGGAAGTAGGTTAGATTGAAGTGATGCAGAAAGACATAGACCAAAGTAAGTACTGGGTACTTGCAGTTGTAGAGTGAATACCACCCACTGATGACTGGAAGTGGAAGTAAGAAAGAAAAATATGACCAAAGATAATGCTAAGTTTTCAACATGAGAAACTTGATACATGCTAGTTGTACTTAAAAAAATAGAGTTAATCCATGGAAGGAACTTTGGCAGTTGAGACAGAGGAATCTTAAGTACTTTACTGCAAATATTCTGATTGAAATGTCAAGCAGAGGCACAAGAGACTTCCATTCAAGATGGTGTCTGCCGAACACCTGACCTGGGGGGGGGGAAAGGGCAAGACTTTTAGGGTTCATTTGGCATTTTAGGGGTTTGCAGATTCTAGTAGACCTCCAAAGGGAGGGCGCAGAGTAGCAAAGGAAGGAATCCATTGATTCCCATGCTCTCTGGTAGCCTACCAATCCCCAACCCCCTCAAGCAGCCATCCTAGACACAGTCCCACCAGCAGTTAACTGTAGGCTAAGTGAACCCAGACCAACAGGCTAGCATAGATCCACACAGGAATGCCACCACCAACCCCGTCCCGTGTACAGACCAAGGCCAGCAGGCTAGCATTTCCCCTGGGGACTTCCATGATATAGTAATGGGAAAAGACTTCCGAAACAAAACCCCAGTAGCTCAGGAAAACATAAACACTCACTCAACTATTGGGATCTCATGAAGCTGAAAAGTTTTCTTAATAGATAAACATACAATAAGTAGAGCCAATAAATTATGTCCAGGATAGGAGAAAATTCTTGCTGGTTACACAACTGACAGAGGCCTAATTTCTAGAATCTACAAGGAACTTAAAAATCTAAACAATAAAAAAAGAAATCAACCACTCACAAAATGGGGCAGAGAACTGAACAGGGAGTTCTCAGAGGAAGAAATACAAATGGAAAACACACACTTAAGAAAATGTTCATTATCCCATAGGGTAATTGAAGAAATGAGTAAGAGTTCTACTTTCTTGTTGAACCCGGTATCAGCACAAGGGTGAAGGAGAAAGACACAGAGAACACTCAACTCCTGCCAAACCAGATATCCAGAGACAGAGAGGCTCCCAAGACCTCATTACTTAAGCAGACCTAAAAGGAACACATCATGGTTCAGGGAAATTCACAGAAGAGGGGGCAGAAAGATTCTTAGAGCCACATGTTGAACATTATGCACAGAGACATTGCTCTTACCCATAACTGATGGCTATTCCACAATTCAAGACCCACATTCCTCAATAAGGAGGTCCCTTCTGAGGGGGAAAGGACAGGGAGGAAGCTAATGTTGTTACCAACATGGCTGTATATACACTGTACATAACTACTACTACTACCACTACCACTACTACTAATAAAAAGAAATATCAAGGAGAAATCTGAGTGAAAATATCATGTTGGCTATTTGAATAATCAGCTTGCTATTGAGGAAAAAAATAGAAGCTTGAGAAGTCATCAGCATAGACAATACTGCTTAGGGAGAAAAGTCAGAAGAAAAAAGAGAAAATCTCAAATTCTTGTTTTAGTTCAATAATTATTAATCTAGGTGGATTTCCTAAAAGGAATCAAGTAGCCTTCCTAATCCATCTTAGTAAATCTGTAATTCTACCTAAGTATTTATACACAATATTAATCTGTGTTAAAATATTTTAGTATGTTTTATGTAAGGATTTACTAGTGATTTAAATGAGATAATAGCAATAAAATAAATTAAATCTTGTGTGTACCTCATCATACCTACAGGAATACAATTTAGTCATACAAGAGACCTCATTTTCTCATGAATAATCTTTGGACAGTAACCACTATAAAATAAAGCCACCACACACCCAACGTTATTAGTTTTTAACTTCAACAATTTTGATTCCAAGAAGTCTTTGAAATTCCAATGAATTCTCAGCTTTTTTTTTTTTTTTCCTTCTAAAGGAACCCTGTCTAAGTATATTAGTTCTGGATATAGTAAAACGTTTCAACTCTATTTAGAGTGTTTTAAAGATTATATCTAGGAAGAGATATAAATGGATCCCTGTAGATGAAAAGAAAATTGCCTCAGTGATGACTGAGCAATAACAAATAGGAAAAAATACTTAAAATTCTTGATGTGGCTATAGAGAGAGCTCTATGAGAAAAATAATTATTTTAGAAAACAAGACATGTAAAATGCTACAATATGGTAAGTATATATCAATTAATATACGTTTATATAAGTTAAACACAGTATTTCCTTGCTTACTTTAGACTTGTATAAATAGTCATTAAGTGAGACATGTAGAAACTTCTAGTTAAGAGAAATGTTACTAATTTCTCTTAAACACAAACCCCAAATCCCCTATGACAAGATGTTATTATTGCACTGTTAGGTAGTTTGAAAAGAGTACTAAAAGGCATGGAAAAGATCAATGTAATCTGCAGTTTAGGAAGGCTTAAATTTAATATTCAGCTTTTTTTTTTTTTTTTTTTTGCAGCCTTAGGATATAGTTACTCAGTGTTCCCAGTGAATGATTGTGTATATTTCTGCATGACTATAGTAAATGAAATCAAGGAAGTCAAGGCTCTAGTATTATCCTAGGTATACTTTAAATATAGCACCTTTTCTTTAATTCCTGTCATCCTTCTCGCCACTCTCTCAAAGAAAGTCTCTTCTATATTACAGAGGAACAATTAAGAGAGGAAATGTGTCTATAAGGAATGGGATTTACTAAGGCATCCAAGCCTTTGTTTCAGGATCAATGAAAGAGTTCATATATACTTGCAACGAATGTTTGAATGATAATCACTGAGGCCATGGGTAATATAGAAGTTCTGAACACAAGGGTCATTAAAAGCTCTCATTTCTAAAGGGATGGGAGTATGGTTCAGTGGCAGAAGACTTTCCTAGCATAACATAGCGCTCTAGATTAAAGAAAGGAAGGAAGGAAGGGTGGAAAAGAAAAGAAGAAGGGAGGGAAAGACAAGAAAAGAAAAGCAGAAAAAGAAGGAAAGAAGGAAGGAAGGAAGGAAGGAAGGAAGGAAGGAAGGAAGGAAGGAAGGAAGGAAGGAAGGAAGGAAGGAAGAAAGGAAGGTCAAATTGCATTTCAGTCCAAGAACTGGTATCTCCTAGTCTCCATTGTTGTGAGTGACACAGGATTCCACTGACCATAGTGCTAAAACAGCTACAGAGAAGTGGGGCAGCCACATAATTTTAAAGGCATGGAAATATCTCCTAGCTTGATAAAGATTTTATTTCCTCAATAATATAGCATTAATTTAGAGTCTACGCTGTAAGAGAAAGAATATTGGAATGTGATAGCATCCCCTGGGCTAGTTTATCTGTGTCAGTGTTTGAGTACAGCTCTGGTTAACAGCGCAGGGTACAAGTGATCCACGTATGGTGTTTCTTTGTTGTTCATCTCTTGCCATACTTTTAGTTCATAGAAATTATAATCTGGGTAAATAAAACAATATTGGTCTTCACAGATAGCTCTGCATAAGAATCTAGCCTTTAAACTTGACCTTACTCATACAGCACAAAACCAACTAGCCAAGAGATTATAGGCACTATTTTTGTATTGTCCATATGGTTCATAGCATTTCATATGCAGGACTTAAGGGAACTATAATTTTTAACAAACCAGTACTTATGACCAAGAGTTTGCAGCCAGAAGTGGAGGATTTGAATCCACACCATTTACCAGCCGTGTGATTTATGCAAATTACTTTCTCTGCTTGCTTCATTTTCCCTCCCCAGTAAAATATAGACAATGAGGGCTATTCACAAAATTTCTGGGGATTCAATGATAGAAATATGCACACAGCTTGAAAGCATACATGGCATTTCTAAATAAAATTTCATGAAGTAAATACTTGATTAAAACAACTTTTAATCTTACCTTTAATTGAGAGTGCTAAATGACTTAGATATGACCTTTTGAAGAAAACCTTATTTATAATTAGGAGTGAGAAGATCAAATACAATAAGATTCTATACTTAGAATAGTATTAAGAGTGTCACATACATACAAGATTTGCTCAATCTCTCTGCATGTTTAAGAGACAAAGTGTCTTTAATTATTACAATATTAAAATGTGTAAGAACCACAGATTAGTGTGACCTTGCTTTAATTAACAATGTACTGCTGAAACATAATAGCTTTCAGTGATAGAAAATGTTACTCTGAACTATGTATCTTCTCTGGCTCATTCTAGTAATGACAATCAGATTAGAATACATTTGTGTAGCACTTTTAACATTCAAACAAACTAACCATTCATCTATTCATTGTCACAATGCTCCTGGGGGGAGGGAAGATATATTATTTTTATAACATTATAGAATTATTACTTTGGGACTGGAGATGTGATTCAGAGGTTAAAGGCACTTGCTCACAAATCCTTCTGGCTTGGGTTTAATTCCCAAATGTCCATGTAAAGCCAGATGTATAAAGTGGCACATGAATCTGGAATGTGTTTACAGCAGTCAGAGGCCTTGGAGAGCCCATTCTCATCCTCTCTGTCTCTTTCTTTCTCACATGTAAATAAAGTTAAAGAATATTACTTTGAATGCTACCACATAATTTGTTTTTATATTTCAAGGATGAAAAAAAAAATAACTGAGGCCTAAAGAGTTTAATTGGTTTTCTTCCTTAGGTTCATAATTTATTTCCTTCCATGCCCTCAAACAATGCCTAAAACACAAACCAAAACCTTGTGGTACTCTTACTCTATATCCCAAGTACCCAGTCCTCAGAGAGGAAATGAAGCAGGGCTTTTCTGCACAGTTGTATATAGAACAGGCACTACCTAACTCCAAATAGCGCCACATGCAGACAGCTCAATGTCAGTGATGCTCCCAAGATTTGAGCAGTGCCCAGCCTCCATGAACAGAGCAGGTAGATATAAAACAACTATTTTTTCCTATCAAAGAGCAGCATACAGCAGTCGCATTGACATTATGATTTCCATTTCCTTGTGTGGTTTCACAGAGAAGAAAGAAAAAAAAAAGATGAAATCAAACAGAAGCAACTTTAGAGAAAATCTGTCACTCAGGTTGAAATTTCTCTTACTTGAAATTCATCTTGTCTATATTCAATTGAATATAATGGCATCTGATTGAACTGACTGGGAAAGGAAGTGACAAGTTATATCTGGCTTCAGCCTCTCAAATTTGGTTTATTGTTTAGTGCAGCAACCCCTGAAATTAAACACGTGCAGGAGATTCATCCTAATCTCTGGGTAGAATCCTATTCTGGGTAAACAATGCTCTTACAGTCTTCCCAGTCAGGCTCCAAGGTGGACTAGGTAGCCTGCAAAATAAAATTCCTAAGGCTAGAGCTTATTTTCTCCCCATTTTTTCTCCTAACTTAGAAATCTGGTAATTGGATTTTAAACAGCTCCATGTGAAGTAATTATATGTAATCTATTCTGCAGTATTCTTTCTTAGTAAACCTGTAAGAGACTATAAGATACCACATACCTTTTTTTTTTTTCTCAACTCCCTCACAGCTCTACTTGAAACTGGTTCCAACAATGAGTCTCTTAAAAGAGAAAATCAACCATTTTCACTTTCAAAACCTAAATGAGGATCAAGACAAGAAAGAAGGTCTAACGTGTAGCCAGAGGTGAAATGAAAAAGGTCAAATGAGTTTCTCATAAAAAAAATCACCAGAAATGGTGAGCAGAAATCACTAAGCCAACAAAAAAACTTGTTTGTTAGTGTTTAGAGATATTGGTGACTTGTATCTGAAATTGTTCTAATAGTAAATAGTAAAATCAAATAATCAAATTAAATAGTAAAATCAAAAATTTAAAACATTAGCTAGATTAGAAAGCCTTGGAAATTCACATTCAAAAGCCACTGAAAATAAAAAGAAAAATGGCCCGTGCAAGGGCGCCTTTTTCAGTTACATACGTGAAATGACTGACAGATACCAATAGATTGTTTGTATACTCAAGAGCAAACAACTTTTAAATGATAATTGGAGTGTGTTTCCTAATGCTTCAAAATAGGAAGGGCAATATTTTCCCTGAGCTCCCCAGCAAACACTGACAACAGTGATTAGATCCTATCTTTCTGCCACTTATCCACACGGAAATTACGAGGAGCCATTTACTCCTTCAGATAGCTTAGCTGTGACACTTTTGATGCACAGTATAAGAGACCTAACTACTAGACAGAAAGCAAAAGGAGATGAAGGTGACATTTGCACTGCAAATCACAATCAGGCTCCACTTGCCCACCACTTACAGTTGATACTTGGCATTTCCAAGTAGCGAAGAAGCTAGTTAATCATGAGAAGCAAATTCAGTCACTACTAAATGAGCTAACGTGGTAGACAGTAACTCACGCCAAGGTTCACTTAATGAGCAGCGGCACCTGCCTGCAAAGCCCGGTCCCTGGCACACAACGAGATGACCAAGACGAAAAGGCTGGGACTGCAGATATTACATAGCTAACAAATATATAAGCAGAGACAAAGGAAAGCACTAGGGGATTGGAGGAGGGCCACTTAAGTACGGGAGTTCAAGGGGGTTTGTTTGCAGGATAGGGCAGAAGCAGATACTGTTTGCTATGCGTTATTTTTCAGCCTCAAATCATTTCATAATCAATAAAAATGGAAATAGTTTATAATTACCTCACTAGCCACGTCCCCACGTGTGTGTGTGTGTGTGTGTGTGTGTACGTGTGTGATTAATTATTCTTTGTACTAACATGTCCTTAGCTGTCTGGCTTAGGAAAGACTATTCTAAAGCTATATCATCAATAGTAATCTTGTGATAACATGTCAATGTATTTACTTAATCTTCTAGTGGAGTTATTGATTAGGAAACTTTGGTAACTTAAAGTTAAGAGATTAATAGAATTCTACGTCATGAGGGGGGATGTGTTTGTAGGACCAGTGTGTTTTCTAAGACCTAATATACAAAGACTGGAAATGGCAGAACCAGTGTGCAATAGAGTGTCTGACATAGTATGCTTTTGTGGAAATGATAGGAAGTCATTGACAAATTTCAAGTCGATGTGTATGAAAATACTTTATGGATAAAACCTTGATATATGAAGATAATAAAACTAACATTTGCATTATGGCAATTGATTGAAAACTGGCTCCAATTCTTCACCTTTTCTTTATATGACCTTGCATATGCTTCCTTCTCCATCCCTAAAACATAAACTGACCTTGCACCTTGTTCTAGCCAATGGGATGTGGCCCCTTGTGTGCTGGCTCTGAGTTTGAGCTCTTTATCATCATTCTTTCAGAACCCTGTCTCTGGTATAACAAGGAGATGGCCTGCAGGAAGATGAGACATCTGAAGACATCCAGTGAGACATCCAGTTGTTATCCTAATACTATTCAAGACCACCTTACATCCAAGTACACCAAGTCCATGAGAAAGTTTAGACAAATGTAGCAGAACTTCCCACTAAGCCATAGCCACCAGCAGACACAAGGAAACCCAGCCAACACCAGCAGAACCCCTCAATTGACTCTTAGACTTGGGAGCAATAACAAAAGTTTACTGCTGTATACATCACACTTGTCATGGCATAGTGGTGGATAACTGATGCATATGCCACCAGATCTCATCTTGATACACTGGGAATGGACACAAAGACATAAAACTTCACAGCTGAAAACCAATATAATCTCTTGAAATAGAGTATAAACTTCTTGTTTAAATCCTTCTGTAAAGGGGGATGAGGAAGTGGCTCAGTGGATAAACTACTTGCCAAACAAGCATGAAAACCTGAGTTGAGTTGATCCCCAGCACCCATAAACAAAGCTCTGGGTTCAGTAGGAGACATTATCTCAAAAAGTAAGGTAAAGGGCTGAAGAAATGACCCAGCAGTTAAGGTGCTTGCCTGCAAAGTCAAAGAACTCAGGTTTGAGTCCCCAGAACCCACATAAGCCAGATGCACAAAGTGGTACATGTGTTTGAGGGTTTTTTTTTGTTGTTGTTGTTGTTTTTGGCAGTGGCTGAAGGTCTGGGCATGCCCATTCTCTATGTATCTCTTTCTCTACCTTGTCTCTCTCCAATACATAAGTAATTTTTAATTAAAAAAAAAGCTAAGGTGAAGAGTGATTAAGGAAGACATTCAACATTAAACTCTAGCTGAGGGCTGGAGAGATGGCTTAGCAGTTAAGCGCTTGCCTGTGAAGCCTAAGGACCCCGGTTCGAGGCTCAGTTCCCCAGGTCCCACGTTAGCCAGATGCACAAGGGGGCGCACGCGTCTGGAGTTCGTTTGCAGTGGCTGGAAGCCCTGGCGCGCCCATTCTCTCTCTCTCCCTCTATCTGTCTTTCTCTCTGTGTCTGTCGCTCTCAAATAAATAAATTAAAAATTTTAAAAAAAATAAATAAATAAACTCTAGCTGAACACACGTGTACATACAACACACATGTGTACCCACATACATAGACACATACTCAAAAATTCCATTGCTGTGATACCTAATTACTAGTATGACCTCCTCGCATCCAAACAAATGGCTTCCATTTGGAATAGTCTTCCTTTTTCGTCTTCCTCACCTTTTCTTCTAATCTACCACCATTTTATTTTTATATAAATCTTTCCCCAGTATTACCATGCAGCTTAAGTGTTGCATAGGACATTCTGATAATTCTTCCAGCAAACAGATAAAAAAAAAATGTGTTGATTACCTCTCCTAGGAGAGACTTCATTTGAAAGAAGGCAAAGTTACCACTTGGATTTTATTCACTGCATGTCACGTGGTTTGGGGCACATATTTGTTTGTTAATATATGGAAATCTCACTATATTTCTCCCCACTTTAAAAGCTATTACTTTTCTCTCTAGCTCTTCTCTGGATTCATAAGCATCATCTTACTTTCTCTGTGAAATTTTCTACAGCCTTAGCACACACCTTCATTTACTCCATCAGCACTGAGAGTCCTGGGTCTGCCACTTGCTAGTTTGTAACTGGGAAACTGCTAAACCTTTATGCATCCCAGTGCTTTTACAAAGTGGTAACATAGCAATATGTATGTTAAAAAAGCTAAAATTTTAAAAAAGTATATGTGAAGGTCTTAGAAGTGATGACACAGTCTAAGTACTAAAGAAATCCTAGCCATTGTTTGTAATCCTTTTTTTTTTCATGTTTATGCTTGTGTGGTTTGCATGTATGCATATGAGTATGAAGCTCAGAAAGCAATGTTGAGCATCTTCCTCAACAACTTTCCACCTTATTTATTGACACAGGGTCTCTCCTGAATCCAGAGCTCACCAATTCTAGCTATCCAGTTTACCCCTGGGCATCTTCGTCTCTGCCTCTTGATGTCTGAGACTGTGTGCAAGCTGCTATGCCTACCTGCATTTATATGGTTGCTAGGATTCTGCATACTGGTCCTCAGACTTGCATAGCAAGTGTTTTTATCCACAGAACCATTTTCTCAGCACGTTTTCAATCTTGCCCATCCTTCCTCCAAAATTGATCCAGTTCTTCACTTACATCCTTCCTTTGTCAAGAATGCTCTGTTGGAAAGTAAGAGTACGTGCCAACAAGTGCTCCACATTCCACCTTATTGACTTTGCAAGCCTTAATGCCAGGAAATACTAAGTTTGTTTGAAATCGGCCATTCTTAACCCAAGTCCACTTCTTGTCTATTCCACAGATGCATTTCATAAAAGGGTGTCATTTCTCAGTCCCAAGGGTCTTGATCTTATTTTAAATTTTCTTTTTAACTTCATTCATCCTTGTTCATTTAACATTCTCACCTTCACCTACCTCTTCCTCCAGGAAGTTGATCCAACTGATCCCCACTTTCATCCATTTCTACTTCTATCCTGACTCCTTGCACTCAGCTTCTCCTGTTAGAAAATAATTTCACATTGTCTGCTACTTCTCTTGCAGCTTCACAATTTTAGAGAAAAGTTGTTATCTAAATGTAACACCTGTATATCTGCCTCTCCTATTTGGTGCATGGATATATATTTATCCTTTCATGACATATACCTTACAGACTATAACTTTTTTGCCATACATGTCACAGATTAGAGGCGTTCATGTCATACATGTTATAGATTACTTTCTACTAATATGATTTTAAACAAGTGAAGTACAAGCAAAACTAATGTCTTTCATAGTTATAGACTCACCGTTTTAATAAGTGTTACTATATGCTAGGACCTGTGTTGTCATTAATAAGTACTTACCAAATATTAGGAGCTGTGTTTAGTCTTTAAGTGCTTCATGGGTTGGGTAGATGGCTTAGCCATTAAAGGCACTATCTTACAAAGCCTAATGGTCTGGGTTCAACTTCCCACTGTCCACATAAAGCCACATGAACAAAGTGGCATATACATCTGGAGTTCCTTTTCACGGGCAGAAGGCCATGGAATACCTATACTCACTGTCTCTCTCTTTCAAATAAATAAATAAGAATATTTAAAGATCAAAGAATAAGTGCTTCCTATGTACTAGGATCTGTGTTGAGCTTGGCAATGTACTGTGACCTGTGTTATAGCTTTAATAAAAGTCTACTAGGAAGTAGAGCCTGTCTTCAGGCCTTCATATTTCATTTTACATATATTCTCATTGTGTCTTCACAACACCTTGTCCATTTCACAATAAGGATATTGACATTTCATTAGAGTCTCTACCATTTGTCTCTTTGGAATAATAAAGGTATAAATTAGCTAAATGTCATTAGCTCAGGCACAGATCAATAATCAACCATGTGCTCATTATTTCTCCAGTGAGTGAACTTTGACTCATCGTCTATGATAGCAACAATGCTACTATGTTGAAGGAACCCAAAGATCTAACATCATGTTGCTTTTCATTCATCTTGTTCTGATAGAATTTCCATAGAATTTCTCAAATAATATGTATGCATGCTCTTCCCTTTATGAGTTATGTTTTTTGTAACATAAAAGTATAATTTAAATTAAAAATAATGGGGCTGGAGAGATTGCTCAGTGGTTAAGGTGTTTGCCTGCAAAACCAAAGGACCACAATTCAATTCCCCAGGTCCCATGCAAACCAGGTGCACAAGGTGGTACATGCATCTGGACTTCATTCCCAGTGGCTGGAGGCCCTAACACACCCATTCTCTTTCTCTCTCTCTCTATTTCTTTCTCTTTCTGTCCTTCAAATTATTTCTCTCTCTCTCTCTCTCTCTCTCTCTCTCTCTCTCTCTCTCTCTCTCTCAAACAAATAAAAATAAATAAATTTTAAGCATTAAAAATAAAAATAATAGTGAGAAATAAAATGAAATAGAAGGTATTATACATTAATTAGTATTTTTTCACAGTTTGGTTGAAGGTTATTTCTCCCAGTCCTTTAATGAAAGATCTTTTTTAGCAGGCCTTGTGAGTAAAGGGGCTACTCATCTGTTCATGTAAACAAGTTAAGTCACTCTACCCTTATTGCTGAAAACAATTTCCATGTGAAATTGCACATTCTGCAGAAATCCCTCTGTCTGAGATCTACCCCCACTCTCTATACCTTGTCTGTATTGAGTTGGGGATTGCACATCCCTTGACTGGCTTTCTGTAGCTGAGGCTCTGAGGGGTATGCAGGGCTTTCATATGTTCACTGCTTGCTGAGTGCTGTCTTCCAGGGTTATTTTGTTGGTTTGTTGCCTGCAGCTCTTGTTGGAGAACACTAGCTTACACCTACAGGGCTTGGTCAGGGTCAACACATCCTGGCATGCTGCGATCCTCCTCCCTGGCTGAGTCAGTGGAAGGAGTTTTCATCTCAGGCTAGTCAGTCGCTATGGAGAATTCTTGGGGAACGTCAGGTAAGGCAGCTGTACCATACTTCTGACAGAGTTGAAATGATCTGCGCTGCTCTGGCTGTTTCTTTGTCCATGATATGTTATCTCTCCACAGCCTTGTCAGACTTTGTCCAACTCACCATTCTTTATTTTTTTCCAAATTTATTATTATTATTATTTTATTATTATTATTATTTGTGGACACAGTGTGTATACAGCCATGTTGGTACCATCATTAGCCTCCTCCCTCCCCTCCCCCCTCCCCAAGGACTTTTCTTGTTGTGAATGTGGGTCATGCATTGTGGGGTTAGCCATCACTTATGGGTAAGAGTCAATGTCTGTGCATAATGTCCCAACGTGTGGCTCTAACAATCTTCCTGCTCCCTCTTCCATGAATTTCCCTGAGCCATATTGGGTTCATTATAGGTCTCAGGATGAGGTCTTGGGAGCCTCTGTGTCTCTGGATATCTGGTTTGGTAAGAGTTGCATGTTCTCTGTGTCTATCTCCTTCACCCTTATGCTGGTAGCAGGTTCACCAAGAAAGCAGCACTCTTGCTCATTTCCCCAGTTACTCTATGCTTTCACCTGGGGCCCTGGGGAAGTGTGATGGGCTGATTCTCTCCTCAAGATCTGCATCCATCTGAAAAAGAGGAGCAAATTCTCCAACAGAGTGAAGTTAGCACCAGACAAATTGGATAACTATTATTAGTTTAGAGAGAATTTAATAGTTGTAGGCCCTCTTGCAGCCCACGGTTAGTGGGAGCTTGGTAATGGAGAGCAGGCTTGTTTTTGGATACTGTCTGACTTGTTTTCCAGAACCAGCTATGGGTTCTATTCCATACTGAGTGGATCCATTATCCAAATCAAGAGCACTTTGTTACCCACCAAGGTTCTGTACCACTATTGCACTTGTATGAGCTTCACATCAGATTGTTTGTTGTTGAGTAGCTTAGACCATGAGTTGCTTGGATAGATGTTGGACATTTTCCCCAAGTCACTGTTGTAGCACATTCTGGCAGTAGATGAGCTAACTTTCTGGGCACTGACTCTCTTCCAGATTCCAGCCAGGTCACTCCATGTTCCATACCAACAGCATAAAACTGGATAACCAAATACAAGAAAAAGAAACTCGATCCACACATCTCGCCATGCATAAAAGTCAAGTCCAAATGGATCAAAGACCTCAGTATAAGACTAGAAACTCTGCTGCTACTGGAAGAAAAAAATAGGAGGAACTTTCCATGATATATGAATGGGAAAAGACTTCCTAAAGAAAACTCCAATAGCTCAGGAACTTAAACAATCACTCAACCATTGGGATCTCATGAAGCTGAAAACTTTCTTTACAGACAAACAAACAATAAGCAGAGCCAATATATTAATCACAGAATGGGAGAAAATTTTTCTGGCTATCCAACTGATGGAGGTCTAAGTTCTAGAATCTATAAAGAATTCAAAAACCTAAACAATAAAAAATCAAACGGAACTTACAAAATGGGGCAGATAACAGGGAGTTCTCAGAGGGAGAAATACAAATGGAAAACACACACTTATGAAAATGTTCATCATCCCTAATCATCAGGGAAATGCAAATTAAAACAACTATGAGATTCCACCTTACCCCAGTAAGGATAGCAAGCATTAAAAAATCAAATGAAAACAAATGCTGGTGAGGATGTGGAGAAATAGGAACCCTCATTCACTGTTGGTAGCAATGTAAGATGGCACAACCACTATGGAAAGCAATACAGAGACTCCTAAAAAAGTTGACTATGGAGTTACCAACAGACCCAGTTATTCCCTTACTAGGCATTTAACCTGAAAGCTCTATGCCTCCATTCAGAGAGATTTGCTAAACCATGTTTATAGCTGCTCAATTCATCATAGCAAAGCTGGAATCAACACAGATGTCCATCATTAGATTAATGGATAACTAAGATGTGGTATATCTACACGAGGGAATTCTACACAGCAGTAAGGAAAAATGACACAATAAAATTTGAAGAAAAATGGTCAAACCTGGAACAGATCATTCTCAATAAACTCACCCAATCACAGAAAGATACTCATCACATGGTCTCACTCATCTGTGGCTCCTAACCTGAATCTGCCCAAGATGCTGACATTACTAATAAGCATCTCAAGGACTGGACAATAGGGAGGTTGGGGTGGGAGGGGAGGGCAAGGATGGAGTGACACAAAACTGGACCCAAATAGCAATGGTACCATAAAAGTCTATATCCTAAAAGACAGACTAACTGGTTGAACCTTCATCAGGTCCTTAGAGGACCTGAACCACAGGGCCCTGGAGAGGGTATGATGAAGTCTAACCTTGATCTTCTCCTGTTTCTCTTTTTCTCTCTCTCCCTCTTGTCTCTCCTCTCTCTCTTTTATATTAACTAGCTTTTTTTCCCTTCTTTTCCTTGGGGCTTGCCTATAACTCCCAACACCAGCATGTAGTTAACATCCACAATGAGCTATTGATCAGAGAGACCTACAAGTTTTCCCCCCAAAAGACATATTTCTGTCAAAGTACTTGATTACCCACCAAAATTTAATAGTAAGACCCACTCTCCTGCTGAAGACACCATGTCACCTTTCTTAGGGTTTCTATGTCCAGGAGGGAACATCACATACTTGACCATGGTAAATTCAGTCCTTGGTCACCTCTGCACATCCTCATCAGTCTTTTTCCAGATCACCATTCTTATGGTGGCTATGTCCAGAAAAGAATGGCACCTACTTAGCAAAATCATATTCACCCAACAGTAGTGTGCAGTGCACAGATGTATCTTGGTGGTCTCTCTGGCTCCTTATCCTTGGAGGTGTATTTTACATCTTTCCTCAGGTTTTTTTTTTTTTATTTTTTTCCTCTCTTCTATTCTCAAAGGATTAGAGTCTGATTTTATTTTATTTTATCTGGACTCTTCATCCCTAGGACACATGCCAAGATTTGTAATTCAAAACCCTCCAGTTGGAGATTTTTTTCATAGACATAAATAATATGTATATATCATATGTTGGTACCATCCTTTTCATTGTTCCTGACTCCATGCTGCTAGGGCCCTTCTCAGTGCGCTTGCAGGTATCTCCCATGGGATAGTGGTTTATACATTTTGAGACCAGCAGGTAGTTATTGGGGGAAGGTAATGCCACTGAACATGATGTATACATTGTGTGTCACTCTGTCCACACTCTTAGGCCTTCTCTCTCTCTTCTCCCACTGTCTTTCATTATTTTCAACATATAAAAATATATTCTTCTCCTTTATGAAAAAAACAATATCTCCTTTAATTGTGATTTGCTTAAACAACCACTATCTTACTTTTCTTTTCCACTGCCTACTGAAACAGAAATGTACACTGTTATTTTTACTTTCTAATCCCTCTCTCACTTGCCAAACCACTAAATTGGAATTCAGTAACTGTCAATTAAATGCCAGACAATTATAATATCTGCAATAAATTTCATATTCTCTTAGAGGGCAAATAAAGGCAATTAAGAACAACCCACTCACAAAATGGGGCAAAGAACTGGACAGGCAGTTCTAAAAGGAAGAAATACAAATGGCAAACATACACTTAATGAAATGTTTATCATCCCTAATCATCAAGAAAATGCAAATTAAAACAACTATGAGATTCCACCTTACCCCAGTAAGAATAGCAAACATTAAAAAATCAAATGAAAATAAATTCTGGTGAGGATGTGGAGAAGTAGGAACCCTCATCTACTGTTTGTGGGAATGTAAGATGGTACAACCACTATGGAAAGCAATATGGAGAGTCCTAAAAGAGTTGACTATAGAGTTACCAAGTGACCCAGTTATTCCCTTACTGAGCATGTACTCTAAAAGCTTCATGCCTCAGTTCAAAGATATTTGCTCAATGATGTTTATAGCTGCTCAATTCATAACAGCTAAGAGCTGGAATCAACCCAGATAACAATCATTGGATTAATGGATAACTAAGATATGGTATATCTACACGATGGAATTCTATACAGCAGTAAGGAAAAAATGGCACAATGAAATTTGAAGAAAAATGGTCAAACCTGGAACAGATCATTCTCAGCAAACTCAACCAATCACAGAAAAATAATTGCCACATAGTCTCACTCATCTACAGCTCCTAACCTGAATCTATGAGAGATGCCGACATACCCAGCAAGCATCTTAAGAACTGCACAATAGGATGGGTAGGGAGGGAGGGAAGAATAAGGAAGGGGATGGAAGACCCAAAACTGGACCCAAACAGCAATGGTACCGTAAAATTCTACATCCTAAAAGACAGATCAAATGGTTGAACCTTCACCAGGCCCTTAGAGGGAACACTTGAATCACAAGGCCCTTGAGAGGGTATGATGAAAACTGACCTTAATCTTCTCCTGTTTCTTTCTCTCTTTCCCTCCCTTCTCTATCTCTTTCATATTACTTATCTTTTTCTTCCTTCTCTTCTTAGGCACTGATCTGTAACTCCCAGTACCAGCATGTTGTTATCATCCACAATGAGCTCTTGATCAGAGGTATCTACAAGGTTTCCCAAAAGGACACATTTCCCAACTAGGAGGGTCCCTGCAGACAGGGAGGAGGCTGACAATGGTACCAATTTGACTGTATTCACTGAGTACAAATCTAATTTAAAAAAATGAAAATCTACAAAAAAAATTTATAACAGCCACAGTGTTCATTCCCCAACCGTCTATATACAGAACAAAAGAAGAAATTAGGAAGAAATGAGAGATGGAGCGAAATAGCAGTATGGAGGGAGGAATAAAGGAAGAAAGTAAGGAAGGATGGGAGGAAGGTCTTCAACTCAATGAAAGAGTAATGTACTAACATTGGCTTTCTATGAGGCTAATGGAAATAGAAATACCAGTATGTCTCCCTTAACTTTCAAGTTTCCCTACTCTACTGTTTAGTATCATTTTAATTCTTCCCATATACTTTAGTTAGTCAAAATTAGAAAGAGAGGATAATTGATGAAAATATTACTTGATTTCTTTGGCTAAATTTCTTTAGTAAAATTTATATATATATATATATATATATATATATATATATATATATATATATATATATATAAAATTTAGATTTATATAATATGATACTGAGTCACATAAGGACATTGTCATACAACTATATAATGTATTTTGAGCATATGCATTATCTATGAATTGAGAAAATGATCAAAACTTTAAAAGATCAAACCTCACTTAATCACCTAATTACTGGACTCCTATTGTGTATGATCAAAATTTAAATTTCAATTAAAACATATTGTATAATGACAGAGGGTTTACTGAAGGGAGTAAATATCATGATCAAATTATTTTTTCATGCTATCTCTTCCTACCCACTAAAAGTGGTAGCAAATTTTAAATTACCTATTCTACTTGCTGGTATAGAAACTAAATGTTTCCTTGCCCAAATGCAACAAAATGTATGAAAATAGGGATGAAAAGATTGCTTAGTTGTTAAAGCACATGCCTGACCCAGGTTTGATTCCCCAGTGCCCTAATAAGCCAGATGCACAAGGTAGTACATATATCTGGAGTTCGTTTGCACCAGCTAGAGGCTGTGGTACACCAATTCCTTCTCTTTCTCTTTCTCTCTCTCTCTCTCTCTCTTTCTCTCTCCCTCCCTCCCTCCCCCTTTCCCTCTTTCTCTTTCTCTTTCTCTCTCTCAAATAAATATTTTTTAAATCTAGGAAAATAGTTATATGATACATTCCAAAAGACAGAAACAACAAAAGAATTATGTCAAATTGGTAATACTGTACTCTCTCTGATCTAACCCATGTCCCAATATCTTACAATGGCAGGATATCAACTGAATTTAAAAAAAAAAAAAAAAAAAGAGCACACACAGTTGATATGAAAACTGAAAATAATCTGAACAAATACTGTTTTGTGTCTATAGTATTGTACCAATGTCAACTTTCTTGTTTAAGAGTGTTTTGTGATTGTGAAAAGTGTAATCACTAGGGGAAGATGAAAAAAGTATAAACAGAAATCCCCTGTGGTATTTTCTGTAGCTTCTTGTATGTTTTTAAAGGTAAGCTCCTAACAGTTTTCATAATAACATGAATTTTCCATTTGTGCTCACAGTTGATATTCCACCAAGTTTCACAAGTGCAATGTGTCTACTTCATTGTTTCCTGCAAAGCAGCAAATTAGATGTTGGAATCTTATGTAAATGGAAAGATTTGCCACACATTTTATTTAAAAAGGATGTAAGAATTTATGTCAGTTTCTTTTTGGATTCAGAGTTTTACTAGTAAGTAACTTAAGCCAAGCAAACAGATTCTCCAGAGTGGGAAAGAGACTCCATTTTATATCCCAATTTTATTCACATTTTTCTGACACAACATTAACCTACTGAGAATAATCTAGTTAGTATATTTGAAATTCCATTTATTTTTCTATGGATATGCATGTATAACACTTTTATATAATACAGAATTTCCAGTGTTGTTTTAAAGGACATAGTTTTTCAAATGAGAAACATAATCTATAATTTCAAACAAACCAATTTGATAATTTCCAAAACAATATAGTTTTCCTCTTGTTCCAAGAAATTAATTGTACTGGAATTGATGCAAAATCTCTACTACAATGGCTGTTTATGACTTTGTGTAGTTTTGAGCCATTGCAAAACCCACTCAGAACCATCCAGTTAGTATGATTACATAACATGGAGGTGAAAAGTCTTTTCATTCCACATACTTATGGGGCAGTAAGCACTATTTCACTATTCAAAGTACATTTTTCAAATTTAATTTTTATCAGATTTGATGATCTTAGTTGTTCTTCACAATAAAGAGTCTGGGTTAAGGTATAGGTCTTTGAATATTGTTATAGACTAATGGGGACAAATTCCCTAGGACATGTGAGCTTCCACTATGGAAACCAAGCATGTGGCTAACTGGCCATGCCAGTGAGTATTAATGTACAAAGTGTCTTCAAACTTTTACTAACATAATGGGATTCCTGTAAGGACAAAATTAGATGCATCTTCAGATGATTCTAAAATAAGTAAAACCCAGAACCAGAAATCCTCCCATTACATTTGTTCAAACTACAAGTTTGTAAGATATTACTATAGAGTGGCTATGTAATGCTCATTCTTCTCTCCCTCCACACCACAAGTGAAACAAGGAAAATGTAGTATAAAATTATACATTCTGTAACAACTTAGAAAAAGTAAATAAATGTTTAAGGCCTTTAAATATTTATAAGATGTGCCTGTAGAACCAAAAATCATTAATGTTAAAATGCCTATGAAAATGTGGACAAAATACTGGACTAAGAAACTGAATGGAACAACTATAAGCAAATATTTATACCTTTGTGATCAAGGAAAATGAACAATTTATTCTATCAACATACCAAACAAACAAATATATAAGCATTCAAACAGTCACTGGGATCAAGCAAGAGACAATCTTTTAAAATGAGACAAAAAGGGTAGTTTAAAAAAAAATACTATAATTCTAAGTGAACAAAGCTCAAGAGAAGAGATCGAAACTCACATGCAGCCCTGGCAATATTTGGGGAATTAAAAGTTACCTACTGACTTGACTGCTCACTGTTGGTTTCTATGAATGAAAAAAAGCAGTAAGAAGTATGAAAAATAAAGAAAAATTCCACTTAAAAGAAAAAAGAAAAAAAAAAACCTGAAATGGAAGGTTGACCAGCAGTACAAAGTACTATATAATGAAAATGCTTAATCTGATTCTAACTACTATCTATTTAACTGACAGAGCTGCAGTCATGGATTAGCCTTGGGGAAATATGTCAGCCTGTCTATACATTCTTACATGATTGTTGTATTCAGATTATTATTACTTGCCAACAATAGTTTTATCAATGGATATATATTTCCATTCCTTTCACAAAATCAACTATAAGATGGTAAATTGTGTAGACTTTCAGAGATCCCAGGTTAGGATAGCAATAAAAATGCCTCAGTCTACACCATGCCAGAGAAGAAGTTCACAAAGGAAAGGTCATCAAAGCTGTGTACAGTCCTACTTAGACAATGAAGAAAGGACCCAGTAACACATCCATGACAGAAGGACAGTGCACTTGGGAGACAGCTTTCAGGAACAAGAAAAGCAGTAACAGCTGCATCCAGGAACCCAATAGGTGACAGTCTCTGATGTTACCCTAGAAATAGCAACTCCACACCAGCCCTGTGAAAGCAACATCAGCTTCCCTCAGCAGTGCTGCCCTTGGGCACAGTTCAAGTCTGATGATGTCTTTAGGACATCGAAGTTTATGTCCGACATCTCAAAAGTCTTGGTTTCAAGAAGCTGGTAGCAAGCCATGGAATCCCTTGGAAATAGACAGGAGGGTCTTTTCTGAGAGGTATAAAAATCTTCAAGATCACCTCAGGAATCAAGTTTCTAGGCATATGTTCAATGTACCCAGTCTTGAGGATCACTTGAGTTGTCCTTGGTTAATGGGTTACCTGCATAGAAAGCAGACAATATCATCAGCACTTCATAATAGGACAATGTTATGACTGAACCCAAAGAACAGATAATTAGCAGGTAGCTCTGGAACTTGCTCTATAAAACATATTGCTGTATTTAAAATTACTACTATGTCCTTGGGTTTCCACTTATCAAAACAGATTTTTTGTTTTCATTCCATTTCATAATATTTGTAGCCCTCTTTCATAAAGATTCCAATGACTCCAGCCATAACCAAAGTAATCATTTCTGACAGTAGTATCTTTCTCAGACAGAAAGTGACTCTGGGAATCTACTCATTTGCAGGCTTGATAGGTGTAACCCAAAGATCAAATGCATCACACCAGAGCTCAGTTAAGGACCTCTGTTCACTGAAATATAATCCAACCATATACTCAGCTTTTGAGGACTGGCTCTATAAAATCTATTCTTTAGGTATAAAATTAGCTATAAAAATGAAGGGTTTATTTGAATTTTCTATGTTCATAAAAAGAATCATCTGTTCTTAAGAACAAAAAATATTTAGAGAGACAAGGAAGGAAGAAGCTATGCAATGATTTACCAAGTTTCAGTATGCCAGACATTCTTATAAATTTGATTGAATCCATATGCTAATAATGCTATTAGAAGTGTTACAAAGTTTCACAGTAAATTTTCATACCTTATTATATACAGGAATCATAGTGTTGACTACATGCATTATTTATATTTACACAGATAGCCAGAGAACGAAAGAGAGAAAGGAAATGAATTAATGAATTTCAAATTCTACACTCCTATTAAGCAGGGTATTTTTTCTTTTGTTAAAAATATTTTTTGTTCATTTTTATTTATTTGAGAGAGAAAGAGAGAGAAAATGGGCCTGCCAGGGCCTCCAGCCACTGCAAATGAACTCCAGACGTGTGCGCCCCTTTGTGCATCTGGCTAACCTGGGTCCTGTGGAATCAAGCCTTGAACCTAGATCCTTAGATTTCACAGGCAAGCACTTAACCACTAAGCCATCTCTCCAACCCCCCCTTTTTTTTCTTTATTAATTTTGTACTCAGGGAATGCAGTCAAGTTGGTACCATTGTTAGCCTCCTTCCTGTCCTCCCCCCTCCACAGGCACCCTAAGCAGGGTATTTTCAGAGAATAACCTATAAGATCTTCTCTAGCAATGGTTATCACAAAACATGAAGCTTTTAAAGTAATGTGAATCCTTTATATTTTATTAAGTTACATAATTCCTGATACTTTAATAATCTTTTTGTAAGCCGGTTGTGTTTTGTGGTTTTCTCATCAACTGCAGAAAATGGAAATATTAAAGTAAGTAATGAATTAACTCTGGATTTTGCTCTGCCATGGCTGATCTCAACTTGTACTAAAAATGAGAAAATTCAAAAGTGTTTTGAAAATATGAGGGCAGTGACATTGTTCCTGTTTGTAGTAAACTGGCATTCTACAAAAAGGACTTTTTCAAGTGTCACACCTGCATAGAAAAAATTAGATCAGCAGATACAAGAACATTCTGGCAAATTACAGAGCTTCTTGGAGCAGGAAATATCTCAGAAAGGACTCCAATCTTATTATCAACTTATCTGCCCTTGAGTCCTCACTGCAAAAAAGTTCTGTGAAGGACTCCTGTGGTGGTTTGATTCAGGTGTCCCCCATAAACTTAGGTGTTCTGAATACTAGGTTCCCAGCTGATGGATATTTGGGAATTAACGCCTCCTGGAGGGAGTGTATTGTTGGGGGTGGGCTTATGGGCTTTATAGCCAGTTTCCCCATGCCAGTGTTTGGCACACCCTCCTGTTGCTGTGGTCCACCTTCTGTTGGCCAGGGGGTGATGTCCACCTCTGCTCATATCATCGTTTCCCCCTGCCATCATGGAGCTTCCCCTCAAGCCTGTAAGCCAAAATAAAACCCTTTTTCCCAGAAGCTGCTCTTGGTTGGGTGATTTCTACCAGAAATGCAAACCGGACTGCAACAACTCCTGAGCAGAGTCCATGGAAGAAGGAAAAGGGAAAGAAAATATTGTTTTCTATAGATTCTATGTCATATATGTCTGATGGGGATAGTTGACTACTATAAGAAATATAGAAACATTTTAGAATAAAACATATCCATAAGCTTTATTAAAACAATCTTTTGTTCCCATTAGCTCAGTAAGGATCATCTGCTTTTTTCAGAAATTATCTCAGGAGGAAAATTTATGAATCATAATATGGGAACCATATTTCTAAAACTTATGCTGAAATAATAGGAAGAGTGGGAGGAGAGGAAGAAAATGTGGAGAAAGAGCAAATGGTTTAGGCTCAGTTGGGGCTCAGAATGGGCACTGGAACAATATGGTAGAACTGAACTGGAGGAACATGTCACACTGAGTGTATGAAACCAGGCTGTGTCCTCATTCCCATTATGCCCCAGTTCTAAGTCATCTACTAATGACATTGATGGATATAATCTTGATGTAGAAAAAGCTGGGAAGAGATTCCCCAAACTATTTGTGTATTAAAATTTGTTCATGTTATTCCAAAAATATCCAAGTTTTCAGAACAATATCAAAGCTAGTGAACAAAGCCAAGTTTCTCTATCTCTGTAGGGGATGCATATGATAGATGATAGGTAGGTAGGTAGGTAGGTAGGTAGGTAGGTAGGTAGGTAGATAGATAGATAGATAGATAGATAGATAGATAGATAGATAGATAGATAGAATAGATAGATAGATAGACAGACAGACAGACATACAGATAGATGATAGATACATATAAGCACATATAAATATATAATCCATACACAAGAATATGAGACTATCCTAAGTGAACATTCTTAAGATGTTTCTTTTGGACAAAACAATTTTTAGAAAAAATTTAAGTATGAGCATAAAAAGTAATTGCCTAAACAAACAAGAAGCAGTTGTCTAAATAAACTAAAAGCAACTAAAGCAACTCTCTCACACTTGAAATTTTTTCTATATTCCTAGATGACTCTTTTCATGAGCTGCAAATTAGAGAAGAAATCAACTCTAATAGGTTGAAAGTGGATAACATGTTTTGGATTTGATCTTTTTAACTATTTGATTTTGACTAAAGGATACATTTGTGGTTGCAAAAGTAAATATAATTTTAATCTACAAGATAATTTCTCATATTTTCTAAACTTAAATTCTACTCTTTTTGCTCAAGTTGCATTCCTAGAAGATTCCTATCTAGCTTCTAAGGAGGATTTTCAGCAAGTTTTCACTAAAAACTTGGGGCTGCAATGAAGTCAGCTTTATGGTATAGGAAACAGCAGTTGCCGTCATACATGCACAGGGTCTTCTTGATCTGGGGGTACAGGTACACAGTGCACCAAGGATAGAAATGGTCCTGTGATTCCTATGACAATTGTAATTATGCCTTGAGCTTCAATTGCTATAATTACCACCTCAGTTAATTTGCTTTTGTAAGGGCCAGAATTTGTACAACTGTTCTTGTCACTCTTATTCATGTGTGCTGCATAACAACCACTTTGGGGTCATGCAACTGTTGGAATGTGAACTCACGCAAAATGCAGGCATAGCAATAACAATAATAGCCTCCCCAGCTCCAAGCACAGCTTTGCTGATGACGGCCCACCAGGATGAAGAAGCTCATTTTCTAGCATTAAACAAAAAGTACTACTTCTATAAACCAGAAACATCCACTAATACCGGTTCTACTTTAGAATGGTGATTAAATTTCTCCCAAATTCATCTGAAAATCATGTCAAATATATTTAACAATTTAAACTAAGAAAATAAGACCAAGAAAACAGCCTATAAAATATTAGTTATTTTTTCAAATTAATGATGTCAATTATTTTATACTGCTGCATTTTATACTTTGAGCATTGTAAAATGTCATCCATCTATTGTAAAATGAAAGTAATCTATAATACTAGAAGGAAATTCAAGAATCTATTCTTTCCCAGAGTATGCAGGTAATCTTGTAAAACTATTACAATAATATTCATGAAGACTGAAGTTCAAGTGCTGCTGACTAGATAATAAGCAGAACGTATTATACAGACAGCCATAAGACAAAATGCACGAGCTGTGTGGGCATATGGCCAGGGTTCAAATCCCTGTCTTATCACCTTCTAAAACCATGGGGCTGAATAATATTAATTATTTAAATTGTGTGATCCTCAGTGTCCCCATGTGTGAGGATGGTATTGTTGCCTTGTCCCATACATTTCAATCAAATATTACTTGCAAACAGAACATCCCTCTTATATAGTCATTAATACTTGCAGGCAGTATTCATGGTAATTCACAAACAAGATACAAAACGTAGGACACTATTATTATTTGCTTTTAAAATTATTTTTATTAATTTATTTATAAGGAGATAGAGGGAGGAATGGGTGTACCAGGGCCTTTTTCCACTGAAAATAAATTCCAGATGCATGTGCCATGTTGTGCATCTGGCTTCTCATAGGTTTCAGGGAATCAAGCATAAGCCATGAGGCTTTGCAAGCAAGTGCCATTAACTGCTGAGCCATCTCTCCAGCCCATTTTCTTGTTTATCTATGAATATTGACTGAATTAAAGTTAATTTTCCATTTCTTATAGTAACTCATCTTGAAAGTCTTTCTTCTCATAATACTGATAACAAGAAAGGTCATATGTCAATAACGTGACATTCTATTGGCTGGCTTTGGGTGAAAAGGGGTCTTTTCAAACAATTTGATGTAAACTAATGGTTAAGAGGTTGATCCCTGGCACCAAACTGCCCAAAATCAATGGATACTTCTGCTGATGATACTGCATGATCGTAGTTAAGCTGTGTTCTAGAATATCCATACCACAGGTCTGTGAGCTCAGAGGTAGAGACCAACTGCTAAACATAGTGGTGGGCACTTAGTAGTGCTGGAAACAGGATCACCATATATTTGTAACTACATATGCACACACACACTCTTAATAGTGTTAGACACATGACATATATATATATATATATATATATATATATATATATATATATATATATGCACACACACACACACCTATATCTATACACACATTTAAGGCATCAGAATTTAGTCACTGCATTCTTAATATTGCCCTTAGTTCTAAGTATATATAACATCTTCTCAAATTCATGATTCTCTTCCTTCTAACACTTTTCCTGTGTTTTCCATGGTCCAACTTCTTGGAATCTTTTCATGTAGGATAAATATTTATGGAATCAGCATTGTACTTTATCCAGAAATTTAAAAAATTAATGTGGTGTGATTGTGCAAAACAAAATGTGGATATGAATTTTTCTATTTTTATTGATACAGTTATTCTGATATTGCTTTTTTAATTGAGCTCTATACATACTTCAAATTAGCTTTGACTCTCAGCTCAATTTGCAGTCTATATAGATTTGTTAAATCACTATCACAGCTCCAATGCACTGATGTGAATTGTCTATTAGCCTAATTTATAAAATATCATATTCTATTCTCTAATCTGGTCATTAAAATCTTTTTAGGAGGAACTGTTGAACAACATTTATACCCTTGTGTGTATGAATGATCACACAGACCATAATAGAAAAGACAAAACATCATGAGCCCTGCAGTCAGTCTCATTTATTTTTTAACAAAAATAGAGTTAATTTTTTCCTAAAATACCCATATTGTTAGTGAAACATTTATTTTGTCTAATGAACATTCTTTCCTTAAACAGGTAGAAGACTAGGACTGAGGCAATATTTCCTAGAGGAGGCACCAAATTTTAATGTGCTTTGTGTCCAATCTTCATAATATAGCTGCTTAATGACATCACAAATAGACACCATTTTCAGCTAGCATTCCAAAAAAATTAGCCTACTCAATAAATGTAAAAGGAAAGATAGAATAGTCTCATAATCTTAAGGGCTGGTTTGAATGAACTTTTCCTTTCTTGGAATATAAGTGCTGCTCACTGCAAATGCATTTTTTTATGTAGCTCGTCCAAGTACATGAATTAAGCTGTAGCTTCACTGTCTGTGTACTAAATGTACAATTAAGGCATCATTACTCCACAGTAACAGGTTTTATCATTTAAGCTAGAGAAAAACTGCCATTAAGTTGTTCATAACTGTACATGAACACACTTATCCTATCTTCAAACACCTTACACAATGAGGAATTGCAAAATTAACAACACCTGTTCATCTAGCATATCCATATACAAACAAGCTGACCAGCTAGCTTTCAGGAGTAGTTGAGGTATTGTAGGCAAAGACATATGAACCAACTTCATCAATATGCTCATCTCTACAAAAGCCCACATTGTACTTTCAGAGTGATGGGATAATCTTCATAGCTCTGAAAATAACTGATTTTTCATACCACAGCTCAACTTTCCAAAAACCTTTTGGGGCTAGATATGTCAACATTTATTTACACTGCAGTTATTAAAGGTCATGTGTAGATACGCCAGCATGGGTCAGCAAGTGTACCAAATGATCTTGAACGATTTTTAGCTCATCTTTCTAATTAACTCCTTCATTTCAAACAACAAAGAGCATTTCTGGAGCTAACCACTCATGTTGAGGTATAAACTCAATGTGAACACCAGAGTGGAAAGAGAAAGTGGGAAGAGTCTTTGGACCTGGCATGCAATATTCTGTGTTTATAGAAGAGAATCATACTCACTAGAAATGACTGACATGAAGCAGCCTTTTCTTCTCTCAGGATATCAGAATTTTGTCTCAGTGTGGCTATATGCTAGTTTTAGAAATTTGGTTAAGTCATCTTAAAATCTCTGCATCTCTGGAGTTCTTATCTGCCAAACTTGTAACATGTACTGAGTTTCTTTATAATTCCCTTGCCAACCTTAAGCAATACTTCTAAATGGGATAACTTTTTTTTTTCTGACCACTCTAAATTAAGCAGAGGTATCCCACTGGGTAGACTTCCTCCTTCCTAAAAAAAAAATATAATCATTATATTAGCATGCAGAACGAGTAAGCTCTTCTATAATGACACATCTGTCAATGGCTCTTAGCTCCTCATGCTGCACAAATGAAGCTCTCAACCAAAAAGCGAGGCTGAACCAAAGAACCTGCATTATTGATTGGAATGCTGAAAACTGTACATGCTACGAGTTGTCCTATGAGACTCATCAAAGCATGTGACATTTGTCTTCTGCACATCCATCATACAGGAGCAGACCACTGAGCCTCTGGGTGGCAGTCACCTTTAGCAAACACACTACTCTTTGCTTTGTCTTTGGGTAGTTAATAAGTTCCTTAAGGAATTTTCAGAATTTGTTAGGACAAGACTTCTTTTTCCTTCCATGGTCCTCCAGCTCACACACTTTCTTTTTGTTCCCAATGGGATACCACACACACACACACACACACACACACACACACACACACACACACACACTAATAGTAAAGGCAACTGCAACCAATTTCAGGTTAAGAATAAATCTTTTGGAAACCTTTAAAACCTTACTAAGGGGGTGAAGAGATAAGTTAGTGCTTAAGGCACTTGCCTGTGAAGCCTAAGGACCCATGTTCAATTCCCCAGTACCCACATAAGCCAGATGCACAAGGTGGCACATGCATCTGGAGTTCATTTGCAGTGGCTAGAGACCATGGTGCATCCATTTTCTCTCTTTTTCCCTCTCTCTCTCTCTCTTTCCCTCATTCTCTCTCTCTCTCTCAAATAAATAAATAAAAATATTATTTTTTAAAAAACCTCACTAAGATAAGAACATAATCATTTTAAATTCCTAATGGCAATCTGAGTTGATTTTTGAAATATGAATTGCATATACTAGGATTCAAAATTTTAGAGACCCAAGCTTTTGAAAAACTCAATTGGAATGAACTTTACCTGCTAGCTATGATATTACTTTGCTGTTTTTTTAAGACTCATCTCTCATTTCTAAAGGAATAATTTGAATTGATAGCTATATATCCACTTTCTCCAGCAAAGCTTTACTTTAAAAGTTTAATACTGGTGAAAATGCATATTCCTCAAGAAATTCAGATTCATTACATACAATATATAGCAGATGTATACTGTAAAAAATTGTGCTTAAAATGAGTCTAAGATGAACAGAATTTGGAAAAAAAAGTGGGCTGAAAGTTTAAGGAATTCTTCTAGTAGTTTAGGATTACTGACACATAATCATAACTTCCTAATTGATTTGCATTACAAATGCTAATAGCTCTTTCTAAAAACCTTTCTTTGAGACACCTGTCTGAACCAATGAGCTGGTGCTGTCATTTTGACAGGATTTACTGTCACTTGTAGGACAAATACAGCGCCAGCACTTTTTGAAAACATGGCAGAAATAGCACATTTCCTCTCTATCCCTATCTTCTTCCACACAATTAAATTCATTGATTAACTTAATATGTGACAGGACTGTGAAATTATTTATATTAAAAAAATATCTTAGCCAGGCGTGGTTATACATGCTTTTTAATTTCAGCACTTGGGAGGCAGAGGTAGGAGGATCGCCATGAGTTCAAGGCCACCCTAAAACTACATAGTGAATTCTAGGTCGGCCTGGGCTAGAGTAAGACCTTACCTCAAAACAAAAAACAAACAAAATGTTTTGGTACATTGTTAACCTAAAATCCATTCCCTGAAAGACAGAACAACACAGACAATGATGTTTAACATGTAGGCTGCTTTGATCTCCGTCCCCCATCTCCCAGCTGAGAGTTTGTCATTATGAAACCACAATTCAGGAGTATGAAATTTCTAAAGATGTTCAAAATGTAAATCCTTAAGTCTATCTGTTTGTAATAGTGAATGCGCGGGTGTGACGTGACATCTAGCACTGTGCAATTCCAAGGCATACAGAATGGACCACTGGGTAAGAATTCAGTCTGGATTTGGCTCATGGAGATGAAGTGAAAGCTGGGTGGCTTAGTGATTTTTCATGCTAATTTATAAAGAGGCTGGTAGAAAACTGACAGATGTGTAGTAATACACCAGGGTTTTCTTTCTTTTGAGAGTGCTGGGCCTCACATATGTTAGATAAGCACTTGACCACTGACTTACATCCTCAACCAGGTTTTTTTGTTTGTTTGTTTGTATTTTTAAGCAGGGACAGAGTGAGAGAGAATAGATGTATCAGGGCCTCTAGTCCCTGTAAACAAATTCCAGACATATGTACCACCTTGTGAATCTGGCTTACGTCATGGGATCTGGAGAATCAGATCTGGGTCCTTAGACTTTGCAGACAAGAGCCTAAACCACTAAGCCATCTCTCCAGCCCCCAATCAGGTTTTTTATATTCCTTATCTCCTATGGCTGAGCATGCGATATTACAGAGCCATAGCAGGTAATTATAAAGGTAGGGTTCACCAATCACAACATACTTTTTGTGGACACACTGTCCAATATATGGGCCTCAAGAATACTCAAAGAAGATATTCTCTCCACATTTTTATAACAAATTAATTTATCACTTTATTTATTAACCACCAAATCATTCTTTGCACTTGGATCTTTAAAACTGCCCCAAGTTCATTGTTTCCTTTGAATGCTAACTGCAAGAAAGAGTAGGTCACAGTTAATCCTGTTAACATGGCGTACACACCTGCTGCTCTGTGAGAAATAAACCGAGACAGGAGCTCATTTCTGGAGTTGTTTTGAATCTTTACTTCTCAAGGAAACTTCTGCCCCTTCCTTAGCATTCGACCAACACTAGGATTCGCACAACTGCGCTAATGTGGAGCCACAATAATTTTGAATGTGGAAAATCAAAAATTGTCATCAGGCACAGCAGAAACTTTCTACTTCTCCACTCCAACTTGAAGAGTTTTACACGTTTGCCTAAGGAACAAACACATGTCAGGTACTCTACTGTTCAAGGAAGCAAACGGGAGGGAGAAACGAGACACTTTTAATAGTCATAGAGAAACAATAGGACAGTAACTTCCTTGACTTCCAACAAATAGTTTTATACTGCCTTTAGAAGATTACAAATGTTCAGTGTTTTAAATCTCAGGGTCACACATATCCGTAGGTGAACATAATTACACAGCATTTGCAAGCAGGTAAAATAAGGGTAGTAAGCTTTTCCTATGAATATGTAGGGAAACATACTGCTCAAACCAAAGAAAATTATTTAAGTAACTTCAAGCAAGAAAGAACACAGAAAAATTATAACTTAGAAATATCCAAGATTTATAAAAATAATATTATGTAGCAATATTTAAAGACTAAACATTGAAAATTTGCAGTCTTAAACTTTTCTGGGCTGTCTGAATATGCATGCATGTAGTAATTTATGACTTGTGTGAACTTGAATCATGTACCCTTTAGGGCAGATAGAGGGAATAAATTCATTTAACCAACTTTTAAGTTTCACCATCCACAGACATTCACTTTTAATATTCAATATTGCTATTCTTGATTCTATCAATTCTATAATCTTTATTATCTCTTTGAATGCTACACAATGCCATTTACCAGCTGCAATTAATAAATTTTTGAGAGGTTTCTTTTCACATTTTTTCCCAAAGCACTCCAATTATATCAAACATACTATTTTAATTTAAAATTTTTGAATAGAAATTTGAAAAAAAAACATGACTAATAATAATACCAGGTAAATCTTATAGAAGAGAAGCTAGCCATTAGGATCAAATAACAGAAGGGTTTTCATAGACTGCTTTAGTAAAGTAAAACACTGACTACTTGAATTTGAGAGGTCACTACAGTTAAAACTAATCACAAAGAGAAGACTGAATCACAATAGAAATAGCAATTAAAACAGATCTCTTTGTCCCATCATTGCTAACTTTGATCCCTTCCTACCAAACCGGAAAATGTAACTTAAAGTCATAGTCTAAGGAAGGGCTGAATTTCTGAGTCCTGGTTATCCATTAAGACTAGCTGATTTTACATAGACAGATCAGAGTCAAGATAGTCAGGAAGTAGGTCAGTGCCATGACCTATTATTGAGTGCAGCAGAGGCTGAAGACAAAGAGGGAAACTCAGGGAAGTTTGGAAGAGCCTCCTGTCCTTCAGAAGAAGCAGGTCATAGGTGGAAAAATCATACCAACTATATATTTCCAATGTTCCATTTTCTTTGTTTTGTTCAAAACCATGTAGTCTTTTAGGGAATATTAATTCTATGCAGCCCCATTGAAAAGTATATCTTTCTCCCATAGATCATGATCTCTAATCAGCTTCTAGTCAACTTCCTAATCTGCTCCCTACTCTGCCCCATTGTCACTATCTTCCTCAAGGCTTGGTTTTGCACAACTGGGATCATGTTCTGATTTGTTTTGTCCCTTGTAGCCCCTCCTCCTCTGCTTTGCCATCATTACTTAAAAAGCTAAACCTTAAAAAAAAAAAAAAAAGAAAGCTAAACCTATAATACTGTCTCATTACAGAAAAACACCCACATTATTGTTCATGATATGTAAAGCCCTTTATGATTACACTCAATCCACCCATTTTGTCTTTCTTTGTTCTAAAAGCTTCCACAAAAACATAGATGCTCAAAGACATGGTCATGCCTCACTACTTAGTTCCTTAAACTTGTATTGCCCCATGACATACCCTAACTTTATATATGTTTAGCTTTGCCTGAATTGTGCATGCTTCAGTACTCAAAAGAAACATTATATTTTCATGATTTGTCAAGTCAGAACATTGTCCATATTTCTATTCTAATATATGTTTCATTGCATTTTTATTAACCTTTTGATTTCTCCCATTAAAATGTGAGCTACTGTAAAAGAAAAACATTAACATATTTTTTTTCTTTCCTTGGGACCAAGCAGCATTTTAGATACATAAATAATGCCTAATACCTATGAACTAAAATATTAAAACCAATGGTGTATGGATATGTATATGGATGAATAAATGACCAAAGGAAGGAATGAATGTATATAAAAAGAAAAATGATGAACCCTTTTAGAAGCAGGAAACAGAACTGTTTGGATTCTCTATAAGTTGAAAAGAGAATGTTAGGTGACCCAAAAGGTTAGTTCCTCCATCTTTAATTTTGCTAGAATTATTCCCATGATTCTTTATCTTTAGAATTTGAAATTACAGATATTTATGGGTCCTGACATTCGACTTCACAGTTGTACCTCAGATATTTAAATGTATTCTCCTTTGGAAAAGGCCTGATTTTTGAGACTAAAATTAATTCATGAAAATAATAGTGTAAAAAGATAATAGCAATCTGTGATGTTTTAATTGGTATTAGACTAGCCACTTGAGATGTGGGAAGGATTCACATGGATACATCAAGGTTCTTACTAGCATATTTATTACAGTTAATATTATAGCTGTGAATTATCTACTTAAAAAATACTCTAGAGTAATTTTCATATTGCTGCTTTACACTGTCAGTCATTTTTTCTCATGAAATATTTCATGATGACAATTACCCTACACGTAGGAATAGGAATTACATGTTCACTTGACATCAGATATTGTCATGCAATTCAAATGTTATCAAATTGTTTATATTAAATAAATGATAAAAGCCATCCTTCCATATTATTATATATGCAACCCCACCCAAATCCACACAGAGAATATATACCCTTTATTGACATTTCAGGATATTTCTCTGCTCTACCCCAACATTTCCCCCTAAAATATTTAAAGGTGAAGAGCAATTTATCTGTTCTGAGTAAAAATACTGTGGATTTTCTGGTCTGCATGAGCTTGTCAGTCTGTTTCCATGAGATCTGAAGATATTCTGTTATTGAAGACAACTCATGCTTACAAAATCCTCACAATTATCCTGAATAACCCCTTCTAACTATTATCTACTGATATTACTACTGCCCATCTTAATTACTACCCTCATGTTTACAGTAGAGGAAACTAGAGCTTAGATAAAACAAAAATAAGTAAAACTTCTTACATTTGCCCGCAAGAAATAAGTCATAAGCTTGAATCTCTATTTTGACATTCAACCCCAATTGACTTCCACCAACACATGCTCTCACCTCAATCCAACTTTAGGTGGTCAAATGACTCAGAGGCACCCTGTGAGGGCTGTGCTGCCTCTTACTCCCTCTTGCAGTACTATGCTGGAGTTTCCAACCACAAGGAAGATAGATTGTTCAGGGCTCCCTTCTTAGTGACTCAGGCCTACTATGACAATCCCCTGAGGTATACAAGGTAATCTGTGAGATTTCGTTCTGTCAGACCTGACACCCTCTTACACTGATAATTGCTACTCTGGGCTAACTGACTCCCCAAAGTGCTCTAATCTCATTTGATCTTCATATTTCCCTTATATTCTAACTCTTTACTTTCTCTGTAGTTTTCAAGTGCCTGAACATCCAATTTATAAGTTCTTTGGTCTTCTTTTTGGGAACATGAGGAAGAAAGTTTTTACCTTACTGAAAGAGAAAGCCGATTAGGTGGTCCCAACTTTTCTGATATACTTGGTATTGACTGGTTATCCATACAATTCTATATAGCATTCAAGTTTATTTCTGGAAGTCTTCCACCTTCATTGTGTCTCTGCATTTCAATCAAGTTGAGACTAATTCCAATGCTAAAAACAAGTTATATCACTACGGTGTATATTAAGATGACTATATTTTATATATTTTCCAGTTTTCCTGAGACAATCCTGATGGATACCTGTTGTTTTTGTTTTGTTTTGTTTTGTTTTTTACTGCAAATTGTGTTTATCCTAAAAATAATTTACCCATTATGGACAGTGAGTTATATCATCACTGACATAGACAATTTCTCGTGCCATGGAGACCTGAGTTCTAGCAAATAGCTCTTAATTATGATGTCTTTCAAGCTATGAGTGAATGACTAAGAATTTTGGCAATTATGATAGGTCCAAAAGAAGCCTTCCTTTTGAAACATAAAATATTTCAGATACTGAATTACATAGTTTCTAATAAATGTTTAAGGTTAGAATTAAGAAAGAGTTTCCAGATATAGCATCATGCTGAATTTTTCAACATTTCTATCATAAAGATGAGGCATAGGGAATAAAGTATGAAAGCTAGTGTTATAATCTAGGTCACTCTAAGAGTCACATTCAAGTGGTGATATACACTATTAAATTTGAGAAATGATTTACTATAAAAGAAGGGTCAAATAGGCTTCTTACAAAATCTAGGCCTATTTTAAAGCCCTGTAATATTGGAATTTTATATTCTCTAATATTCTTCTAAATTTCTCAACTAGTTCCTAAAACTTTCTTCTATTATATGTTTTTAAATTTTGTATTATGATGAAAACCACATAGGGACTTCAATATCCTCCTTTTTATCATGAATAAATAAAAGTTGAGTAAGTTGCAATGTTTAAAGCTGAATGCTTATTTACTGGCAGTGCTGATGTCAACAATGATGAACAGGGGTTTTCAGCAGGCAGTCAGTATAATGCCATTGTTAAGAGTGTTGAATAAAGAATACGTAATCATGGGGTTATCCTGGTCTGACCATTTATTAACTTTGTGTACCTGTTATTAGCTGTGTGTTTCTATTTCTGTGTACTACAAAATATTTCATTTCCTAACCTATAAATAGAAGTAACCCCTACCTCATACATTGCTGGGAAAAACAACAGCAATTATGCTTCCAAGAGGAAGAAAGTAAACACTCAAATACTTTCAAACCTTATTTTTAAATCAATCTTTTCAAAATAATACATTTGTCTCTTTAGGATTATGCCCATTATCATTTCTGTTACCAAGTATGAAATCTAACTAGATAATACTGCATTAAGCATGGATGCATTATCAGCCTTTTGATACTATTATTGTCCTTTACAGAACTAAACATTTTTTGTACAATTCATGGAGCCAACCCTGTTTCACTTTCAAAAGCAGAACTAGAATCAGGATAAATTACAAGCCATTCTATGCATATAATTTCCAAAGCTTTCTTTTAACATTCTTAAGAGCAAAAATTCACATGTAACCACATATTTTATTTAAAATGTGCTACAGTTTTTTTAAAAAACATTTGCTTGGTTTTATTTGTTATTCCATAAATAGGAATTATTAGCCTTAGCTAATTGCTAAATATCTATAAACACTCTGCTTCAGTTTCCTTAGTGTTTCTGTGATTTAGTGGGAGCATTAATGTTGCGTTAGTAATAGCAGAATGGGCAAGGGTGGCTTGGCATTCGATAAAACAATTCTTTATGGCCACAGCAACCACTCCAAACTAGTTTCCTCTTATAGTGCCAAAGGCACAAAAAAAAAATCCATAAAATTTAAGATTAAAATAAAAAGTAGCTATAGGAAAAACCTAGCACACAAAGTGTCACACTCCTCTGTCTCCAGTTAGCAAAACTGATTAATCATACAAAGATACTTTTTGAGATTCTGTTTTAGAATAATACCTAGAAATATCAGTGGAGTAAAGGTCAACAATTGCAAGGATCAGAGCAACAACAACAACAAAAGTTCATTCACCTTGTAGCCCCAATAAGTCCTCAAGAGATATGACTGAAAAAGCAGTAGTCACTAGCTCTACAGAGGAAGCCAGTGTTTATGCTCTGGAAGCATGTATCTGGGCAGACAAACTTTACAATTAATTAGTACAACAGCTCCCTCCTGGCCCACCACTCGTAACTGGAATCACAGAGATATGTGTCCATTACAAACCCTGGAAACTACTTACTTCAGCTCTAAGGTAAATTTTTGCGACTATTCCAAAAGGAAAGGGGTGCAGTCAGAGTTATCTTTCATTGAATCTGTGCTTCCTCCTTGAGAGCCTTTTTAAAATACAAATGAAGGAAATAAGGGTATATTGAAATATTGTGTCTACATCATTCTATACTTAAGACTGACTACAGTAGAATAATAATGTTCATACTTGAGTTATGAGAAAACTGTCCTATTTTATTTTATTAGCCTTTTAACAACTTGCTTGATTTAGGTATTTCACTCCAGGAGCACATTAATCCAAATGTAAGGCTAGGGACTATTTTAATTGATTTACAATTCTTCACTAATTAAATTCATACAAGGAATCTATGTGATGGGTACATTACTGCCCCAGCTCACAGATGAGAAGGATGTGGGGAGGAGGACAAACATGTACATTTCCCAAGGTTATGAGCTGAAAAACCGCTCAGGATGAAACCTAGGTAATCTGACTCAAGAAACTAGGTCTGTAAACATTACAACATCCTTGAAGATTCTCTTGGCAGAGCTTACCAGCCATCTGGTACCTCTCCAAGGTAAATGAGCTCATAAGATGGATAGACACAGAGCTAGAAGGTCCTAAAAAAAAGTATCCACTGTAAATTTCTAAAGCAAAGGTAATAGAATGCTTGGAGCCATTTTAGAGTTGTTAGCAAATCCATGGATTTTTTTCCCCATTCAAAAAGTCCTAACATAAGTATTGTTCTTTTCTCAGACAAGGAATAAGACTTCCTAGTTTATTTTCAGCTGCTTATAGTGCAATAATGGCAGTTTTTACTGTAAACTCATAATCATATATCCTTTCAGGTAAAGATAATTTGAAATAAATTTTGAATAATTTTTTTTTTTTTGCCTCAGATATGTTTTCAGAGACTTCATTTTCTGAACTAATCTTACATCTCACAGAAATAATGAAGAGCATGTGGTCTTCACCTGTTGGGGAATAATAAGTTAAAACTTCCACTGTACACACATTACTGGAATGGCCTGATCCAGAACACCTTCCCCAGGACTGGTAAGGTTGTGGAACACCAAGAACAGCCATTCATTGTTGGTGGTGAAGCTGACTGGTACCACTCCTCTGGGAAGTAGTGCAGCAGTTTCCCACACAACTAAATGTATTCTTGCCATATGACCTAATAATTCTTGTCTTGGTAGTTGTCATCAAATGTTTACAACTAGAGCTAAGGAAATTTCTCACAGTTAAGAGCACTTTCCACAAGCAGGAGGGCCAAGAAAGCCTGAGTCTTCCTGAGTTCAATTCCACAGGACCCACATAAAGAGCTGTACTTGGCCACCCATGTCTATGACCCCTGACCTGCAGGAGCATACACCATAGAATTTCTGGGGCAATTTAAAACCTGCAGTTCTGTACTTATAGAGATATTCTATCTCAAGAAAATATATACAGAGGAGGACATATGATGTCTTATCTTGTCTCTGCATGTGAATCTGTAAACACTCATGCACATACCATGCAATGCACACACATAGCACACCACACCACACATACTACACATGTGAAAAGAAACGTTTGAAACTATGCCCCCACATAGACCTGTACAAGGATGCTTATAGAAGCTTTATTTGTATTTACAAAACTTAAGAAACTACCAAGCTACCCTTAACAAGATGAAGAAATAACAGTGGTTCATTTAGAAAATGGGCTAGTATTCAGACTAAAGAGAAAAGACCTGTCAAGCCATTAAAGGATATGATGTAAACTTAAGTGCATATATTTATAGAAGGAAACACATTTTGAATATCTATATATTACACAATCCAAAGTATATGATACTGGGGGAAAGTCAAGCTAAGGAAATGACAAGAACAGAGGCCATCAGGTCCTGGGGAAGAAGGAAAAATGAGTAAAGCACTGGGGATTGTAGGGTGGTGGAAATGGCCCTGTGTGATATTTCAGTAAAGGATACATGTCATATTATATTTCTCTGAACTTAGTCTTCTGTAAAAGAATGGCATACACTTTGAACATGAATGAGGAGCAAGTGTGTTGCTTCAGGAATGATTACATAGTTAATAGTGTAACACACTCCTGATTTTGTCATTCCTTCTACCATGTAACCAACAATGCACCTGATTATGTTCACCCTTCAACATTGGTTATGGAATAAAGAACACTTATCACCAATACCAAAAGATACCTATGATGGTGCTGAGGAAGAATAAGCTTTAGTTGCTTAAAGCAAAGAGATCTGAGGGTTGTTTTCTTGCTTTTCCTGTTTATCCTACTCTATCCCATTAGCTTTTGAAAGTATACTTAACTTGATGGAAGAAAATGTTAGAACCCTCCAAAGAGATGTGAATAAATTTAAGGTAAGTCAAGAAATGGAAGACCTCAACAACTGGTTGATTAAGCTTAATGAAGACTTGATCAAATGCAAGAATGAACTGTAGGAAGCATCAATAAAATCAGAACTCAAATTGAAATCATACCTCAAAAAAGAGATGGAAACAATGCAAAAATAACACAACAGAAAATAAAAATCAAACAGAAATTATACAAACATCTCTAGGAACCCTCACCAGCACAGTTACTCATGTGGGACAGAACCTCTGACTTTGAAGATAAGACAGAAATTTACATGTTTGTCCTCCTCCCCACATAGAACAGGAGGCCAAAAAATTGCTAAGTTCAAAAAATAAATCAAGTAAACAGAATACAGGGTTTTGTGGGAAACCCTAAAATGACCAAACATCCAGACCATGGGTATAACAGAAGGTGAAGAAATCCAGACCAGAGTTGTAGAAAACATACTCAACAAAATAATTGAAGAAAAACTTCCAAATCTTGCAAAAGAGAGGCCCATCCAGATACAAGAAGTCCACAGAACACCAAACAGGCAGAACCAAAGAAGAAACTATCTAAGACACATCATCGTTAAAGCTCTTAACAACAAAAACAAAGAGTGTTAAAAGCAGCAAAAGAGAATCAATTCACAACATAGAAAGGCAATCCCATCAGAATTACATCAGATTTTTTAATGGAAAACCTGAAAGCCAGAAGGACCTAGAATGGAACACTTCAGTCTGAAAAACTATGGCTTCCAACCCAAGCTACTTAACTCAGCAAAAATATCCCACATAAAAGATGGTGAAAGAAAAACTTTCCATGAACAAAGTCAAATATATGATTATATTAACACAAAGCAAAACCTACAGAGAATACTTGAGGGAATACTCCATACAGAACAGTCAAACAACTAATCTGAAGAGCCAACAAGAAGATCACAATAACCAAAATAATCCAGTATCAAAATAGTACATAACACAAGAAAGCAGCAAACCCCACAAAACACCTCATCATGGCAGGAACTAATTCAAACCTCACAGTAATAATCTTAAATATTAATAGTCTTAACTCATCCATCAAAAGACACAGGTTATCAGGATGAATCAAAAATCTGAACCCTTGTATCTGCTGTTCTCAAAAAAACTACCATACCACTAAAGATAAGCACCATCTCAGGTTGAAACATGGGAAAACAATATTCCAAGCAAATGGAAATAAAATCAAGCAGGTGTTCTTACATTAATATCTGATAAAAATAGACTTCAAACCAAAAGTAATAAAAAAATCAAAGAAGGCCACTTCTTACTCATCAAGGGAATCATCCAATATGAGCACATTACAATCATAAATATATATGTACCAAACACAGGAGCACCACAGTTTATAAAGCAAAATATACTTCATAATAAAACAGAAATAAACACCAACACCATCATAGTCAGAGACTTCAATAGTCAACTATCAATAGACAGATCATCCAAGAAGAAAATAAACAGGGAAATAATAGAGCTTGATAATATCATAGAGAATCTAGACCTAACAGGTATCTACAGAACTTTCTACCCCAACTCTACAGAACACAAATTCTTCTCAGCAGCCCACAGAATCTTCTCCAAAACTGACCAGATATTAGGCCATAAAGCATGCCTTAATAAAGTCAGGAAAACAAATAACTTCCTGCTTCATGTCAGATCGCATTGTTTTAAAGCTAGAAATTAACAAGAATTAACAATTAACATCAAGAGCTCCACCAGCTCCTGGAAACTAAACACACTTTTAAACTATGAATGGGTTGTGGAAGAAGTAAAAAAAAAAAAAAAATTGTAAAATCCCTAGAAATGAATGATAATGAAAACATTACCTACCAAAACTTAAGTGATTCAGTAAAGACAGTCATGAGGGGAAAATTCATAGCCCTAAATGCCTTCATTACAAAAACAGAGAGATCTCAAACCAATAACCTGATGGTCCACTTATCAGCACTGGAAAAACAAGAGGAATCCAACCCAAAGAGCTATAGACCGAAAGAAATAATCAAGATTAGAGCAGAAATGAATGAATTAGAAATTAAGAAAACAATTTTTAAAAATCAATGAAATGAAGAGCTGGTTCTTTGAAAAAATAAATAAGATTGATAAAGTCCTGGTCAAACTGATTAGGCAAAGAAAACGAGAAGTCTCAAATTAACAAAATGAGAAATGAAAAAGGAGAGATCAAAACACACATCAATGAACTTGGAAGAATCCTTAGGTCATACTTTCAAAACCTCTACTCCACAAAATTAAATAATCTGGAAGATATGGATGAATTCCTAGACACATACCTCCTACCCAAACTAAATTCAAAGCAGAATAATTTCCTAAACAAACCTATCACATTCATGGAGATTGAAAAGGTAATCAAAAATCTTCCCAAAAAGAAAAGTCAAAGACCAGACTGCTTCTCAGCTGAATTCTATATAGAAAAACTGAAAACAATTTTTCTCAAACTATTGCACATAATTGGAGACCAGGGAATCCTACCTGGCTCCTTGTATCAAGCTAGCATCACCCTAATACCAAAACCAGACAGAGATGCAACAAGGAAAGAAAATTATAGACCTATATCCTTAATGAATTTATATGGAAAGATCCTGAACAAAATCCTTGCAAACTGAATTCAACAACACATCAAAAGCATTAACCACCTTGATCAAGTAGGCTACAGCCCAGGGATGGTTTAGCACATGAAAATCAGTCAACATAGGACACCACATAAAAATGAACCATAAGAACCACATGATCATCTCAATTGATGCAGATAAGGCTTTTGACAAAATACAACACAACTTCATGATCAAAACACTGAAGGGTAGGCATGTAGGGTTTGTATTTCCACACAATAAAGACTATATATAAAGTTCCTAAATCCTAAATAATACTTAGTGGGGAAAAACACAAGGAGTTCCCACTGAGATTGAGAACAAGAAAGGGGTGCCCACTCTCACAATTGCACTTCAGCATAGTACTAGAAGTCCTAGCCCAAGCAATAAGAGAAAGAAATAAAAGGGATTTAAGTTGGAAAGGAAGAAGTCAAGTTAGCTCTATTTGCACATGACATGATCCCATATATAAGTAAATAAAAGTCTCCATCTCAAAACTTCTAAAGGTGATAAACTCCATCAGCAAAGTGGCAGGATACAAAATCAATGTACACAAATCGGTAGCTTTTCTATATGCAAAGGACAAAAATACAGAGAATGAAATCAGTGAGGCTTTCCCATTTTCAATAGCAACAAAAAATTATATACCTTGGAATAACATTAACAAAGGATGGGAAAGAAACAGAGGAGGACTTGAGAAGATGAAAAGATATCCCATGCTTCTGGATAGGTAGAATTAATTTTGTGAAAATGGCAATATTACCAAAAGCAACATATAGATTTAATGCAACACCAATAAAAATACCAGGATCATTCATCACAGAGATTGAAAAATTGATTTCAAAATTCATTTGGAATGGCCAAAGGCTTTGGATATCCAAACATATCCTCAGAAAAGAAACACCTCTTGTAGTATCACCATACCTGATCTAAAACTATATTACAAAGCCATAGTGACAAAAACAGCATGGTACGAAACTAAAAACAGAAACATAGACAGATGGAACAGAATTAAAGACCCAGACCTTACAGCAAACACTACAACTGCTTGATCTTTGACAAAGTTGCCAATAATGTAGACTGGAGAAAAGAGCATCTTCAACAAATGGTGTTGGACAAATTGGATGACCATATGTAAAAAAATGAAATTAGACCCACTCATTTTGCCATAAACAAAGGTCAAGTCCAAATGGATTAAAGACCTCAATATAAAAACAAACTCTTCAACCATTGGAAGAAAAAAAATAGAAGACACTCTTCAAGATATAGAACTGGGGAAAGACTACCTGCCCCAGCAGCAAAGGAAATCAAACAAGCACTCAACCACTGGGAGCTCATAAAACTAAAAAGCTTCTGCACAGACAAACACACCACAAACAGAGCCAGTAGGTTACCCACTGAATGGAAGAAAACCTTTGTCAGCTACTCAACTGACAGAAACGTAACATCTAGAATCTACAAAGAACTTAAAAAAAGTAAACCATAAAAATTAAACAACCCACTCCAAAAGTGAGGCAGAGAACCAAATAGTGAGTTCTCAGAAGAAGAATTACAAGTGGCTCACACACACTCAAAAAAATGTTCAACATCCCTAACCATAAGGGACATGCAAATTAAAAAAAAAAAAAAACTATGTGATTCCACCTAACTCCAGTAAGGATAGCAAACATTAAAAAATAAAATGAAAATAAATGTTGGTGAAGCTGTGAAGAAATAGGAACACACACTCACTGTTGGTGGGAATGTAAGCTGATATAACTACTGTGGAAATCAAAATGGAGAGTCCTGAAAAGGATGAATATAGAGTTACGAGCAGACGCTATTATTACCTTATTGGGCATTTACTCTAAAACTGCACATCTCATTTCAGAGATATTTGCTCAACCATGTTTATAGCTGCTCAATTCATAATAGCTAAAAGCTGGAATCAACCCAGGTGCCCATAACTGGATGAATTGATAACCAAGACATGGTATATCTACATGATGGAATTCTACTCTAGAGTGAAAAATAATGACACATTGAAATTTGTGAAAAAATAAAATTGGTTGAATGGAATAGATCATTCCTAGTGAACTCACACAACCACAGAAAGACAACTGTTGCATGACCTCACTCATCTGCAGTTCCTTACCTGGATCATCCCAAGTTGCTGACATATCTGAATGGCATCTTGAGGCTAGGGCTTGGGGGAAGGGAGAAGGTGGAGCGGGGACTCAATCTGAACCCAAATTGGACTGGTACCATAGAATCCTATATCTTGGAAGTCAGATTTAAAGGTGGAGCCCACAAGAGGACCTTAGAGGGAGCACATGAATCGAAGGGCCCTGGAAAGAGGGAGATGATACCTAAATTTCTCCTGTTTCTTTTTCTCTTCTTTTTCTTTTCCCTTGGCACTGGCCTGTGTTTCCCTATTTCAGGATATGGTCTACATCCACAATGAACTATTAATAAGAGAGGCCTACTAGATCTCAAAAACAAACAAGACAAACTTCTATCAGAGCACTTGCTTTCTCACCAGAGGTTAATGGTTAGACCCTACTGCTGAAGACACCAAACACAATTGGCATGGACAATGGAGAGACCATGCTGGAATCTGGAGGAGAGCCAGTCCCCAGATAATTAGCCCATCTATTGCTGGAAGCCTCTACATAAGCTACCAGGACAAAGTAGCCAACATCTGTCCAAGCAACTCAGAAGCAAACAATCTGATGTGATGCTCACACAAGTGTAATAGTGGCACACAGCCATGGTGGGTAACTAACTGCTCTTGGATTAGCTAACAGATTCACTCAGTGAAAAGTAAACCATATCTGGAACTGGGAAACAAGTCAGAATCATATCCAGATAATGATTCTGCTTTCCACTGTCAAGCTCCCACTAACCTTAGACTATAAAACTGTCTAAAGCCTTTTAATTCTCTCTAAATTAGTAAGGGTTATCCCATTTAACCACTGCTGACTCAATTCTTCATTGGAGAATCTGCTTCTCTTTTTCAGATGGGAATTGGACCTGAGGAGATAAGCAAGCCAGTGCACTCCACTCCAACCCCAGCTAAACTACAGAAGAATTGGGGAAATGAGCAAGAGTCCTGCTTTCTTAGTGAATCTGATATCATTAAAAGATGATGGAGAAAGATACTGAAGATACCCAACACCTACCAAACCAGAGATCCAGAGGCTCCTAAGAGCCCCTCACTGAACTTAAAATGTTCCTACCACGGTTCAGGAAATTTTGTGGAAGAGGAGGCAGAAAGCTTTTTAGAGCCACAAGTTGGGACATTTTGCAGAGACATTGCCTCTCCACCCCAAATGCACGGCCCATAATTCCCATGGGGTTGACCTACATCCCCAACGAGGAAGGCCTCTTCTGAAAAGGGGCAGGGAGGAGGGAAAAGGTGGCACCAACATGTGTTGTTTACAACAAATTATTTCCATATTTAATAAAAAATTCTAGTCAGTGAAAGAACATGTCCTTAATCTCTGTCAGAAAAGCCTCAAAATAAAGTATTATACCAAAGTCCTATGAGACAGAATCTACAAACAACATTGTAAAATTCTAGAATTCACAGAAAAGTCTTACTAAAAATAACTAAAAACTAATTCATAAAGTCTTTTTTTATGAGTGCCTATAATGGTGTCAGTGTACTATAATTATGGATGCATTTTGTACAAACCTTGCCCTACACAAAATGAATAATTGGCAGTTGAAAATCAAACTGGTACATCCATGACTCCAGAGAGATTACTGATACTCCACAGGAGAATTCCCTCAGTAGAATGGGGATAGGGGAGAAGAGGAGACAACAATGGTAACCTGATGGGAATGCAACCAACTTCTGTAGGTTCAAATGTTAAATTTTACAAAAAAAAAAAAAGTCATTTCACAAATACATGAATAAACATATGTCCACAAGACTCATCAGAGGTGATTTACATCTAACTGAATAAATGGAGTGATAATATTAATATCCCAGCCTGCTTTTGGCCATTTTCGCCCAACAGTACTCAGGAAGAGATACATATATTATAGGTATTCATCATGAGATACAGTTGACTGGCATTTGTAGAGATAAGGCACAAAGAAATAGGAAGGTGATACTAGGTTTATATCATTGCAAAGCAACTCCTAGTGAAAATGCTGGGTGAAATTGAAAATTAAAACTTGTCCAGTGTTAGAGTTAATCTCAGTTGTTAACTTGACAAGATATAGCATCATGTTGGAGACAAATCTCTGGGCACTGGTGTGAATTTTCTAGATTAGGTTAACTAAAGTGGGCAAACCCACCCTAACTGCCAGACCAAATAAAAAGGGGAAAGTGAGCTGAGCACTAACATTTGCTGTTTTCTGCTTTCTGACTGAACGCAATGTGACCAGCTCTTCCAGGCTGCTGCCACCATACTTTCCCCAGCAAGATGGATGGCATCCCTTTGGACTGTGATCTTAAATAAATACTTTCTCCTTTAAATGGCCTTTGTCACAATAACAAAAAAGGTAACAAACTAATGCAGGTGGCCTTCAACAATGTTTCATTCTCTCAGTATTTTCATTAATCTCAGAAAGGATGGAAACTCTTAGTAAAACCTTATTGGTGTTACTGAAAATAGCTATATCATGACCTGCAGGTTTTGCTAGTCCATACATATCAATATATTGCTTTCATATTGTGCATATTTCCCCTGCAATATGTGGTGCAGTGTCATCAAATAGGTCTTCCTTAGACCATTAGGCAGGTGAAAAATGAATTTGACAAATGTTATCACTAAAACTTTTATCATCAACTTCTTTTTAAGTGAATTTCCTTATACCTCACCTATGAAAATCCTAAATAGTCTTGTATTTTTTTATATATGCAGGGGCACTTTAAACAAGGTCACTTTATTTGTGAAAGATAAACTCAAACAAGGCTTTACTGTCCAGAAATTCAGTAATCTTAGGAATTAATCATATGTTGTAATTGAAGCTGGGAGTTGAGATTTCTAATCATGGTATCTGTCCAGATTCCTCTGTTAGCCAATTTGTCTTTTGAGAATATTCATTTTTATATCTATTAAGAAAAATGAAAGTATTTAGCATATGAATTCTAGGAACAGGATGGCCCTATCTACTCTCCTTATAATTAGTTTTTTCAAATACAGGGGGTTTTAAAGAAGAGAGATAAAGCAGATTTCAGTCAATTACATGCAAGTATCATTTGGAAATGAATCTTTCTCTCTCTTCTCCATCTCCAGAATGAAGGAGAGAATAAGAGAGGAAATGTAAGGGTAAAATATCTTTGTAAACAGAAAACAATCAGCAATAAAAGTAAAGATAAAATTGCCAACAGTAAGCAGAACCTCAACAAAGCAACCCTTTATTGACTTTGGACTAATCTCATCATAAATCATGGGAAGTCAACATCACTGCTTAACAGAAGCAAAGTGCTGTTATACTGAACCTTTGGAGTGAAAATATTTCAACAGCTAAATCATGCTCATCTTTAATAAGTTCAATATTAAACATTATCACAAATGTAATGCCTTGACTTAGTATGAAGATTTTGTTGCTTTGTTTTAATTTGCCAATTTATATTGTATATCTTAGATCATATGCAAGATTTTTCTGTGACCAGTATACATTGATTCAAGATTGCCTAAGTATTATAGAAGCTTAAAATATTATATATATATGTAAGAAAGAAGTAAAAGGAGAGGTACTTTGTTTATAAAATATGAAAAGTTGGGGCCACAGTAACAACACCTCCAATTAAACTGAAAATAAATGTTATCACCATAACATAACCCTTCTTAAATTCAAGAATAATAGTATAATGTCATGCCAGGGACATTTATTTTAGTATTTTGTCTCCTTAGTTAACTAGTAAGTAAACACAAATGCTATATTCTGTAGTTTCAATATTGAACTGATTTGGGGTCTACCATTGCATTTTACAACAAAAGAACAACAAATCCAACATGCTAATGAAATATGTTGCCCACCTTAAGTTATATTACAATGTGTGAACAATCACAATTAAACCTAAGATTAAAGCATACTACTCAGAGTAACATTCACAAATCAACACATGATTCAAATATTATAGAAGCACCTAATATGATGGGAACTTCAAAGTGCTTCTCTGTTGTCCATTCTTCATTGTACTTATGAAAATATAAGTCACATTTGAGAAATATAGTTCTGATGATACATTATTTAGACTTTGCATTAATTTCTAATGACTCTCTTAAAAAAAGGACAAGGCAGACACTCTTGGTCCTATTAAATTACTGTTAACAAAGTAAGCTGCTCTTATTAAAACACCAGGTGTAAAATATTACCTTTTACTAATGTTGCTTCTAGGACACCTAGCAGGTTTTCTACCTACCTCGAACTCAGTATCTCATTGAGAAAAAATTTATCTTCAATGTGCTAATTCATTTCTGTCCATACACCTTTATTAAAAATTCAACATTATTATACTGATTTTATGGTTCTTTAAGTATTTTGCTTCTAATTACCATATTATTTGAAATTTTAGGTCTTGTTTCATATATTCATTCAATGTCTGCATTTCTCATTGTTACAATAGAAATTTTCATCTATTCTTCAGAAATATCAAATCAAGTTATTATATTTCCCATTAAGTTAAATGACTTAGAATTGGTGGATATTAATGCAAAACAGACAAGACGCTTTGTGCACAGCTCTCTCCATCCCATACAATGGCAACACCTTCATTCTACGTGACTGCAACAGAAACTTAATTCAGTGTGACACAGTGTGGCCTCAAATTCATGCACTTGCTCCATTTTAGCCACAAGCACCATGGTCTGCCTTGGATGTGGTTGTTTCCTGAACAGCTCCACCTCAGGAATATGGTATTTGTTCTCACTGACATGTGGCTGTTCTGCTCACCTCCTTAACACCATCAATCAAACATTTAAATTGGCCCAGCACTCATCTCCCATCCATGTTTCATTTTTCTCTGTGACTGAACATAATCTAGGGTACTATTTGTTCTGCTTCCTTTTTTTTGTTTTTGTCTCTTCTCTAATAGGCAGAATCTCAATGATGCAAAGAAGCACTAATTTAAGTACTGCGATGAGGAAAGGGTTTTACAGGTATCATTAAGGTTGCTAATCCCCTGACATTCAAAGAGAGAGAGAGTGTATGTTAAACCTGCTTAGCCTTGCCCCTCCCTTAACCAGGAGTCAGTCAGAGAGATGCAGCAAAAAAGGAAAATAGGAGCCATGGGGTGAAGGCAAGGACAGAGACATTCAGAGTGTGCAAGGACTCAGTAAGCCTACGCTTTCCGAGACAGAGGTGGAAAGTGAGGAGAAAAGGCAGAAAAAGAGGCTCCAGTGACAGACTCGACTCCATGGTGGGATGTTTCCCAGGAACCAAATTCTGACAACAATTTGGATGAGCTCAGGAGGAGTTCCCTCCCAGGCCTCCTAGAAGGAACAACTGTTCTGTTGTGAAAAGGTGGCACATTCCCATTGATTTAGCCTCATGTGACCCAGGCCAGTGAGCCTACTGATCTACAACATGTCTCCATCTCTGATTCGCAGATAATAACTGGATAATAAATTAATTCACTCAAATTGTGATGGTTTGCCACTGCAAAAATAAAAATTGGAAACACTCTGGCAGAAGATAGACCACATAAGGGCTCGAATTGTGATCCTTGTTGTTTTGTTTATTCTTAGTGTCTGTGCACAAAACTCAGAATAGCACCTGAAACTAAAGATGCTTTAAATAATGGATATATTTCACATACACATTGTTTGCCATTAAATCAGTATTTAAAAATTCTGCCCAGCATAGTGGTACATGCTTTTAATCCCAGCAGACAGACTGAGGTAGGAGGATTGCTACGAGTTTATGGCCAACCTGGGGCTACAGAGAAAGTACAAGGTCAACCTGGGCTAAAGTGAGACCATAACTCAAAAAATAATAAACAAATGAAAATTCTATGAAGTTTGTACTCAAAACATACTGGAAAAAATTAACAGTAACATATGAGAAGTGAATAGATTGAACATTCTTTATTCAGCAGTTTGTACAAATCTCATGGAGCAAACCCAGGAAGCAATCAAATACCATTTCCTGTAATAGTAATTTTTTTTAAATACAGCATCCAAGTGATAAAATCAATTCATGAGGATGATATTGGGAGGAAAGAGGGAAAGGAAGAGAGAGGGAGACTAGAAGGGGAGGAGAGAAGAATGGAGAAAAGTAAGAAAGAAATAAGAAGGAAATAAAACCAAAATATCAGAGTGCAACTTTAATTTTAGTGTGGCATTCACAAGGGTGTGTGTTGTGTCACTGGTCACAGGAGAAGATGGAATTCTTACTGTACGGGCCTTAAATATAATTTACAAACCACAGTCTAAAGGTCATTACACTGTGTGCTATGGACCAAAGTGCAATTTAGGGCCTGACTGGTAGTGAGATGAAGACAAATGAATGGGGATGTGCCTGATAAGAGAGGCTGGCCAAGAAAGAACTACAGGACTCTAAACCTGTGCTTAAATTTGCGAGGCAATAGTGAGTACTGGGGTTGAAGAATTCACACAAATTGCACCACCTCATAATAAGGAAATAAACGTTCCTCCTCTTGCTTTGTTCTTTCTTCACCTTGTGTCTGGAATAGTACTTTGGCCCCTTTCAAACACAGAAACAGAGCAATCAGTGAGCACTAATATAAAATCCAGTGGGCAACTTGAGGCTTTAATTGGCAAAGCATCACAGATGTTATTTCTTTCCTCCCTCATAGGGAAAAAAAATTCAAAACCTCACATACACATCTTCCAAGATTAGCCAGGTATTTATGTTATACTAATTTAGCTGAGAAGGAGGTTAGAAATGTTCTTAGAACATGAAGCCAGAGAATAAATGTTGCTTATGAGATCTTGAAATGAAATCTAGCTCAATTTTTTTTGTTGTTGTTAATAATAAAGCTACTGTAAGGACTACTTTATTTAGCTATTTTAACAAGTTTAGTCTTGGCTTATCTGTCATTGATTCCAATGTTTATTGCCAGTGGGCTATAGATAAAGAAAACATACTGAGACATACAGTGTTCATTCCCCTCACTCAAGTATATGCTCCTTGTGGGCAAGAATTACACCACCCATCTCTAGGCAGTCCATATTGTCTATTGTAGTCAAGTAAATTAAATTATACCAGCAAAACAGTAAGTAGTCAATAGCTAAATAAATGCTGTTTGCTTTTATGTGTTTATTATGAATATATTTACTATATAATCTCGTGCACAGAAACTCTTAGCACCTGTTTCCTTTCATTGAGTCACACAAGAAAGTCATGCCCTTAAAATAAATTTTATTTAAAGGTACATCCAAAAAGTACAGTGTTCTTATCTATTTAAGGCATTTTATGTAAATGAATAAGTAAAAAATTCATTCCAATTAGTTAAAATTTCTTAAGTATCAGAAAAATCAATAGATCTAGCATCTGTGATTCACAAAAGATATTCTTTGTAATGACAATATGATGTAATGAATAAAGCAAATTTATGCTCATTCTTCCTTAGGTATGAATCAGACATAACATGTGGTTTGGAACACAGGGCCCATAACAACAAAAATGGGCTGGAAATCCTAAAGCAGAACACAACTTCCTTAGTGCTTCTACAGAGAAATAATATCAAAGTAGTAAAAAAATGAACCACAGTCTGATTTTTACTGATGATTCCAATTACGTTGGAGATTATTTTTTGTAATATCTTACAAGCTCTGCAGCACCTTTTGCCCTGCTACTTCTGTGTTGCATAATTACCATGTAATTATGTGCTCTTTCACACGGGAAAGACTATTCTTTTCTTAATGACTCTAAAACAGTTCTTCATTTATCATTGAAAGTGAGTTAGAAATAAAAGGGATATATGACTTTCCCTTCCTTTTTTAACCTAGAAAATCTTAAAATTAATGCAGGTAATATTATGGATGTCATAGGTAGTTCTGAATTTTCCACCTTTAGCACAAGAAACTATGTTTGGGAAACAGATGTTGTACCTTCTATTCTCTTCAGGTTAAATGGGTTTTGAGGGAGAAAAACTTAATGTCGTCAAAAGGGCTGCCTAGTCCTTGCCTCCTCCTTCCATTTTTTTTTTTTGGAAAGCAAATGGGCCAGAACAAAAGCAGCTTCCTGAATCTGGTACAAAGACAAAAGGAGGCTGTTATTCACATTCACAGTAAGTACAATATAGGGTTCAAATTAGTCCTGAGGAAGCTTGCACAGCCCCTGATTTGTGGTCAGTTATGGGAGGGACTTCTCTCTGCTGAGGCCATGCATGCTTTGTTACTGGTTTGGGCTGACTGCTTTCCCCTCAGCCCTATCATTAGGTTTACTAGAGCATTCTAGGTTGGATATGGACCATTATAGGGAGAGTTACATTATTGTAAATTTTTATGATTTTTGCTTGCCATGATAATCCCATATGACCAAAATAACTTGCTTAAGAAATACAAATACAGGCTGGAGAGATGGCTTAGCAGTAAAGGCACTTGCCTGAGAAGCCTAAGGACCCAAGTTCAATTCCCCATGACCCACGTAAGTCAGATACACAAGGTGGCACATGTGTCTGGAGTTCATCTGCAGTGGCCAGGAGGCCCTGGCATGCCCATTCTCTCTTTCTCTAATAAATAAATACAAATTAAATTAATTTTTTTTCTAAAAAAGAAACACAAATTGCTTTTAGCTGAGAGTAGCACTTGAGTTATTTTGTAACCTGTTCCTTTTTGAAAATATATTTTATTTATTTATTTATTTGAGAGAGAGAGAAGAGTGAGAGAGAGAATGGGCATGCCAGGGCCTCCAGCCACTGCAAACAACCTCCAGATGCATGTGCCACTTTGTACATTTGGCTTACGTGGGTCCTGGGGAATCAAACTGGGATCCTTTGGCTTTGTAGGCAAACGCCTTAACCACTAAGCCATCTTCTCCAGCCCATTTTGTAACCTATTCCTAATTTCTAGGCTTCTTTTTTTGAGGCTGAGACCTGCCAAGTCTAGGATGGAATTTGGGTGTTTTTTGTTTTTTTTTTTTCATTTTTCTTCTTTTTTTCTTGCAACCATGGCTATCTTATTCTTACTAGAAAAGTGGGCAATGAAACCAATGAAGAAGGATTCAGACTTCATCTTAATGCCATTACTACTCAATCATAGTAGAAATTACCTCTGCCCAACTCTGCCCCCATGGACAAAGTCATATATTGCCCCTAGGTATTTCAAGAATGTTTCTTATCTCTATCGCTTTATACCATTTCAGTGGGGATAGCTAAGTAGTAATAACTTCACTACTTAGAAACTTTGATTTTATATGCAATATTTTACCATATTGTTTTTTTTCTTTTTAGATTTTACTTTCATTTATTTATTAATCACAAAGAGAGAGAGAGACAGAGAGAGTGAGAATGGGTACACCAGGGACTCTAGCCATTGCAAACTCATTCTGGGTGCATGTGTCCCCTTATGCATCTGACTAACGTGGGACCTGGAGAATCAAGCTGGGGTCTTTAGGCTTCATAGGCATGGGCCTTAACTTCTAAGCCATCTTTCCAGCCCTACCATATTGTTTTCTGAGTCTGGGTAACGTTCATATTTTCACCAGCCATGGCTTCCACTAGTTGAAAATGTGTAAATATGTCCAGTAGACTGTCTCACAAAGGACAACAAAAGGACTATGATAATGCTCCTTGATTGGACGGAGGAAGCTGCTTCTTTCAGGTAGTTGTATCTGCTCATATGTGAGAATCATAGACTCAGAATCATCAGATGTAATTTAATCCAAATGCCTACTGTTATATTAATCTGAGACAGAGGATAGGAAGCTGCCGCTCCCTTTGGCACTAGGCAAGTGTTAAACACTGTTAAATTCACTGTCAGTGTTAATGGTAAGATCTTTGAGTTCCTATTAGAAAGCCTACTTCTGATGCTCATTTTCCTTTAAGCAAAGATCATGGGAGATGGGACCATCTGACTCCCTAAATGGCAGGTGTTGGATTCTTTCTTGCTGCCCTGGCTGCCTTAAGGCAAAGGACTGTCAGTCAGTAGTCAGTCACATTACCCTTATACCAGCATCTGCTATCTGGAATAATCCCCACATGCTTTAAGAAAACCACATGACAATGATAGATAATTGCCCTTGTCCTGAAGACACAACCTTTTCCAGGGTGGTTTGAAACAATTTCTATAGTACTTTGTGTTATCACAAGACTGCATGAAATGTGGATGATTATGCCACCATATCATCTCAACTAGCAGGACAGTACTTCCCCTGGTGTTCTATCAGAGAACCAATGTGACTGGTGCTAAAAGATAACAGTACAAATGGTACCAAACACAAGCCTCAGTGGCTAAGATTAGCATGAAGATACAAGGCTGCAATTGGTCCAAATCATCCCTCTTGGCCTATATATAAGCAGGCAGCTCAGACTTAGTGGGAAGATACTCTCTTGTGCTATCTCCCTGGTGTTACAATATCAGGCTTAATAAAAGACTTCTCCTATCAGAGCATGGTGGCACATGCCTTTAATCCCAGCACTAAGGAGGCAGAGGTAGGTAGATTGCTCTGAGTTCAAGGCCACCCTGAGACTTCATAGTGAATTCCAGGTCAGCCTGAGCTACAGTGAGACCCTACCGCAAAACAACAACAACAACAACAACAAAAAAAACACAAAATAAAAAGGACGTGTCTTGAGTGGACTTTTCTTGTCTGCTTTCAGTCGTGCAGGCTTCGCGGGTAGCCTGGAGGAAGCAGCAGCAGACACACAGGAGCATGCAGTGCTGGTGGCAGCTGAGCTGTGGAAGGGGCAGGCAGCAAGCTATCTCAAAGCTGGTGAAGCCACTGGAGAGTGTGAGATCAACCAAGGCAGGAAGAAGGGAAGGATAGAAGGAGGGAGGAAGAGAGAGAGAGAGAGAGGAAAGGAGGGAAAGCTGAGACTAAAGAAGGATGTGCTTTAAGGAGTAGGTGGAAAGAACTTGTGAGTTCTGATCAAAGAGAACTGTTCCAAAGACCTGGAAGTCTTCAAGGCCAACAGTTTCAGACGCCAGGCTAAGAGCTATAAACTGGCCTCTGCTAAGGGTTGAAGAATCTTTACACGTAGGCCTGCCTGGAAGCTAGAACGAAGGGCTGAGCACCAGGACTTCTTAGGCCCACAGCAAAGCTCGAGTTTGCAGGCAATATGGGCCTTTTGCTGCACCGTGCGCTGTGTCCTATCTCAGCTGCTACTCAGCTTTGAGGTAAGGGCCTACCCACAATTTCCACCAAGGTGGAATGAAAGAGCCCACAGCCACATGATTGGTGACACACCTATTCTTTAGGGAAGAACATGAAATAAAATTAGAAAATGATGTCTGGCATCATTTTAATTTTGGACTACTGAGAACATGGCCAAAAGGAAGTGAAATAGTACCTTTAAATGGTTTTTGAAAATTTAGATAGCACCATCTAAATCTTTTTCATTTTAAAGATACAGAAATTTAAAGACATTCTTAAAGGTCTGCCTCATATACCAAAAAAAAAACACAATTTTTTTTTTATCACTATCACTTAAGAGTAAGTTAAATCATACATTAAACTTAAGCACAAAGTACAGGTTAAGAGAGCAGATTGGTGAATGGGGCCATGTGGGTTGAATCCTGATTTCCCAATTAATTAGAATTATGACCTTGACAAGTCACTGAAGTTTGGGAAATCCTAGTTTACACAACTGTAAAAAAAGAGATAAAATATTATCTTCTTCACTGGGCCATGAGAAGGATTAAATAATGTTGTACATTTAATTGGTTCAGTGTATAGCATATGGTTATGTATCTAATAAACATTAGATCTCCCTTGACCTCCGATGCCATGAAAGGATAGGATGGTTGTAAGGGTTCCCTTTTATTTTCACTTGTTTCAGACTCTCCCTTCTCTAGTGAATTCCCATTAGTTTTATTTTGGTCTGAGAATCACATTAGGGAAAAATAATTTCATGGTATAACTACCCTTAAATGAAATTTTATAACAACAAAATGTTTATAACAAATCAGTTTAAATTATATCTTTTGCTAACTTATTGATGAATGCAATGATCTTTAGCAATTGTTCAAACACTCAAAAGATTTTGGAAAGATATGTTAACGTGTTATCAACAAATTAGAGTCAAAAATAATTGTTAAACCAGAAAAGTATATTTTTATTTGTGCTATTTGAAACATGGTAACTTGTGTATGTCAGATGTCAATGCATGCAGACATGACTTGACAGACTGGAATATGTTGGGATGATAAAATAAAATAATACCTTTAACATGTACAGACATGTTTTTTTTTAAACTGCCACTTTAAGCAATATCATAAAATAACTAGTGTTTAGTTTTATGTTCCTGTTTATAAAACACCTTTCTTAATTATCCAATTCTCACCAATAATCTGCTCTCTCAGAGCAAATGGAAAAAGATAAAACTTTCATTTACTAACAATTCAGTAAAAGGAATTCAAATTCATATTCAGAATATCCATGTACCTAATGATGAAATAAAAGAATGAACTAATTTTTCATTCCTTAACTCCCAGAGGTAACTCACTGCAGAGCTGAAATACACACTGCCTGAGGGGTATTATTTTTGTGTTGATCCTGAGATTCTGGAAGGCCTCTCCATAGCTACTACAATGGTTGCAAACCTTAATGATTAAAAAACTAGTTAGTAAGCCAAGCATGGTGATGAAAGCCTTTAGTACCATCACTCGGGAGGCAGAGGTAAGAGGATCACCATGAGTTCGAGGCCACCCTGAGACTACATAGTGAATTCCAGGTCAGTCTGGGCCAGAGTTAGACCCTACCTCGAAAACCAAGAAAGAAACAAACAAACAGCAAAAAAACTAGTTAATGACCCCAAATCAAGATCACAATATTTACTCTCATAAGACAGAAAGAACCTCCACTGGAAATTTTTATGGAGTCACATAAACTAAATCTTGTTTTCGAAAATTATTCAGATTACTAGGGTTACCCATCTAGCATTTTAGCATGCATCCTTTGGGGGATTTCATGTTACTGGCAGTATTTTATGAAGAAACAGTGTTCAATAATTAGAAAACATGGCAGTCGATGGAAAACTATAGATGTTATTCTGAAACAAAAATGTGCTATGGAGAAATGAATTAAGGGAAAATGGGAAAAATTGCTATGCAAAACTATACCCTCTTATTCTAAAAACACCATTTAAAGACTCCAGAGCGCATTCTCTACTTATTGAACCACATCTGCCTACCCCAGCTGGCTGTCCACTCACCCGAGTTGTTTTCACTTTATTCCCAGAAGAGCAGCTCCATCCTTTCCGGTCTGGAAGAACTTTACATTCCTCTCCCTCCAAACATGGCTGCATATGGCACCACCATTTCTGTTCCACTATGGAGGCTATAAGGAAAACATCAGCTTAATGTTTTCTATTTGGAACTGTCTACTTAAAGAGGAACAAAAGTCACTGACATAGCTAAAAGATTTTTCACAATGAGAATTTCTTTTATTTAAACCTTTATTTTTCTGTGATATGAACAAAGAACTGGAGAACTAGAATACTAATCACTTTTTGGGTGTGTGACAAAGCAGTGAATATAACCACACAGCTGAAGATTTTCTCAAGTAAAAATAGAAACTTCATGAGAACTAAATACATTGGGTAAAAACTATGTGAATATATGTGCATTGATTTATATATAAATTTGTAGCAAACTGTACTCAGTTTAGAATGAATATTTTTAAAACAATGTAATACCTTCTATGAGTAGGCCAAAAATCAGGAAAAAAATCAGTACAGTTGACACATTTTTCTCCTTTTCTTCATAATGAACAGTAATCTCATCATGAGGATTATACCACTCATCAAATTATTTATAGTTACAACTAATATCCTCCTTATTGTGTGACCTCTCAAAGAATTTGCATACATCTTCCCAAAAGGAGGTTTATGTGAATTCTATCTGTAAAGAGGCATTCATTTGGGTATGTGTTGACTTTTTTCTCTCTCATTCTTAAGAACTATATTGAAGAACCTATATTATTAAACTAGATATTTCATCCTCTCTTTCTAAATTAACTTATATATACACCTCTCTTTTGACCATCTACAAGGAAATCTATTTCATAATATCAAAATAAGAATATTCATTTAATGGAACCTCATTACAATGCCTCTTGTAATAAGACTGCAAAAGGTCTTATGACTCCAGATACAGGATTTATATCACAAAGTGTCCCTGATATTTCATTTCTGCCATATGATTGACAATGTGGACCCCTAGCATGGGCTCCAGCTTGTAGCATTATAGTGGGGTTCCAGTCCTGATTCTGTTACCACGGTGAGCAATGGAAGAAGTCGCACCATCCACACAAGATGGAGCAGCCCGTGTGGTGCCTGCCACCTGCCCAGGGAAGCAGGAGCACTTGACAGTTTGTGACCGTTCTTCTATCTTGTTCTTATTGCAGCATCTGTGGAGTGCCACCACCTCGCAAGTTCCCGTTTTAACATGGTGAGCTGTGCAAACAAAGTGAGAAACAAAAAAACTTTGAGAAAGCTTTGGACACTTCTTTTCCTGTTTTTAATTAGAACTACATTAAATATATCTCTATACGGGACCCGCCATGCATGAAACTAGAAATACAATCGTGTTAACTCCATAATGTAGATTTGATTTCCTTTCTAATTGTGGTGATACCATTTCTGTCAGTAAATGCTCCCTGAAGCAGGAATAATGAGTGGTTACATGAGGAGGAGCTGTTGAAACAGCCTGAGCCTTAGGGGCAGGACAAGGTACCATCCAAAACATATTTGTTTGCATACTTCACACCTTCTTGTTTAATGTGTTAGGCACAGGAAAGTGACGTTTGCATGTGGTGCCTGGCAGTGGGCTGGGGCTAGCCCCATACTTAGCAAGTGGGTATTGGTAAAAATGACACTCTTCTTGAGGGGACACAGTGAAAAGCAAGCAGAGGATACCTTTTCAGGACAGGACACAGGAGGCACAGCATAAGCACCACATCCTCAGGATTCGATGCTCAGGTTTCCTGGTCCTGAACTAACTGGAATGAGCCTTAAAAATGCCACTGTTTTTCTATAAGCTCCATCCAGTCTGAGGATTCACACTCACTTGTCTTGTCTTTCCACTTTGCCCAAGGGGACTAATACCACCAAATGGCAACAAGTGCCGTCCAACATGGGTAGATTACATCTGGCAGCCAGCTGTCTGGAAACCCTGTCTCATAAGCTGTCAGGCTCCCATGCCATTTCTCTAACCTCAGAATAAGATGATTGAACTTGAAAAGTTTAGAGCTGGGAACATATTTTGATAGGGCTCTAGCTGGTCTTCATTGCCATTGCTTTCTCCCCACATTTCTTCTTCAAAATATTCATACTACTGTGAAATGAAAGGCATGAGTTTCTTCTCCTAAAATTAAAAGCAGCTCAAAATTAAATGTTTGCTAAAAGATTATGCTTTCAGAAAATTTAAGGATGTGAGTAATATAAACTTAGACATTTAGAGGGCTAGGGAGATTGCTCAGTGGTTAAACACTTGCTCAGAAGGCTGCTGGTCCAAGTTTGAATTTCCAGGACCAATGTGAAGCCCGATGCTAAGTGGCTCATGCATCTGTGATCCCAATGCACCTACAATGTTGGACGCAGAGCCAGGAGAACCAAGAATCTTATGAGCCAGTATTCTCAGTGGCAAAAACGGTCTCAATCAAGGTGGAAGGAGAGGAAAAATGTCCTGAACTTGTCCTCAGACTTCCACATGTGTTCCATGCACATACAACCATGTACACACATACATACTTCATACATATCACACATGTATATATACATATACATATAATAAAAATAAAAATTTAAGTAGAAAGGTGGGAAATCTGAAGTAATATATAGTTACATGATTTTTGAGACTCCTTCTAATGGGATCAGCACATGATGCATTGATATCAACTTTCAGATGAAATGCATTATACTATGCAGTTAACTCAGGTAAGGGTAGCTTGCTTACATGTTTTTAAGAGAGAGAAAATCATCTCCCATCCTAGTGTTATCCCTGCATGTGAGATCAAGAAACTCAGATGATGTACAACTCTGGTACAAAATCCTCAACTCTCAAAATGCAAGTTCCACTTCCAAAACCACAAATATTTTTATGCCACTACAGATAGAAAAGGGAATGTTCTCAATGTTTGATTCAAGCATGTATCCACCTCTGTAAAAGCTAAAATAATATGAAAACCAGATTTGTGAAACCTATGTCACATTGTAAATGAATGAATATCACACAAGGTGTATTGCTTTGAGTACTGGGGAGGCAACAATGAGTTAGAGTGACACAGTCTACCCCTGACCACATAGAACTTGTATTCCTGTGGGGGGAAAAAAAAACAAATAAGAAGCACCCAAGTTAATTACGTAGCAAACTAATTTAGATTTTAAACACTTGAGGGAAATTCAGGAGAGTGGGGTTGTAGGGTAACAGAGCATGGAAAGAATACATATCTACCTTTGAGAGTTTCAGGAAACTAGAAGTTACCTGAATGGTGAGCTAACTTAAGAGTGTAAATAATCCATTATGAAGTTCTAAGGAAGGAAAAGCAAACACATAAAAGGAAAATCAAATACAAAACTCCAAAACCAGGAAAAGCGAGGTATGCTCCATGGGCAAGGTGGCCTGAGAGGTTGCAGGGTAAGTGAACAATGGGGAGATGAAGGGAAATGCATCAGAAATGTAGGCAGCACATGTAACAGCTGGTAAGGAGACTGGGTATTGTTCTCCTTATGAGGGAAAGTTTTACATGGGAATGACATCCTCAGTTCATGATTTAGCAGGATCCTCAGTCTGCTTATTAGTGACTGAAATGAAGAAGGCAGGAGTGAAAATGAATGGTAAAGTGGTTATAGGAATGTAGACAACATAAGATGGAAAGCAGATGAGTGACTGTAGTGATGTTAGTTTGCAGCAGCAACAGTCCTACGCGTGAGCATGTGCATGCGTGAGCGTGCACACACACACACACACACACACACAAACACACACACACACACAGATACACTTTTCATTTAAAGTTTGATATTTATATAAGATGCCCAAGTGAAGATGACAGTAAGAGAAACATTTATCAAATGAATCTTAGGGGAAATATTTAAGCTAAAGATAAATACTTCAGATCCCTAAACCTATAGGTGGTATGTTAGCCAGAAACTGAACAATGTAGTCATGGAAATATTATCCATAGAGATGAGGAGAAGGATGAGATCAGTCCCAAATCTGGTTGTGGAATAAAGTAGACAGCAAGAAGGCTGACAAAGAATGGCAAACAAGGAAAAGGAACAGCATAGGAAATGAAGGAACAAAAGAGCAAGGAGTAAAACACACCAGAAGAACAGATTCAACAGGTATGTCAAATGCTGGATGACCAAACTAAAAGCAAAGAAGTAATTGTCCATTAAGAAAGTAATATAAAGTGGTGGGGGGTGAAGGAGGGTATTACCATAGAATATTTTTTATAATTATGGAAAATATTAATAAAAATTGAGAAAAAAGTAATATACCCTGAATAGCCAAGGCAATCTTGAGGAAAGGGAATAAATATTTGACTAAGACATCAAGAACACACAGTAGGGAAAGGGCAATCTCTTCAGTAAATGCTGTGGTGACACCTAGATACCCAAAAGGAGAAAAATAGACCCTTATATCACACTGCACATGAAAATCAACACAAAATATATTAAAGATTTATATGGAGGACTAGGACTATAAAACTATTAGAGGAAAACACAAAGGACATGTTCCATGGTATTGGTCTAAGTAATAACTTGTTAATGATATAACATCTAAAGCACAGGCAACAAATGAAACAAAGATAGGTAAAACTGACTACGTAAAACTGAATAAATCTGTGTGGCAAAGGAAAAGCAAATGTAATGGGAGAAAGTTTTCAAAAATTGTAAGTCTGATTAAAGGTTAATATACACAATAAATAAGGAACCTGAAAAACTCAATAGCAAAAAAATATGCATAAAATTAAAACAGCCCAGTTTAAAAATGGACAAAGGACATGAATATACACTCCCAAGAGAGGACACAGAAATAATCAACAGGAATGTGGAAAATGTTCAATATATATAATCATCAATGAAATGCACATCAAAACCACAATGAGATGTCACCTCACTCCATGTAGGCATGCATGTATTATCAAAGATGACAGGAGAAAACTGTTGGCAACAAAGTGAAGAAAAGGGAACTCTTCTTCACTGTTGCAGGGGATATAAGTGGTTCCAACCATCATGCAGGTACCACAAAGAGATAAAAATTGAACCCCATATGATCTAGCAAACACACTAGAGACATAGAGTCAAATGAAGTCAGTGTGCTGAAAAGAAATATATACTCCAATATTCCCTGGGGCTTTAGTCACAAAACTCAAGATATAGAATCAAGCCAAGAGTCATTCAATAGATGAATGGGTAAAAATGTTATGATTATTAATATTGTCAATCTGACTGGACTAGAATCACCTCAAGGGATCATGTAGATCAGGTTCACCTCTGTATACATCTTAGAGGGATTACCTTTCAAAAAAAATTTACCTATTCATTGATTGAGAGAGAGAGAATGGGCATACCAGGGCCTCTAGACACTGCAAATGAACTCCAGACACATGTGCTACCTTGTGCCTTGTGCATCTGACTTACATGGGTACTGAGGAATTTAACTTGGGTCCTTGCTTTGTAGGCAAGTGCCTTAACTGATAAGCTGTCTCTCCATCCTTAGAGGGATTATCTTAAGTTAATTAGGGTGGATAGATCCACCTTACCTGTGGGCATAACCAGAGAGAGGGTCCTACATCATATATCTGTGTGTGTGTGTGCATGCACATGAGAGAGAGCACTGGCTGGGCAGCAACATTGTTAACTCTCTGCATCCTCACTGTGAACTTAATGTGGCCTTCTCTGTTTCAAGCTCCTGCTGCCACACTTTCCCCACCATGGTGGATGGTAACCTGCAAATATAAACCAAACTAACATTCTTTCCTCCCTCAAACTGATTTTTGTCAGGTTGTCCCATTGATGAGAAGATAACTAATACAGAAGATGTGATATGTATATTAGAATACTATTGTACCATAAAAAATGGAATCCTGTCACTAGTGACAACATAGATGGAACTGTCGTACATCATATTATTGAGGGAATAAGCAGTCACAAAAAGACAAGGACTCATTTATATGTGAAAAACAACATAGTTGGACTTAGAAGCCAGAGCAGATAAAGGAACTTTACTTTTATCCAGGAGATGTGATCAGTGATACAAAATTGAAGTTTTAGAAATAAGTTGAAGAGATCTGTTGTACAACATAGTGACTAAGTTAATAATGATGTGCTATATTCTTGAAAAAAAAAAAACATCTGGGAGTAGAATTTAAGTATGAAATAATCCAGATGTCAATGCAGTCATTCTAAAGATGAAAGGAATACAGCACAATATGTAAATTCATAGAATCCACCTTCTTGCAGATGATTGACTTGATGGACGGCATCTACTAATTCTGGACAGTAGTTTTCTTTTTAACATTTAAACCAGGAATATTATTAAAATCATCTTCAAAGGGTTGACTTGTGGATTAAATGAAATGATATGTAAAGCACGCTAAGAACAGTGCCTCACCTATAGTATATATTTCTATAAGTTATTCATTATATTATCAAATCTTGGAGATAAAGTCTACAAAAAACCATCATGTTAAATGGCATAATAAAAATAAAGCATAACTTAAGCAAGTAGCAAACAGATAAAATTGTGCAGACAGTATTAAGATTTATTTTATGGAATTTTTACATGAAGAGAAGAAGGGAATATCTGGGGGGGGAAAAGCATGAGTTTAGAGAACTTTTTAATATACTTATTTGCAAGCAGAAAAATACAGATAGAGTGTGTGTGAGTATGGGCATGCCAGGGCCTGTAGCCATTGTAAACAAACTCTAGATTGTTGCCCCCAACCCTCCCGCCAGCAGGAAGAACGACAACAACAGGATTCTTCTCAAGCACACTTTATTGGGAGCTCCTAGCTGATAGAGAGAAGGACCCCGACCCTATGGAGCGCCAAGCTTATATACTTGTGGTCATGTAGATGTGAAGCGTTGTCTGATTGGCTTAAGTCTTATCAGACGACTTTGCATCACCCAATCGGGATAGGTGAGCAGCCATGTTAGGATAACGTCATATACTCATGTGCAAACGATTAGGATGCAAAAGCAGCAAACAAGCTGACAGCTGACGCAGCAAAGCCTGACGAAGCCAGCGCGGCTCCCAACACTAGATGAATGTGCTACTTTGTGCATCTGGCTTTACATGGGACTGGGGAAATTGTACCCAGGTTGTGAGGCTTTGCAGGCAAGTATTTCACCATTGAGGAATCTCTGCAGCCCCCAAAGAATTTTTTTTAAATGGACATTAGGAAGACACCCTCATTTTCTGGAAAGATCTATTAAATAATCTGTTAATTAAGGAGGAAAATGGGCAATTTAAAAACCTCCGCTTTTCCTGGCTAGTTGTCATAGTACTAAAAAGTAGTAAGTAGCCTCCTGGGGGATAAAAGTCATCAACAGGCTTACTCAGCTATGGATCCACACTGCCTGATATACAGCTGATTAGTCAGGCATTCATTGCCACCAGCTAATAGCTGCACTACTAATGTGAGGGTAAACAGTTGCTCTTTAATTAGATCTGAGACCCATTCTGTGGAAGGGGATTCATCCCCAGCACTGAAAACCTAGTCTAAATCCCATGGCTGTTCATCAACCCCAGGGGGAAACCACTACTGTGGGTAGAATAAAAAGATATATTGTATTCATCAAGTCTTCCTGTAATTTTATATTATATTTATGCATATGGATTAGTTCCGCTCTAACTTTTGATCAGAGAAGCTTTTTTTCAGATAACAGTGACTATTGGGGAGACTTAAAATTCACAAAAATTCTTCCAATTAATGAGGATATGTGATGGCTGAGCACTTAGTCTAAATGAGACCTCTGCATCATATCCTTAAAGGCTCAGGGAATATTGGGGATGAGGGGGCTTAAAAATATAAGAGCCTGATGATAGGGAGGGAAAGTCTTTCTGACTCCATGTCAATCACTTCACGACCTCAAAGCAACTGTCTTTAACTCCACAATATTAATCTCATCAACATTTTGAAATGGATAATGGACAAACAAGTTTAAGGCTGGAGAGATTGCTCAGAGCTTAAGAGTATTTCTTATGCTATCACAAGGGCCTAAGTAAGCCTGAGAGACCACTTGGGCTCAATTCCCAGGACCCACATGAACAGCTGGGAATGGTCACACACATCTGTAAGAAGCAAAAACCGTGGGAAGCAGAGACTGAAGAATTATTGGGACCTTTTAAACAACAACAACAAAAAGCTCCAGTATCAATAAGACACCCTGGCTCAGGTAAGAATGGGTGAAAGGTTAATGGAAAGGGACACTAGACATTCCCCTCCAGCCACTACAGGAAGGCACACCCCACTGCAGGCAAGCATACATGGGTGTCCCATGGACAAATACGTATGCAGACAAAACACATCCTCACCCCCCCACACACACGCGCGTTATCAAAATAGAACAGGTACTACTCATATGGAAGAGGGAGTTAAGTGGAACAGAGGAGAAGGTAGGAGAGTGAAATAAGACATTGAAAGGAGAGTATGATTGAATTACATTATTCCCAAAAATGTAAGTTGTCAAATAAATTTAAAAACTAAGAAAATGAAGATAATCTTAAGAAGGAAGCAGAATGCAGATACCATGAGGGGTATTAGTAGGACACAGGTACACAATCCATTGGAACAAGACTAAAGATGGAAGAAGTAGGCACAGAAGAGAGCAAGGGTACGTGGACTGAGTCGTGAGAAAATATTGTAACATCCGATTTCAGCTATTCTCTTTATGAAATCAGAGCTATTTTGAAAAGAAGAAAAGAGAGTATGAAGCAGATATGTATGAGGGAGAAAAGGTTACTTCACTGGTAAGAAGCAAGAGGGCTGTCTGGCTGGGACACAGCAGGGTGAGCTTACAGAGCAGGGTGGGGCATGAGACATCTGTGATAAGTTACTTGGGATGCTTGGACTTTTGATACTAATTTAGGAAAACAGATATTGAGAGGTGTTGAGATTACTTCTATGGTTTGTATTTTTAACAGAAGGCATGGGGAGATGACGAGGGCTTCTTTGGACAGTGACACCCGTAGTTGGATCACAGAACACAGCCGGCTTGGGAGTGACTAACAGCGGCCGAGCTCTGTGATTTCCCACAGTGTTGTTCAAAAGCAGAGATACACTGAGGCTCCGCTGACCTACCATTTCATCACAAAGGACATTTTACCACTTTCACCACTAGGACACTTTAGCATATTCTAGAAAATAAGAAAAAAGCAAAAATTTCACATTTTCCCTTTGGTCATCAACATTCGATTTTATACTGCTTGACAAGAAATAGTATGTAACAGAAAGAGCTGCCATAGTCATTAGTACTGTTTAGAAAGCACTCCTGACTCACCATCTTCGTGATACAAGTAGTCTTGTACTTCTCCATCCCAAGTGTTCTGACACGTGTGATCTGATATGGCTTGTCTAATAACGTAAGAACTAAAGTCATGTGAAGCCCATCTGAGCAGAAATAAGGCTCTTAGTTCCTTGGAAGCTTTAAGAATTAGCATGAAATTCACTATATTTTTCCAGCCACAGTAAGCAATTATGTTCTTGATAGTAGGGGCTATATTACCCTGAATCCCTAGGAAAAGAGATATAGAATGGTTTCAACCAATCACAATGCATAAATGTGAAGTAAACTGATGCTATTATAAGTCTCGAAATTAGGACCTAATAAACAGCCAAAAATGTAGCTTGTATCAACTACATATTAGGACTCTCTCCTGCTCCCAGATTATGATGTATGCTTCCATTCATGTTGGTTGTAAGATAAATTAATGAAGTCTGGTCATTGTAGCTTATTTGAACCACTGTAGAATGAAGACTAAAAGTTACTGTTTTAAGATAGATGCTATAAAATGTCAGGAGGTACAACAAATTCTATAAACCAAAGAGGGATAATTCTCTAGGCTACAGTTGGCATGTCAGGATTTTGGTGAAAAAACATGTACCTCTTTCTTTGGGTATAGGAAGGAGGCAAAATTATGGCCAAAGAGCACAGTGGGAGAAGAAGACATGATAGCTGTACCAGGGAGGAAGAAAAGCATGCCTCCTTGGACACTCACTGTCAGGAGGTTAATGATAAAGGCAACCAGATCAAGTTGCAGTCTGATGGACGTAGGACTTTTATGTACTTCCCTTTGTCTACACTGTCTATGAGTAAATGTGCACATCCAAGTGCAGAGTTTTCCGGTGAGAAATGAGATTTGGAAAATATTCCTTGCTTTCTGTTCTTTATATACTGAAGATATAAAATTTATTGAAGAGATGAAAAATAACACTTCTAAACAGAATATATGATAGGTAATAGAGATGGCTAGCTAGATAATACATAGCTATAGATAACAGATAGATACATAAACAGAAAGATAGATGATGCTGAAATAGATAATGCATACATACATGATATAAAGTCTTACATTCAAAGAATCTGAAGGCATAAGTAATAAATATATCATATTTTATATGTGCTTCTAGATATGCCATAAAAGTAGGATATATATCAAAAAAGAGAAACAAATCTAGATTTCAGTTTGCTTTAATATGGCATTTTTTGCAAATGTATAGCTTTCTTATTTGCCTTTTATGCATCTTAATTTCTTATTATGGTAACCAAATTCTTGTAGACATGACTTATTTTTCATGTAAATGGCTCAGTATGTGGTATGTGAGTAATAAATAGTAAAGAAGCAATTTAAGAATGTAAAACTAATTCCTGCAGTTTTCCTTTAAAAGGTTAATGAGATGATAGTAAATTCAAGCTAGAATTGTCTACATAGACTCAGACAAAGCTTATGATAAATGAATCTAATCAAATACTAGGGCTTCCAAAATTAACAGAATAGGCTTCACAGAAGACCAGTTAGCATCATGTTAAAATGATGCAAGCCCCCCTGGAGAAGACTTAAGTGAAAAAGAACAAACAATTTTATTCATGTCACAGTTCCCAACACTTCTCTCTCTCCCTCTCTGCCTCTCTCCCTCTCTCTCCCTCTCTCTCTCTCTCACTCTCTCTCTCTCTCTCTCTCTCTCTCTCTCTGTCTCTCTCCCTCTTTCCCTCTCTCCCTCTCTCCCTCTCTCTCTCTCACACACACATACAACTTTTTGTTATTTTTCTCTCCATTGACTTGGGGCTTAAGAATTAGTCTATGTCCTCTTACATGTCTGTGAAATGACAATATAGACATACAGGTTTCACTGAGTTCTAAAATAATAGGAATATGAAATCTTAGCTGCAATTGATGCTTCCAAAATTCTGATCCTATGCAACATTTCAACAATAGGACCATTGACCAGCCCTACAAGCATGGCCTTGAAAGATTTCCTCTTGATTCATGGATTAAGATCTCTAAACATTTTGTGAAGCTATAACTATATTTAGGCAGAGTGATCCATAAGATATCCCACCAAAAGCTGCATGTTCTATAACACCAAAAGAAATTTTCTATAGGAAAAATCCAAATTAAATTTCATATGGCTTCAATGTGTATAGATTTTTTTAACTCATATATGATTAGTAATATTAAATGACTAATATAGGCTCAATGTGGCACATTAGATTTATTAACTGTGAACTAGTAGTAAACACAATGTTAAGTAAAATGAAGTGATAATGTTCAGTTATAATTATGGAGATTAGATTTAATAATTACAAGCAAAAGTATGTATATCAAATTCTATATACAAAAACAATTTATACAACATGGAAACAATATGTGGAATGATGGTAATTACCAACACCTTTGAATATTTACTGTCATAGTTTCATATTATCATTGTAACAATCATTGAGGAGAAAATTGTTACCCCAAATTCACACAATAAGGACATATGGCAGATAAGTATCAAGTACATTGCCCAAGGTAAGACAGCTAGTAAGAGAATCCACACAGGCTGCTTATAGAAACATGATTTTTGTTTGTTTGGTTGTTTGTTTTTGGGGGGTTTTCAAAGTAGGGTCTCACTCTAGGCCAGGCTGACCTGAAATTCACTATGTAGTCTCAGAGTGGCTTCAAACGCACGGCAATCCTCCTATCTCTGCCTCCCAAGTGCTGTGATTAAAGGTGTGTGCTACCATGCCCAGCTAGAAACAAGATTTTAACAAGCACCTTATGCTGCCTTTCTTTAGAAATCTAAGCACATACCACAGACTAAACTTCCCCATGATACGGAAGAATGCAGTAAGTGTATCCCTGTGCCCACAGGCCATGCTTTGTAAGCTCAAAAGGACATGGGCTCTGAAACTGAAATACCCAAGTTTAAACCCAACTTGACCTATACTCTAATAACTAATTAACCAATTCAATTACTTTGCAAATAATTGTTCTGCTCATTTCTAAAATGATTCCATCAGCCCTAATGAACACTGGATGAGATAACTCATGTGAAACTCCTTTAATATTGCATATTATTACTCAGATGTTAATTATATTTATTTTCACTATGTAGAGAAAGAAAGAGAGAGGGAGAGAGGGTGGTACATAAGCAGAAAAGACATACAGAAAGTTGTCTACATTTTATTGGAGTTCTAATTCCATGTATCAAAACTCTACATACACTTAATTGTGTTGACAAAAGATGCAAGTAAGGAATTAAATCTGACACTCAGCTACAAAAGAGGATAAATTTAGCCTCACTTCATGAATTTGTTCCTATTTGGTTTCCTCTCCATTAGATTTCAGTTCATATTTATATTCTGATTTGTCTCATTGATTCTGAAATTTTGTTTGTCTTCATATACTCCTATTTAATCATCTTACCCAGTTGACTAGCTTCCTGGAGAGTCTGTATTATACCTTCCAAGCAGAAATAAAGCATCACCTACATGCACCAATTGGCACCTGAAATACAAGCTAGTTAGTGGATGTAGGTTGTTGTAAATCACTTTGAATGGGAAAAATGTGCTGAAACAAAAACTTTGTGAGAGAGCCAATTTCTCACTTTTATTCATTAGAATGGGAAAATAAGGCCTATTTTAGACTTTCATGCTAAAGCATCTAATTAAAAGAAATGGTCATTTAAATAGCTGAATGAAGTTTCTGGTTCTAACAGTTTATAACATGAGGATGATTAGATTAGGGAAGAAATAGACAAATGACAACAGCTTATCAATGACTCTTGCTTTTTAAACTAGTTTCACTTGTTAAATATGGAAGGAAATGGAAGAAAATTTGAGGGGAAAATGACACTATAAGATAATAACCCTTACATTTCTATTTAACACTATGATGTCTGTTTAGAAAAAATAAAAACTCTCAACTAGAGAATCCACCCATCTCTTTTCATAGAAAGAAAGAATGAGAGAGAGTGTGTGAATATCAACAGGACAATAGAGGAAGTTCCTTTCCTGCAAGACTTTTTAGGCTTGTGCCCTTTAGCTGAATCACAAACATTTATCTCCTGTGTCCACATTTTAAATAAAAATTGATGTCAAGAAAGGTGAACCTAAAAGAATAGTGCTCCTTTTATAAATGGTTCAGCAACTCAGGCTTGTGAGGACTACTCTGAAAAGAGGTACAGGACCAATCAGAACCATCTCTCTGGAAATTTGAACATAAACCACAGAATTATCCTGTGGAAATGGACATGTGAGCCAAAGGGTCATCTGGCCTCCAGAGTCATGTGACACTGGTTGGGGGAGTGCGGATTGTGCACAGTGATAAAAGATGAGGGATGAGATTACTTAGAGTTGCCAGAGAGAGAACCAGGGACCAGAGCAAGGAGAGGTAGGGGACAAAGGAGTGCATAGTGCCTAGAGCTGCCTAAGTGTCAACCTTCCTTCAGGGCTTGAACTCAGAGCCCTACACATGCCAGGCAAGTGCTCCATCACTGTGCTGTACCCCAACCCTATAATTGTATTTTAAGTATCTTCCTTTTCCCTCCTACTAAAATTTTAGGCCCAAATATATGATTTTCGTCTCTGAGTTCCCATCTTGAGGCACAGCATGAGGTTCACAGTAGAAAACAATTGTGCTTGATGAATAGTAATAACGAGTATGATTTACTACAAAGGTTCTCCAAAAAGAGGAAAAACAGTAAATTTAATACTTGTTCAAGTTTAGGCTTAGATAAACTTACAGGAAACGGATTAAATACATGTTTGTGCTCACAATGTGTGCGTGTGTGTGTGTGTGTGCGTGTGTGTGTGTGTGCACGTACGCCACTTTAATTGTGCTAGGAGATCCACATGGGTTTCAAGGGTCAGACACAGTTAGTAAGCCCTGGATTGAGAGGACAGAATCTCTGTCTTCTGCAGTTGGCACTATCACAGACTAACTATTTAATCTCTGGCAAATTTGTTAATATCTCTAAGGTCACACTTTTTCCTCTATGTCATAATGAAGGTGCAAATCTGGTGCTAGAAGGCTTACTGTCATGTTGTAAACAAGAAGTTTTGAGATCAGCTCAAAGCATTTGCATGCCACAGAAGAATGTATCCATGTTATTATGCAAGCTTCTTTAGCAGAACAACTGTGTGGTATTGGTTTCTCACTCTGGAGTATTTTGTTTTTGTTCCTAATTTGATTGGGACAATTCTTTAAGAAAAGCTTTACTTATCTAGATTTCTGTTTTCTCAAAATCTGAAGTATTTCTGCATTTATTTTTAGTTCTCAAATGTGCTATATACTGTCCTATGTACAAGTCTAGGTGGATATTGGTACCAATGACATTTAATTTTAGGAAGTGATTATTCTCTGAAACAAGATAACCCTCTATCTTTTGAGAAGTTCATAACTTCACATATTTTTGAACACTAAGAGGTTTTCTACACATAAAATATTCTTAGGTATCACCAAGCTACTATAAGCAGAAGGAATCGGTGTGTATGAGAATGATCAACATTCTTGCTTTCCAATTACAATAAAATCTTTCCCGTGGAAGATTTGCTTAGTGGTTGACATGCAAAGCAAATTTCAGCTCTCCTTCCTCCATACTTCAGCAGCTTCAATAAGGGACAGCCAAGTTGTGAGTATCACACTAGATCAAAAGGACAGAAATCTTGGGCTGGGGAAATGGCTTAGCAGTTAAGGCATTTGTCTGTGAAGCCCAAGGACACTAGTTCGATTTCCCAGGACCCACATAAGCCAGATGCACAAGGAGGCACGTGTGTCTGGAGTTCATTTGCAGTGGCTAGAGGCCCTGGCATGCCCATTCTCTCTTTCTCTCTATCTGCCTCTTTCTCTCTCTCTCTTAAACAAATAAATAAAAATATTTTAAAAGGTAAGAAATCCTTAGATTATTTAAAAAAGTCTATGTGCAGCTTTAAGTTTTTTTGTAAGAAAAATACTAGTTGTTTTTTAGAAATTTTATTCTATGTTCTTCATTTACTGAGTAAGGATTTTATACTGTTATATCAAATTCATTTGCTGTTATTAATACCTTCTATGATTGTCCTCTTTACAAAGGACTTTGGAACTCATTTATAATATTAACCTCAAATTAGAGAACTGGGAAAGAGTCACATGCAGATCACTTATTGGCATGTCTGAAAATCCTGTGGCCTTATTTACATAGCAATGCTAATGATGAGTTGATAGCCAACTTACTCCCATGTTAAAGTTTCACTCAATATCAGGTAAGTGTCATTCAATGTGGAAATACCTAGTTGTATAAAGTCAAGGGAAAATGGATCTTCATTTTCATGGAGGTTGCAAGATATAAAAGGTAAGAACTAAGAGCACAAAATGTAAAATAACCAACCAAACTGCAGAAGGAGTTAATAGGCCAAAGTTGATTAAAATTAGATTTTTTTTTGTTCTGCAAACAGTATTGTCAAGAAAATAAAAACATAAGCTACAGACTGGGAAAAAATACTTGCCAAAAAACAGATTGGATAAGGACTCTCATCCAAAATATACAAAGAATTCTTAAAACTTATGAAAAGAATATAAGAAGCTTACATTAAATTTGTGCCACAGACCTTAGCAGACACCTCAACAAAGCAGATATGCAAGTAACAAATAGACATATAAAGATATTCCATGCTATAAATCCATACTTCTACACATATGGGGTGCTGTTGTTATTTTGGACTTATTTATTTTGATTTTGTGTTGTTTTTGTTCTATGTACTGGAGAATGAACCTACTGCATCACACATGCCAGACGAGTACTCTACCACTGAGCAATGACTAATAACCAGAAAGTGACAACTAAAAATTCTGGCTAGTATATATAGTAACAGAAATACTCATATTTTTTGTAGGATTATAAAATAATACAGCCACTATGCAAAAAAATGTTGGTTACTTACAAAATTAAATGCACTGTTATCACTTGATTCAATGATTAATCTCTTGTGTTTACCTAAAGGAATCAAAAAATTGTCTTTGTAAAAATCTCCGTGTATACATACATATATTGTAACTTTATCCAAAATTACAAAGACCAAGAAGCATACAAGATGCCCTTCAATAGGTGACTGAATAAACTGTGGTATATCCAGACAATGAAGTTTTACTCAATGCTAAAACTAAATGAACTATGAAGTTATTAAAAGACATGGAGGAAACTTAAGTGCCCATTTCAAAATGAAAGAGGCTGATCTGACATGGCCACATACTATATAATCCAGCCCACGTGTCATTCAGTAAAAGGTAAAACTATGGAGAGAGTAAAGTAGTCAATGGCTGCAAAGGATTGAAGGGAGTAAGGACAAATAGTCAAGAGTCAGGACTGAGGAACAGTAATCATACTCCCTTAAGATACCCTCAGAGTGAATAAATGCCACTATAAATTTAGGTGAGTCTAGACTCACCTAAAGCACAACACTAAGTGGAATCCCTATGTCAGCAAATGACCATGGGTTTGCAAGATGCTTCAAAGCTTATCAGGTTACATCAGCAACATGACCTCATTTTTCTTCCTGATGTAATCTAAATGGTCTCTAAGCTCTTTTCTGGGTCTAAGTACCTTCAGTCTTGTGTGCACATGTAATAAGAGTCTAGAGAGGGCCAGATGCACAAGGCAGCACATGTGTCTGGAGTTCATTTGCAGTGGCTAGAGTCCCTGGTGCACCCATTCTCTCTCTCTCTCTCTCTCTCTCTCTCTCTCTCTCTCTCTCTCTCTCTCTCCCTGTCTCTCTCCCTCCCTCATTCCCCCGTGCCCCTCCCTTCTTCTCTCTGTCTGCAATAAATACACAAATATTAATAAAAAAGAGCCTAGAGAGGTGAATATTTATGCTTTGTTTATAGTGCATACGTGGCAACAGTAGTTATACTATTTAGAATACTACATTGATAGTTAAATATGACCCTTTATTAAGAATAAGCTGTCTCCCAAACATCTCTAACTTTTCATTATTTATCATGGCCAGGAGTAAAAGTACCTGAGGTGTGGTGAAGGTATATGTTTTGTTGAGGGAAAAGAAAGGGACAGTAAATAGCCACTGACCAAGTAGCATCAAATTATTTTTTCTGAAAAGATCCCTTGTGTTAGGTTGCTCTTTTGGTAATTTGTCAGTTGTCCTGACAATGAAGAGATATGTATCACAGCAATGCCTCCTGTGAGCAGGAGAAGCCACCACTCTCCAGCAGTTTGTTAAAAAAAAAAAAAAAAAAAAAATCAAAGGTAAAGCTGCCACCAGTGGGAGGCAGAAGAGAAGAGGAAATCAGACAGGTATTGGTGTGACATTAAACAAGTTACTTACATATGAGCTTCAGTCTCCTAATCCATGGAGCAAGAATATAAGCATGTTTCACAATTTTATTGGGAATATTAACTATGATAAATTAGGTGCTAGTCTTAGCACTGTGTCCAACATGTAAGAAGAGCCCAGTAGGCATTGCCGTCTTCATCGTCTACATCATCATTTTCATCAGCAGCAGCACCATAATCATCACCACCACCAAAGAGCAGAAACATTTTAATAAGCCTTGTGAGAACAGTGTTTAGGACAAGTAGCATAATAGGTGCCAGTGATTCTTAGAAGTTTGCTTCCCATCTTCCAGTGAGTATGCTATGTAAGTAGTTTTATAGTTGTGAACAGATTCTAGGAAAAAGTACTAGGAGTCTAGTTCCAGGTCTACCACTTACTTTCTGGACAATCTTTGGCAAGATACTCAATCCCTTTGTGGTTCCATTTTCTCTTATGTATAATAAGAAAAGAGCCTAGTAACTTCCTCATGGAATTACTACTAGGATATCATTAAATAATACATACAATGCAGTTAGAATGAGGGCTGGCAGCTGTAAATATTCTGTGAATGTTTGCTGTAGATAGAAATGATATTTCTCTTAATACCTTTTGAGAAAGAGGCAACAACATTGGTGAGAGAAAAGGTGGAGCTGGTGGAAACTTCTGCACCTGATTATAGCAGAATGCTCTTAAATCTGCCTTAAATCTAGGAGCTCATTTTCTAAGGTTAGATAGATTTGAACTGGAAACTTCACCTATTGCCTATGAGCTTTTGCAAAGTCTCAGAGGACTCAGTCATAAAATGGAAATCACAGTATTTACTTCATAACATAGTGAGTTTAAGTTGGTGTCCTGAATACCATGCATTTGAATACTTATACTCTGTGGGATTTTGTAAAAGCTCATCCTAAAAGTTAATTGAATTCAAAATTCATTCATAGACCATTGCTCTGCACTGTCTGTAGCCTCAGGGGCAAGAGAGCTGCTAAGAAAATCTGTCAAACTATGCTGCCACCAAATCCCATTGGCACCATGAGACCAAGCCAGGCAGTGCTGCTGACAAGGCCTCTCCCCAAGGACTCTTGCTGAGGTCTAATGACTCCTTGTGAGAGCAACAGTTACACCCTTGCTTTCCCTTTCAGATACCACATCTTGTCTCACTCTCCCCTCATTCAGCTCTCATTCTTAACTCCCTCTCCCACTTATGCACAACTTCAACCATCCACTCATTTACTGTTGATTAAGTGCTTGCTAGGCCCAGGAAAGACAAATTCCCCACTCTCATGGAGAAAACAGATACTGAATATGCCATGACAAGCTTGGCAAGCAGAACAGAAGACTGGATTTGAACCACTTGACCCTTTCATTTATCACCTGTGCTCTTGGGCAAATTATGCAACTGTTTGAGTTTACTTTCCTCTTTTGGGAAATGTGGATACAAAAGTCCACTTTTAACTAGAAGAATAACCCTCCTCTATCACTATCAGGCCTGCACCAACTTCAGAGTGTCTGATCTATACCAAAAAGGAAAATAAATCACTTTACCAGTCATCCTTAACTTAACAGACCATTGGGAAAGGATACTAATCTTAAACATGTGAATTGCTAAAAGTGGGAAAAAAAATAGTTCTTAAAAGGACTGGTCCTATCTTGCTATAAATAAAAGGTCACTAGGACATCCCTGAAGTTTGAAAATACAAGCATGTCCCAGGGGTAAGAGCCCATGCTTATTATCATTGTCATGCAAAACTCTGCACTATGAACACATAGCTTTGCATAGAAAACTGTATTTAAAGTCATTTCCCCTTAAATTGTGTTTAAATAATTGAGTACTTTTTTTTCTTTCATCTTAGAGATATCAATGAGAAAGAGAGATAGAGAAAAGAAAGAGGATAAAGAGAGGGGATATGAGATACTTTACATCTATAACTGCCCATAAGGATATACTCTCACTATACACTGGTGAAAGGTCTTCAGAAGAGTTCCAAACTTGGAGTAACATAGCTAGCAGCCATTTCATTTATCATTCATATTACAGTTCATCAGAGAGCAAAAAGGCATACTGCTGATGGTTATTTGTAAAACCAGGTGTTAAATTGAGCTGTTTGGATACAAACTTAACAAAATTCACCATAGCCACTGCTCAACCTGTCCTGCTCTGCTACAGAATGTCCTGACTAATTCCAAACTAAATACACAGGCTTTAAAACATATGTATCTGTGAACTAATGCCCCATGGACTCCACTGTTCTGGGTGAGAAGATAAATCCTAGGAAAGACTGAAATCAACTAGTAGAGTACAGATTGCCTTAGTGAGTGAGAGATTTTATATAATTAAAAATCAGTCCTATCCTCCTCTTTTGAAAAGCCTGGACAGGCTCCATTGGGCAGAGCTTGAAGCCTGCCCAGAAAGAACACAGGATGCTCCTTCTTCTCACTTGTGGGTGGTATCTGGGATGTGGGGTTGTGCTTTTCCTTTATTGTGTGATGTGGCATATTATTCCCCATTATTTTAGCATCCTTACTAAGGAGGAAAGGGCAGTCTGAGGCCCCATTTGTTTTGGGCAAAACTTTCTAACCAGTGGAGAACATACTATTAGCCTTGGAAGTATGTGTGTTAATATGAAATAAAGAGAACTACAATATGAACACTCATGGTAGTGAACACAATGTAAGACCACCCAAGAACATAACATATTTAATTCCAACCCACAGGACGTGTGGAAGAGAGGACAGGTAGCAGAATTAAAATCAGGACAAATAGGGGCTGAAGAGATGCCATAACAACAGTTAAGGTACTTGCCTGTGAAACCTAAGGACCCAGGTTCCATTCCCCAGTAACCATGTAAGGCAGATACACATGGTGGCATATGTATCTGGAGTTCATTTACAGTTACTAGAGGTCCAGGTATGTCCATTCTCTCTCTCTCTCTCTCTCTCTCTCTCTCACTCTGTGTGTGTGTGTCTCTCTCTCTTAAATAAATAAAATGTTGAAAAAAACATAAGAACAAAACAAAAGGCATGTGTATGATTATTAAGCTAAAATAGTAATGATACAGGAATGTTGGGGTTCCTCTATCAATGTACTAATATATGCCAACACAAGTATAACTTGGGGTTGTTCCAAGATTTTAAATCCATAGACCAGAGGACAAGGAAGGTTCAAAGAGATTTTATTATAGCTTTGAGCTTCAGGAGGGGGCACTTTAAGAGAAGCCATAAGCCCAGAATGTAAGAGAAGGAACCAAGGCCTCATACCCAGGGAGGCAAGAAGGGATTTGAGAAGTCCTATCAGAACAGGCAGAGTTCTTGCCCAGAGAGGCAAAAGAAGCTTTTAGAAACCTACCTGGAGACTCAGATTGGGGTTTTTATATGGTAAGTGGCACTGATTTCTACATGATGAAGACAAGGTTTCACATATTTCTTCTATAAGATGGAGGCAGTATTTCCAGAAATGTTATGTAGGGATCATGGTTTCTGTCATCTAGGAAGGGTGTGGAAGGATGCTAACCCAACCTAAGAAGGCACAGACAAGGAAAAGCCATACCCGTCTAATGTTTCTGACCTGTAGTAAAGTTAAATGACCAAGATTTTCTCCTACAGGCCCAAGGACAATTCCTATGTTTAGCCAAGAGAAAGCTATTCACTTCAGGGGTCTTGTCATAAACCACTTAGCCAGTTTTTATCTTCTACAAGAGGATATTAGATATCATGTCCCTAAGATACTCTCTGAATTCCCAAGATTCTTGCCCAGTCGGTGGGGGGGGGGGGGGGGGGCATGAGAAGTGATCCCATCCATGCTGGAATCTCCTGATAAGTATTATCTAAGTTTTCTGGGAACTGAGCAAAACAGTATCCATGACAAAAAGTGAGTGTGCATATCCACCAGGCATGGCTGTTGTTTAGAATCCCGGTGATGGAACAGAACAGGGCCAACTAATGGTTTCAATGTGTATATCAGCTAACCACAAACGATCCCTCTTGATGTAACACGAAGTGCAGTGCTCAGGCAACAGCATGAGCAGCACGAAGTTACTTGTCCAGCCTGTTACCAATGGGCTCTCCTTGTCAGGAAATGTCCACAAACCTCACATCTCTGGATAGTTTCTTTTCTGTCTTGAAGAACCAGCCCACTGCTCTAATAGCTGGACAGTGGACCACATGGGCATACAGGTAGTGAAAGGAGAAATGCCATCTGTGTGTTGAGAAAAAGCCTAACAAGGAAGCGATGTCAGGTCATATCTAACCCATCAAGAAGAATTAGAACCCTCATAAAAGTGTTGAGGAGAGAGAAACTGGAGGTATGTGTAGGAAATGGAGAAGTATGAGAAGGCTGGTGACCAAGAAGGCTCTAACATTCTTCTTACCAGGACTAAAATGTAAACAGATTTTTCCTGACTTCCCTTTATTTAGAACATTAAAAAAAAAAACATTAATTATTTACTTTCCCCATTGAAATATAAATCTTCTCTCCTTCTCTTGTCCATTTTACAAAATCAGAATGTCGTTTGCACTGAAAGTATCCCTTTGGCATTCATTCAAGAAACTGGATAGAAGCCTATAATCCCAGCAATCAGAAGACTGGGATAGAGGATCTTAAACTTAGGGTTTGCCTGGGATGAATAAGGAGAACTTCTCAGAGATGTAGGGAGGAAAAAAAGGGGAAGGAAGGAAAAGAAAGATAAGTCACTGTTTTAGTCTGTGTGAGAGAGGAGGCTAACTTTGAAAAGCACCAGTTAACAAACACACAACGTGGTAGCCTAACAGTACTGATCATCTTTGCCACTGACCTCTAGGACTCTCCCACTATCATCCATGTATTTAAAAATCCTCCTGCCTCTTATTTCTGTGAAGTTGGGTTCAGTTTCTTCCTTCTGGTTTCCTCTTTACTGCAACAGTCTGGAATAGTATGCTTCACTATTTTAACAAGTATCCGGTGCGACATTTCTTTGGCAGGGGTGAGCTGCAGATATCTGCTTAGACGGCTCTAAACAGCATCAGGTATAAATCAAATTTTCTTGGATAGGGCAACTGTGATTTCAGAAACTCCTAAGAGCCTCGGTCATCTTCACCATCCAAAAACAATCTCCACCTAGCTTGTGGGAGAAAATAAAATTTTTCTAACAAAAAATGAGCCTCTTGTACAATCAGAGATAAAAGCCTGGTTGAGGTAATGCTTCAGTGTGAAGGCATTTCGGTGGTGTGTAATCAGTCCATCAATAGGTATAAATGGGTCATTATCAGATCCCATCCTGTTTGGATTGGTGAGCAAAAAGCATGAGAAAAATAGAAAGACAAGGGCAGAGTCTGTGGAAGAGGGGGGGAAGGTAGAAAAATGAGGGTAATGACAAATTTCACAGGATTCATAGCCTGCTTAGAGTCTGCCTCATCTACCTCCAACTGGGTTAGGATAAAAAGAAGTTGTAGGCTGAGGTATTTTTGTCATGCAGCTGCAAACTCAGGCAGCCACACTTGGCTTGATTAATGGAGATGTTCAGGTTTATTTTGTTAAACATGACTTACCTCTGGCAAAGTAACTTAGACTTTAAAATATCAATGTACTTGAAATCTGACATTGTTTTCAACTTTTACTACTATGATATGCATTGAATTTGTGTATGTGTCATAGGGATAGGCAAAGAAAAAGACTATCATTCCTGTCATAACAGTTATTATTATTATCACTACTGTTATTTTATTCTGAAGCAGTCTCTGTATAGCTCAAGATGCCTCAAATTGGTGATCCTCCTGTTTCGGACTCCCTACTGCTGGATAATAGGTATGTACCAACCTGCCCAGGTCATATAGATATGACCTTAAAAATAGTACACAGTGGTAAGAATGTTAGTAATAAATAACAAATATGTCTTAATATTGCTAGGCAGTATTTTAGCAAGGATTATGTAGCACAATGATGAACATTTACAAAATCTAATAGATTTTACCATTACTCATCACCAGTAAAATAATTACCCTAAAATAATAGTAATTGTAATTAAAACTCAAGGACAGTAAGTTTTACTTTTCTTTAAGGAAAATTAATGATTGAAGAAGTAGCAATATAAATGTCGGAGATTTCAGGTCAGTCACCATTGAAGTTCTTTCCCTGTATTTGGAATGTTTTTCTTGTGCCTCATAATCTGGGAATCTCCAGTGGGAAACAGTGGGAATTGGGGGCAGAAGAAGTTAGTGTGCTATATGGCATATAAATGGCTGCTTTAACCATGTATATGTTCATGGAAATATGTGAACCTAAAGACATGAGCTTGAATTCTGGGCCTGAGACAATTGTGCAAAGATTTTCTTAATCCTTTTCTTAATCAGAATTTCAATTCCACTGTAATTCAGGTATTGTGTAGAAAATTCTTTAACTACAATTTACTTCCTATGTAATAGTCATGAGCTTAAATGGGCAAATATATTTTTTTTCCTGTTTAGTTAGAATATGTATCAGAGGCTTAAAAGCAATTCCCCTAGAAACATTCCAAAGAGCCTTTAACGACCCCCCCCACCCGAATCTTGAGAAGTGCAACTAATGTTTGTGAATTTATTAGCTAGCCATTAATTAGGTAGGTAGGTAGGTGGTTAGTTATTTGGTTGTTTGGTTGGTTTTCTGAGGAGTTTCCAAATTTTAATCCTAAATGTTGAAGAAAATATTTATTATTGAAGAATTTTTATTGATATGTCACAATTTAGTTTTCCACATACTTTTACATCAAAGGGTCAAGAAGTTGTTTGAAAACTTCTTACAGAAGCTACTGCATACCAATCATTAACTACTTGATGGATAGCCCCAGGCAAGAGAGTTTGAAGTGCTTGAAGCCTACAGTTCAATCTGAAATATGAAATCAAAGCCACAAAAATATTGTAAGAAATTTAAAAATTAGCATTTATTTTGTATACAATTGTTGAAAAGCACTTCCCTGTTTGAGATAAAACAACCTCATGTGAACTGGATTTGACTTCATACGTCTATACAAATCACAAGTCAGATTCATAAATCTGGCAATAAAATTAAGAGCTTTGGACAACTCCTCCTTTTGTCCTACTGCTTTACTTATGCAGTTATTGAACTGTATAGTAATAATTGCCTTTCTGTGCTATCATAGGAATATCCTGAATGTAGTAACTGTCAGAGGGTTAGGGTCTAAACTAGAGGACTAAGACCATACCATTTTCTTAGAAGTAAGTTCATTTCTTATTGCTGTCTCGGAGCAGGTGTTTTAAGACTAGGAGGAGGAGCAAGGACCCAAGAGAACAGGTGGTAGATTGCAGCACTGCCAACCCAGAAATGACAGCATGATTTGTAGATTAGCAGGGGAGGGGCTCCAGATGTAAGCAAGTAAGAGAAATGATAGATAAATACACAGACAGAAAGAGAGAATGAGAGAGGCACATGCATAGGAAAAGGTAGAGATATTACATGGAGAGATATGAGGTAAGAGACCATGTACTTTACTTCAGGAAAGAAGAACAGAAAGAAAAAAAGAGAAGTATCTTGGATTTTATGCCCATGCCCCTGAAACAGAGCAACTTGGCCAGGAGAAGGGGAGTACTGTGGATGTGTGGGCTGGCGCTAAGTGAAGGAACAAGATTGGCTAGATCCCCTGTTGAGTATTGGCCTGGTGGTAAGGGAAAGAGGGGGATGGGTAGAGCTCTCTAAGCCAACAATACCAAGTAGGCATTAAATAATACTAAAATCTTATATTATTATAAATACTAAAATACTAAGAAATTTGCCAGTGAGGCAGGCAAGAAAAAGGACTAACATAGGCATCCAAGACCCTGCTTTACTTGGGCAGTAAATGTACCCCTTTCCTCTCCTGTCAATGCACTTGAGAAACCTGTTGTCAACCTTGGGCCTCACCTCCACTAAACTATATATACACTCCACTCCTAACAATGGAGTAGTTTCTCCTTCCCTTAGCAACCATTATTTATGATCAGTTCCTATTCAGATATCTTCTCAGACCCAGAATCAGAATACCAGGGAAGCATCCATCCTGGAATAATTTGGGTGGATGCACAGTTAAGACCCTGTATTCGCCCATTGAATTTTGCACTATCATATGACTATGCAGAACTGAGCATAGAAGGTAAATTATGATTAAAATAATATGCATCATGGAAAGGAACATGAGCAACAGAGAACATGTTATATAACTTAAACCTGTCAATCAAACTAGCAGACAACCCAAACTATGCCCCCTAGCAATGGGTCAATCTTTCCCTACAAAATTCTGTAAAATGCTCAGACCACTTCCTGGGAACCTTGAGTACTTTCCACTCAACTGGCCCACTGCCCTTCTTAGAAGTGTATTTCACACTCTTACTATCATTTTGCTCTCAATACATTTTCTTGCTGCTTTACTACCCACATGTTCCATTTTTAAATGCATTGAATATGACACCAATAACCTGAAAACACCCACACAGACATCATGTAGGAAATATTCTTTGCTTCCTATTCCAGACATAAATTTACCAACCTCACTAATAGAAAAAGATTGGAAAAGGAAAACTGGCAACAGGATGTAGATATCAATAAAGAAATGAGTATATATTTTAAATTATTTTGAATTATACTCATTGAAATTCCACATATTCAATAACTTGGCTACTGCAGAATGCATAGAATGCAGTGCCCTATATTTACATTTTATTTAAAAATGAAATTTTGTTACATTGAAAGGGAAATACTTATTCTTTAAATAATTAGATACCACCATTCTATTTCAAGTGTTTACTTCTTAAAACCAGAGAAAATGAACAGGTGGTGATTTTCATTTAAGTAATGAGTAGGGTCCCTTTAGAGGGGTGAGCAGAGATGAAGGAAAGGATGGTTCCAACATGTATTGTTTACATACTGAATATGTCCATAACTAATAAAAAATAAAATATTTTTAAAATCTGGTAAATGAGAAAAAAATGATTACTAATATAAGATTACATCTTAAGGTCTCAGAAGTCTGCCTTCTACCTTAAATTATCTGAAGTTAGAGAAAATAGGAATGGTCTGAGAAATTAGTTCCTCAACTAAAGATTGACTCAGTACCTGAACCAGCAAGAACCGACAAGCACTTTAAGACAAGGAATATAAAAATGCCCCTCCCCAGGAAGGTATGAGGCCTGATCAATCTCTGACCCATGTAGTATCATTTTAATGCTTTAAGAAATTAACTGTAATATAAGATGCAGCATGAAAATGAAACAAAAGTATCATACCATACAAACACTAAGCAAAAATAATAGAATAATAGTTACTTTCTCATTGTTCTGATTAATACCTGGCCAAAAGAAACTGAAGAAAAAGAATGGCTTATTTTTAGCTTCTGTTTTGAGGGGAAAGAGTCCAACAGAGTTGGGAAAGACATGGAGAGACAACTCATCACATTTCAGACAGGAAGCAGACAGAGAACAGGTAGTAGGATGGGGTTATAAAACCTCAAGACTTGCCCCTGGTGGCACATTCCCTAATTAACACTCCACCTCCTCAAGGTCCTGCAAATTTCCCAAGCAATGCTATTAGCTACGAACCAGACATGCAAATACATCAGCTTATAGGAAACATTTTACATTAAAACCATAACACAGTTTCAGACCAAGGTTTTGTTTCAGTGAAAAGAATATAACAGCTATAAAAAAGAACAATAAAGATAAGGAGGCTCATATCAAGTAGAAATAGCAACCTTAAACATTAATCTCATGAAGCATTAAAAGAAGAGTAAAATTGCAAGGAGAAATAAAGATCATTGATAATTAGAGATTAAACACTTCTCTCTCAATAATTGATAGAAAAAAATCAGCAGAGACAAAGAAAATGTATATCATACTATCAACAAGATTGACCTAGTTAAAATTTAGAGACAATATTGCTGAATGACGAAGAAAAAGTATTGTTTTAGTGCATATAAACACCAGAGTAGAACAGATTTTGGGCCACTTTTTCAAAATATGGTGAAAGAGGCTATGGTGGTCTGAATCAGATGCCCCCCATAAACTCACCTGCTTTGAATGCTTGATTTCCAGGTGATGAAAGTTTGGGAGGTGAAGACTTGCTGGAGGAGGCATGTTGTTAGGGGAAGGCTTAGGGCGTTATAACAAGTTCATTTTTCTAGAGTTAGGCTCAATGTCCTGTTGCTGTTTCCATTTTCTGTGGCAGATGTGATGTCCAGCCACTGCTCACATCACACTTCCCCTGACATCATGGAGCTTCCCCTTGAGATTATAAGCCAAAATAAATCCTTTCCTCCAATAACTATTTTTGGACAGGTGCTTTATCACAGCAACGAGAGGGTAACTGCAACAGAAGCTATCAAAGAAAAAACTAAAACTTGCTTTTAAATGAAATTGTAAGTGAAAATTGAAATATAGTTGATTAAACCTGGTGGGATTCAAGGATTCATTTAACAGTATGAACATGAATTATATATAAAGCAGGATGCCAAATCAATGACCTAAGCTTTCATCCTGAGTTACTATAAAAAGAATGTAAAATTTAATATAAACTTAAAAGAGTAGAAATAATAAAATCATTTAGTTAGAAAATAGAAAAAACATGTATTGACAAACCCAAAGCTGATTCATTTAGATATTCTACAAAAGTTATAAGCTTCTAGCCCAAGGCACCAGAATCAAATATAAGGAGAACAAAATTATCCACAACGACAATTTAAATAATTTAGAAGACATGGCAAACTACCAAACTACCAAAGCTCTCAAGAAGGACTGACCCACTCAAATTGACAATGTTATGTAAGAAACTGAATTGTGAGCTGATCTCCTCACAAAGAAAGCTCCAGGCAGAAGGGGTTGCTTCTCTTGTCTATTCTACAAAGCATCTAAAGAAGAAATCATATCAGTTCCACCAAAACCCTTTCCAAAATATGAAGATTTGCTTAGTTATCTGCTCATTCTGTTCAAAATTTCAAAAAAATAAAAAGAAAGGACAATATATCAGGATGGTTATGAGTCATGAAGTTGGGCTGTTTCTTGAGGATGCATTACAAAGTAATCAAACATGGTCATAAACAAAACTGGAATGATATTGACAAGCAGATAACAAGTATATGACAAATACAACATGTATTCATGATAAATGTCTAAGAAAGCTCAGAACAGAAGACAAATTACTAAACTTGATCAAACACCTTTGAAAAAACTACAACTATGATATATAACTATGGTAGACTGAATACATATTTCCTAAAATTAGGAGCAAGACAATAATGTCCATTTTACCACTTTAATATCTGACTGGATGTTATAATCCACTCAGTCTAGCAAGGTCAAGAAATGAATGCATCATGATTAGATAGGAAAAAGTATTTGCTGGCCATATAGTCACCTATGCAGAAAATCCTATGGAATCTAAAATTAAAATCATAGAACTCAATGAGTAGGATACCTTCAGGAAATAATATTATATACAAAAACAAATTGTGTAACATGGGAAATGCATAACTATAGATGAATATAGCAATGCAATATCCAGTAACAGACACAGGAATTAGTCTATACACTTATGAATGTACATAAAGGCTTGCCAAATTAGAAAGACTCATAAACCAAGTGTTGGTAAAAAGATTAAAAATACATAGAAATGAAAGTCTAATATTCTTTTAATGAAAATATGAAATAAAACAATCACATTTAAATGTAGTTTAGCAATTTCTTAAAAAAATATGTGTTTTTCCAATAGAAATGAAAATGTGGAACTGAAGAGATGGATCAGTGGTTAAAGGTGCTTGATTACAAACCCTACTGGTAGAGATGCACAAAGTGGCCCATGTATCTGGAATTCATTCACAACATCAAGAGACCCTGGTATATCCATATATTCATGTTCATCCTCTCTCTCTCTCTTTCCCCCCTCCCCCCACACACAAATACTCTGCTTGTAAATAAATACATTTAATTATTTTTAAAAGAAATTAAAATATGTCAAAACAAAGAATTCTAAACAAATATGTATTGCGGATAGATTTTTGTGTATCAAAATAATTATATGGTATACCACTATAACTCAATAGAAAGGGATGTAACACTGTCATAGCAATGACATGGGCACCTGTAAAATAACTATAGTAAGTGAAAAAAGCCATATTTTAAAATGTAAATAAAATATTATTCTTTTTTATGTAAACCTCTAGAAAAATATAAAATAATCTATAATTACAGAAAAGCAACTGATTACTGGTTGTCTCAGGATTGTGTAATAGGGTGAGGTAAGGAGGGGCAGAAGGGGTGAGATTTAAAATTTTTTTAAATGGGGAAAGGAATTAGAGTTTTTTATTGTATCTAAGAAAGAAATTTCTTAAATAAAAAGTAAATCAATATTCTCTCTCTCTCCCTCTATCTGTCTTTCTCTCTGTGTCTATCGCTCTCAAATAAATAAATAAATTAATTTAAAAAAAAAAAGTAAGTCAAGAAATGAGATTTATGTGTGTGTGTATATATACATATATATGTACATATATGTATATATATATGTATGTATATATGTGTGTGTGTGTGTATATACATATATATGTACATATATGTATATGTGTATATATATGTGTGTGTGTGTGTGTATATATATATATATATATATATATATATATATATATATATTCTTAAATTTAGCACTGAACAATTTTTCAAAGCATCTTAGGGATGGCTTATCAGAAATGGCATAGAGACTTTATGAACCTGAATGTAGTGACTGCTCAGTTAACACAATACCAATGCAGAAGCATATGTAACAACTGGAAGGAAATATGGGAGAATACCCTCCATTACCCTTTCCTCAAGCAACTGTTACAACCTTTCTTAATCAGACTACTGCAAAGAGAGAGAGTTGTAAATTCCTAAGAGTGATTCTTGGTGTTTACTACACAGGTGTTAGCTAGATATATTGGAAAGCTGATTACCCTGAGCAATTAACCCGTCTAATCAGACTGGATGTAGCAGGGTGAGCAGAGTACACACAGCATCACACACCCGTAGCCTCTCTGGTAAGCCATACTATGGGGCATGGTTCACAGCATAGTACCACATGAAAACTCATCCATCCATTAGCCTGCTGCCAGCCACGAGTGACTGCTACCTGTGAAGGAGGACTTTTACTCTTTGGCATGGGGGAGCGGATCAAGGAAAATGAAAACATGAACATTCTCTGGGGAGCTATGCACTCGTGACCCAGTGAAATTAAGTTCCAAATAGTCCCAGGGCACTGCCATGAACTCTGCTGGACAGCAGCATTGATTTCCAGCTTCTGACTTAGGATATAGCACAAATGGATAACATAGTAAACTGGACTATGGCTTACTTACACTCAGCTAGGCACAAGTCTGAAAGATACTAAAATAAAACCACAGATGGAGTCATCCATGCAGAAATGAGGATCTCGCCAGTTTTCCACAATTTGACTGCAGCTTCCTAGGGTAGCAGGTACTCATCTTGTTCAATCAGCGCTTTGGCCTTGGTGAATCATGTTTCTTTTAATAGGTAATCTCAACTTTCACAAGTCAGGACTCTCCCAAGGCCACCAAGACAGATTAAACCTTTATTGCCATTGCCGCAATTAAAGCTGGACTCTGGCTGCTTCAATGTGTCTGCAGACTTTCTCCTACAGCAATGTTTTGTCATTTAACTTTCTGACTCTCAACTGCAATCAGAAATATATATATCAGGAGCCAGTATCTGTGTATTCAGATATGATTTCCAAACTCATAACTCGGTCTGTGCGAATGGAACATTAACAAGGCATCGATCACACATAATCATAAAGCTAGTACACAAAAGCCAATTGGCTGGGTTATCACAAAACAATCCTCACCATGAGCAATGCACTCATGCTTTATTCTGCTGTGTTCTTTTTTTATGTGCTTAAATACTGAGCACAAACTGCTAAATTTTCTCATGATCAGCAACTGCATCATGACCTGCACTTTGAAGAACCTTGCCCTTGGCCATGTTGTTTATTTTTTTTAATTTTTATTTATTTATTTGAGAGTGATAGAGAAAGAGAGAATGGGTGAATCACAGCCTCCCACCACTGCAAATGAACTCCAGGTGCATGCACCACCTTGTGCATCTGGCTTACGTGGATCCTGGGGAATCGAGCCTCAAACCAGGGTCCTTAGGCTTCATAGGCAAGCGCTTACCACTAAACCATCTCTCCAGCACTGTTTATTTTTTTAGTGTCAAATGATACATACAATAAAATATGCCATTTTTATCATTTCATATTTATAGTTTGGTGTCAAAAATTGCACTTGTGTTGTCTAGCAATCATTATCAATGTCCACCCACAGAACTTTTTTCATCTTCCCTCAGTAAAACACTGTACCCATTAAAAAATAATTACCATCTCTTTTCCCCTCAGTCACCAGTCACTACTATTCTACTGCCTGTCTCTATGAATATGACTATCCTATATACCTCACATGAGTGGAATCATAAAATATTTGTTTTTTCATGACTATTTCACTTGTCATCAGATCCTTAAGTTTCATGTGGTTTTGAACATGTTTCAATTTTTTCCTTAAGCTGAATAGAATTTCAGAATATATATATATATGTATATATATTTCAGAATATATATATGTATATATATTGTGCTTTAATTTAACACATGTTTCTATGTAGTCAGAAAAATATATAAAGTGAAGAAATTTGCATAAATAGCATAGCATCAACATCAAACTGAAAAGATCTGGGCTAAAGAGATGTCTTGCAATTAAGATGCTTACTTGCAAAGCCTAAGAATCTATGTTCAGTTCCACAGTATCCACATAAAGCCAGATGCACATGGTAGCACATGCATCTGAAGTTCATTTGCAGTGGCTAGAGGCCCTAGCATGTTCATTCTCTCTCTTTCCCTCCCTCCCTCTCTCTCTCTCACTCATCTTATAAATAAAAATATATACATTTAAAAATGTAAAGTTCTGTCATACTTCTTGGATCATACTTTCTTGGGTCTTATATGGAAACCTGCCAGACTTAATAAGATATTTAAAATGTTTGATTTATTATTATCTAAGAAAACTGACTGTACAATCTTTCAGGAGAAAAAGAGCCAACAATATTTTTCAGATATAACCTATCTAAGTTTCCAAGCTGGCCTTGAATTCAAAATCTTTCTGCCTTAAAAATCTGAGTAGTTAGCCTCACAGGCAATGTGACACAATGCTCAGTTCCCAACAATTTTTATTTTTCATGTTTTCTCATATAGACTAAGTTCTAATAGCATAAACTAACAAGATGTACATTGATAATAACTTCTATCGAAACAATGTGATAGAAAACATCTTTCTGTATCCAGAAAGCTATAATAAGCTATAATACCATGCATCTAATTTGTACAAATGAAATCACTACCTGTGTGAGTAAAATGTACCTTTCATTTTTAAACTCATGTGATAAACAATAATACTTCCTGGATGGAAAACAGTATTACACAATGTTTATGATTGCCACATCATATCTTTCTCTTTCCTCCTTAAAAACACACACACACAAATATTAGGGCTGGAGAGATGGCTTAGTGTTTTAGGTGCTTATCCACAAAGTCTAAGGATCCATGTAGACACTTCAGATCCCATGTAAGCCAGATGCACAAAGGTGAGGCAAGCATGAGTTTGCACATGCCCACTAGGTGGTGCAAGCATCTGGAGCTCAATTTCAGTAGCCGAAGCCCTAGAGCACCAATTCTTTCCCCCCCCTTCTTCCTTCCCTCCCTCTCTCCCTCTCTCCCTCCTGGGCACACCAAGGCCTCTCACCATTGCAAACAATCTCCAAACACATGTGCAACTTTGTGCATGTGGATTTACATGTGTACTGAATCCAGGCCGTCAGACTTTACAAGCAACTGCTTTTAAATGCTGAGCCTTCTCTCCAGCCCCTAATAGTAAATTCTTATAGTTCAGTATTAAGCAGTGTATTATGTTTCTTTGGAAGGGGATGTTTTTGTTGTTTGTTGTTGTTTTCTGGTTTTGGGCTTTTTTTGGTTTTGTTTTTTGTTTGTTTGTTGTTGTTGTTGTTGTTGTTTTTTCGAGGTAGGGTCTTAATGTAGCCCAGACTGACCTGGCGTTCACTATGCAGACTTAGAGTGGCCTCAAACTCATGATGATCCTCTTATTTCTGCCTCCCAAGTAAGTATATTGGGTTTTTTTTTGTTTTGTTTTGTTTTGTTTTGTTTTGTAACTTTTGGGAAGAAATTCTATAATCAGTGTGCTCAAATGTTTAAATTTTGTCATGAAGTAGGTTGGTCCTATCCTGGAGCCATATTTTGATGTTTTGTCCGGTATTTTGTTCCAACAATAATAAAGGTAACTAATACAGCAAAGAAACCAGCACCTTCTCAGGGTTAGGCCCATTTTCAATGTAAAGCCTACCCTTCCTCTAAGAAAAACTTTCACAAAATACATTAAAGTCCCCCATGTACAGGAAGTAAGTTAAGAGTCCAGAAAGGTCAACACATATGACCTTAGCATTTTAATTAGGGAGACTTTCACTGGTATGACTAAAATACCTAACAGAGACAACTTGGGCAGGAAAGGTTTGTTTGGTTCATCATTTCAGAGAGTTCAGCCCACTTGTTTTATCTCATGTACTTACAGAGAATATCATATTGGTAGGAATATGTGTCCTAAAGGAGCTACTGCTGATTTTGTGCCTGAGAAAGCAGTAAGAACAGGGGAAAGGGAGTAAAAAGAAGAGGAAGCACTTGCCTGTGAAGCCTAAAGGCCCCAGTGCGAGGCTCAATTCCCCAGGACCCACATTAGCCAGAAGCACAAGGGGGCTCACACATATGGAGTTCTTTTGCAGTGGCTAGAAGCCCTGGCATGCCCACTTTCCTCCCTCTCTCTCTCTGCTTCTTTCTCTGTCACTCTCAAATAAATAAGTAAAAATAAACAAAACAAATTTTTAAAAACATGAAGTGACTATGCATGTTATAGATAAAAATATTATCTAAATACAATATCATCATATGCAATATCAATTATATTTCTATTGATATAGTATTTGTACATAAATATAATTCTAAAATTTTACTGCTTTCTATAACACATCCACAGATTTGATTTATTTACTTTTTTCATTTATTTTTATTTACTTATTTGAGAGCAACAGGCAGTGAGAAAAAAACACAGATAGAGAGAGAGAGAGAGAAAATGGGCACGCCAGGGCCTCCAGCCACTGCAAACAAACTCTAGACGTGTACGCCCCCTTGTGCATCAGCTTAACGTGGGTCCTGGGGAATTCAGCCTCAAACCGGGGTTCTTAGGCTTCATAGGTAAGCACTTAACTGCTAAGCCATCTCCCCAGCCCCAAAAGTTCCCATAGTTTTTATTAATTCCAATGATGTTCATACATCCCCATAGTCCATGGTCTTTTAACTGAGCCATAATACAAAAATATCCCCCCAAAACCCATAATGGCACAGAATAAACATTCACACTGCAAAATATGGCATTGGGCATAGCAAAGAAATATTCAACCAATACAAGATTTAAAACAACCAGGGCAAACATCAAACTCTGTAGCTTCAAGTCCAACAACTCTAGTTAGTGACAAATCTCCAAGTCTGATAATTCTAACCAGCAACAAGTCTCTCATATTTCAATTCTACCTCACCAGCTAAGCTACTCATAGTCCTGCAAAATCCTGCTTTCCTTAGCAGCCATCTTGTGGTCCCGGCTTCTCCACGGTTCATCCTCATGGCCCCATGGGGTCTCTGTGCAAGCAACCAGCAAACCTGCTTCACACTGCCCATGGCTATTTCCAAAACACAAGACTGTGTTGCAAACTCAATGACCCTCTCTTTCCTGCATTTCTTATACTCCACAATAAAAGGTAGGGTACCAATTTGTTAATCCAGTGGTGAATAAAGCAGACTTTCAAGACCAAGACATAACTTCAGCACTCAGGCCTCTCCAAAAGAGTCTACATTCTTCCTGTTGCCCCAGTGCAGGTCAGCTGGCCCAATCTCAAGGCTGTGATCTCTCAAACAATTTGCAGGTGAATAGGCAGCAATGTAGGCCCAAAGATTTCATTTTTTCTGTGCCATATCCCTCTGCTCACACCAGTTCATTTCTATGCAAAGCCACCCTGCACAACTTCTCAGGACACGGGCATAACAGCAAGCTTTTCACACAACTTGCCTCTAGCCCAGTCCAACAAAGCTCTTTCTCACCCTTATGAGCCAAACCTCGCATTCCATAGTTCTTACTGCATTCACGTCTTTCAACTCTGACCAGAATAATCCATCAAGCTGTACTTATAACACTGCATGATCCTCTTAGGCCAAAGTTTCAAGTCCTTCCACATTCCTCTTGCAAATCAGCTCCAAAACCACATAGTCAGGTGTCTAGCAGCAATACCACTCCTCGGTACCACTTTACTGTTGCAGTCAGGTTCACATCACCCAACCAAGAGCAGCTTGTGTGAAAAAGAGGTTTATTTTGGCTTACAGGTTTGAGGGGAAGCTCCACAATGGAAAGGAAAACGATAGCTTGAGCAGAGGGTGGACATCACCTGCTGGCCAACATCAGATTGATAATAGCTACAGGAGAGTATGCCCTAATTTTTTGTTAATATCTAAAATATGCATCATGATTAATGCTTTTATGGCTACCAAATGAGTCCTCAAAATATTCAGGCTGGAGAGATGGCTTAGCGGTTAAGCACTTGCCTATGAAGCCTAAGGACCCCGGTTCGAGGCTCGGTTCCCCAGGTCCCACGTTAGCCAGATGCATAAGGGGGCGCACGCGTCTGGAGTTTGTTTGCAGAGGCTGGAAGCCCTGGCGCTCCCATTCTCTCTCTCTTCCTCTATCTGTCTTTCTCTCTGTGTCTGTCGCTCTCAAATAAATTAATTAATTAATTAATTAAAAAAATATATTGGCTATTATGAACATTTAAGGGAACAAAAATATGGAACATATTTGAAATAATCAGAGCAATAACAATAATTCTGAATTATATATAATTTCCTATGTTGCCAGTAAAATTTTACCCTTCTTACAATATTCCTCTTTTAATATTTGTAATAATCCAGCAAAAATTTATTTATTAATGTCACTATTTCAGGCAGGAAACTAAGGCAAGAAATAATATTGAATTCTGTGCGTGTACTCAAAGTTTCCTAATCCAAATTCTCATCTTCAACTGAAAATAGAGTTGCATCTGAAACCTAGCTGCCATATAGATCAAGACAGTAATATAATGACTCTCCATGCTTTAAATTTAAAATATTATGAATCACATTTCTCTTTTAGGTTTCAATATTTAACAAGCAACTGACACAAGTGTCTAATTCAAAATTAATACTGCTTATATCTAAGATATTATGTCTATATCCACATACATCTGACATTAATTATAAACATTCATAAGTGTATCTGCCAAATCCCTTCTAGTTGATGCTGTCTTCCACCACTCCAAATTCAGGGACATTTGAATTATCTCAGCAGACACTCTGTTTTTTTTTGGGGGGGGGATTTGGGGGGATTCTTTGTTTGTTTGTTTTGATTTTTCAGTTTTTTCAAGGTAAGGTCTCACTCTAGCCAAGGCTGATCTAGATTTCACTGTGTAGTCTCAGTGTGGCCTTGAACTCACAGCAATCCTTCTACCCCAGCCTCCCAAATGCTGGGATTAAAGGTGTGTGCCAACACACCTGGAAGATATTTTGTTTTTTATCTTCATGGCAAGATAAGATGATACCTCAACTGAGTCCTTCTTACAGGTATATGCTAATGCCACCATGAAGTAGATAAGGTGAAGTTTAGAGCCAGGAAATTCATTGTATATCAACTAAATATTATATATATATACATACATATATATATATATATATATATATATATATATATATATATATACACACACACACACACATATATATATGTATGTGTGTATATATATGTATGTATGTATGTATGTATAAACAAACTAGGCCAAGGTTTCAGATTCTAGTTAAATTTCTTCATAACATGCTTCTAAAGAATTCTGTGGAAGCTTTGTTCCTTAAAGTGCTTAAAGATTAATAAATTATGAAACCTTTCAATTAATTTCTAAGTCCCATTTTTCTAAGGGCGCTGCACACATCCTTTCTTAAATTTTTTGTAAACTTTGTATAGAGCCCCTCCTATTATTACTCTATTTATCAGATGAAAAATTAGGGCACATAGAAATTAAGCAAATTACCTAGGATTATGCAGCATGTAACTGAAGACCCCCATCGCAGTAATAAGACTTCACAATGGTACCATATTTGAAAACTTACCCAAATCAATCACACTCCATCCTCTCACGAAAACAGAGGAAAAGCCTCACTATGGACATGCATGTGTGCAAGCAACCTTGAAAACATAACTAGTAAGTAACATGGACACTCATGGTTTTCCTTGTACACAGTTAACAATTCTGTTTCCATATTTTCATGAGTATATATATAATACTTACGATAAATATACCATTTTATGGTCAAAATTTTATTTCAAAGATGACTTAGTAATTTAACTTAAAATGAATAGTGTTTGATGTAATAAAATGAACAGAATATAACTGCATTGTAGAAAGATCAATCAAATGCTATTCAAAGGCTCAAACTTCAATGGGTTAGTATTATGAACTACCAAGGTCCTATATTTATTAATTTTGTGTAAAATAAGATGAATTAAAGTATATTATATATTTTTTTCCAAATAAAAAACTTTTGGAAATATTCCTTGTCTATCTCTGAAATGGAAAACACAGTTTAACACTCAATGACACAGTGGAGAGGAGCATAATAACATCATGTGTATATTTAGTAGTTTCTTGGTACAGGGTATGTCCCTCAAGGGGCCCAAGGCAACCCTTGGGATTTCTATAAGCAATGCATATCAGTAGAGGTAGGTATTTATATTTGCTGCAATAATGTAGAAATAGTGACTTGGTTAATTTTATCTTCTAAAAGTATAGAAATTTAAGTAAGCAAAACTGAAAAGATCTTAATATTATAGTGATCTAGTCATCCTTCCTAAACATGCCCTTAATTGTAATTTTTAAATTTATTTTTATTATATATGGACATACGTTGTATGTAAATAACACATGTTGTACCATCCTTTCCCTCATCCCTGCCCCTTTTCCAAAGAGGCCCTCTTCATTGGGGATGCAGGTCAACCCCATAGGGATTGCGGATCATGCATTGTAGGAGCAGCAGTCAATTATAGGGGAGAGGCAATGTCTCTGTGTAAAATGTACCAACTTGTAGGTCTAACAATTATGTGACTCAGAAATACATTGTGGTAACTACAAAGACATTTAAGCTATGGTATCTATAATTAAAACACATAGGAAAAAGGGTAGAAGGTGATAGATTACTGATGATTATTGAGTTTAAGTGAAAGAGATGGTAAAAATTACTATTTAACTCATTTTATCCATATTTTGTTGTGTTTTCACATGAAACATGTGATTTTTAATTTCTCATTATAGTTTTATATAAATGTAGAGTATTTAGAAAAATAGTATAGAGTTGTGAATAGTGTATCCATCTGGCATAGGGAATAGTAACTTCATGAAATTACATGTGAGAGATAAAACTCTGGACAAGTTGATGAGAAAAACAGTGTATGAAGGCATAGAGATAGAAAGGGGAGGGGAGAATTGAATCAGTGTCTTTTTAAAAGTATTTCATTTATTTATTTGAGATAGAGAAAGAGACATATATACAGAGGACGGACACTCTAGGCTGTCTAGACACTGCAAACAAATGGACTCCAGACACATGTTCCACCTTGTGAATCTGGCTTTACATGAGTACTGGGAAATCAAACCTGGGTCCTCAGGCTTTAAAAGCAAGCACTTTAACTGTTGTGCCCAAGTTTCAGTGCTTTTAAAAGCTGTTAGGTGAGACATAAGAGTTGAAATTTCCAAGATGAAACATTAGAAAATTTGGTCTAGAAAGAATAATGCCAAATGGGTTTCAGGAGGGAAAGAATGAAATTTGGGCTGGAGAAGTTATTAGGTACATTTTTCTATAACTATATAGATGTAAGTAGCTGGCAGAGAAATGATTTAAAGCACCTTGTCAATTGTAATCATTTTCTAGTGAACAAGAGCAACAACAACAACAAAAAAAAAAAACATTAACAAACTACTAGGAAGAGAACAAACACATAAGCTTACTGTTCTTTCACTTAGGAGAAGCTTATGTGCATGGCACAAGGATATTCAAGAACTATGGGAAATAAGAATTTGTAAGGGATAGGAACCATGACATAAACATATTAAAAACACAAAGTGTATACAAAAGTAATGACAGTAGAATGTGGTTAAGAGTCTGTGATCCTATAAAATTATGAGAATCTACTTGAGAGCACATACTTGGCAGAAAATACTACTTTGTCCCTTCTTGAATGCATAGACTCCAATAGGCAAAGGCAAAAAAAAAAAAAAATATGCAAGTGAACACATAAATTTCTATAAGCAAGGGCATGAAATGGGGCAGGAGAGATGGCCCAGTGGTTACATGTGCTTCCTGTGCAAGCATGAGGGTCTGAGAGGCCTGAAACTACCTGAGTTCAAATCTCCAGAACCCATGTAAACAGCTGAGTGTCCATGTGTCCCTCCAATGTCAACCCTACAAAGGGGAGCAAAGACCAGGGACTCAACCAGGCATGAAAAATGGCAAGTTCTGACAGTATTAAGAGACTGACTCAAAATGAGAACCAGTGGAAGAGCTATGCTGCAGGACTCCCAACATTCAGCTTCACAGGTGAACATCCCAACCCCCACCCACTGCAGGCTAGTGAATGAGGTTCTGGAAGGTTACATGCGCCTACAGACACCACACACATCACACACAAACATGCAAACACACACACACAAAACAGAGCTTGAAATGGATAAACAATGAATTAGAAAGACAAGTTGGGACTAAATCAGAATGTATTATAAATATCAACTTGCTTCCGATATTATTAAGCAGATAACAGAAACCTGCCAAAGCCCCATGTGAGCTGAACAGATATAATGTCTGAGTGCAGGTTAAACTGGAGCAGGAAATGTAGAGGGCCTAAACTTTTCCTTTCATATTTGTATAAAGATTGTTTTGTGTCTTAACATTTCTTTTAATAAACATCTGATTAATTTAGTAAACAATAAATAAAAGAAAAAAAAAGAGCAACAATCTCCAATGTTGTTTACTTTCATCTCCTCTCATTTTCTCTTGATGAGGTTACCATAAAAATTACTGGAAGTCCTAGCTCAAGCAATAAGACAGGAGAAGGAAATGAAAGGGATACAGTTCAGAAAGGAAGAAGTTAAGTTAGCTCTATTCACTGATGACATGATTGTATATGTAAGAGACCCGAGAGGCTCCATCCCAAAACTCCTGAAGGTGATTAACTCCTATGGAAAAGTAGCAGAATACAAAATCAATGCACAAAATCACTAGTATTTCTACATGCAATTGACAAAGATACAGAGAAAGAAATAAGGGACATAGTCCCATTTTCAATAGCAACAACAACAACAACAAAAATACCTTGGAATAACATTAACCAAGGAAGTGAAAGATCTATACAACGAAAACATAAGAACACTCAAAAAAGAAATTGAGGAGGACTTGAGAAAATGGTAAGACCTCCCATGCTCCTGGATAGGCAGAATTAACATTGTGAAGATGACAATCCTACCAAAGGTAATATATAGATATAATGCAATTCCAATTCCCCTACAGTGTTTTTCACAGAGATAGAAAAAATGATCTCCAATTTCATATGGAAAGGCAGAAGACCTCACATATCCAAACATATCCTCAGCAAAAGAAATACCTCTGGTGGCATCATGATACCGGATCTAAAGCTATATTACAAAGCCATAGTGATAAAAACAGCATGGTACTGGCATAAAAACAGGAGTATAGACCAATGGAATAGACTTGAGGACCCAGACTTTGGGTCAAGCAACTATAGCTACTTGATATTCGACAAAGGCCCGAACGATATAGTCTGGAAAAAAGACAGCATCCTTAACAAATGGTGCTGGACAAACTGGATAGCCACATGCAGGAAACTGAAACTTGATCCACACATTTCCCCATACACTACACTCAAATCCAAATGGATCAAAGACCTCAATATAAGACCAGAAACTCAAATACTACTGGAAGAAAATTTAGGAAGTACTTTCCATGACATAGGAATGGAAAAAGAGTTCCGGAACAAAACCCCAGGAGCTCACGATCTTAAACAGTCACTCAACCAAAGGGATCACATGAAGCTGAAGAGTTTCTTTACAGACAAGCATACAATAAGCAGAGCCAATAGATTACCCACAGAATGGGAGAAAATATTTGCGTGGTATCCAACTGATAGAGGCCTAATTTCTAGAATCGACAAAGAACTCAAAAATCTAAACAGTAAGAAGTCAAAAACCCCACTCACAAAATGGGGCAAAGAACTGAACAGGCAGTTCACAGAGAAAGAAATACAAATGGCAAACACACACTTAAGAAAATATTCATCATCCCTAATCATTAGAGAAATGCAAATTAAAACAACTATGAGATTCTAACTTACCCAATAAGGATGGCAAACATCAAAAAAATCAAATGAAAATAAATGCTGGTGAGGCTGTGGAGAAGTAGGAACACTCATCTACTGTGGGTGGGAATGTAGGATGGTACAACCACTTTGGAAAACAATATGGAGACTCCTGAAAAGGCTGACTATAGAGATACCAACAGACCCAGTTATTCCCTTACTGGAAATCTACCCTAAAACCTTCAAACCACAGGCCAGAGAGATATGCTCAACCATGTTTGTAGCAGCTCAATTCATAATAGCTAAGAGCTGGAATCAATCCAGAAGTCCATCATTAGAAGAATGGATAACTAAGATGTGGTATATCTACACAATGGAATTCTATACAGCAATAAGAAAAAAAATCACACAAAGAAATTTGAGGAAAAATGGTTGAACCTGGAACAGATCATTCTTAGTGAACTTACCCAATCGCCAAAAAAAAAAAAAATCTTCACATTGTCTCACTCATCTACAGCACCTAACCTGAATCTACCCAAGATACCTTACATACCCAACAAGCATCTCATGGACTAAACACTAGGATGGATGGGGAGGGAGGGGAGGGCATTGAAGGGGTAGGAAACACTAATCTAGACCCAAACGGCAATGGTACCATATAATTCTGCTTCCTAAAAGGCAGACCAAATGGCTGAACCTTCACCAGGCCCTTACAGAAAACACCTGAACCACAAGACACTGGAGAGGGTAGGATCAAGTCTAACCTAAATCTTCTACATCTTCCCTCCCTCTCCCTCTCCCTCTCCCTCTCGTCTCTCTAACTCTTGTATATTAGTTATCTTTTTCTTCATTTTCTTAGTGGGCACTGACCTGTAACTCCCGGTACCAGCATGTGGCTATCATCCACAATGAACTTTTGATCATAGAAACCTACAAGGTTTCCTAAAAGAATGACAGATTTCTGTCATAGTACTTGATGACCCACCAAAGGTTAGTGGTTAGATCCTATTGCTGAAGACACCATATGCAGCTGTCACGTAAAATGGAATAGCATGGCTGGAAGCCAGGAGAGAGTCAGTCCTCAGACAGTCAGTGCATCTAGCGCCAGAAGGTGCTATATGGGCAACTAGGGGAAATGACCAATATCTGTCCAAGCAACTCAAGGTCTAACCTACTTAGCAGCAAATAACTGTTGTGATGCCCACACAAGTGCAATAGTGGCACACAGCCATGGTGGGGAACCAACTGCTCTTAATTTGGCTAACTGATCCCCTCAGTGGTACGGGACCCATAGCTGGAGCTGGGAAACAAGTCAATACCATATCCAAACATAAGCCCACTCTCCATTATCACGCTGCCATCAATCATGGGCTACAAGAGGGCCTACACCTGTTAAACTCTCTATAAAAAAGGAAGGGTTATCTTATTTGTCCTGGTGCTAACTTACTGTCCTTTGGAGAATCTGCTTCTCTTTTTCAGATAGATGTAGATCCTAAGGAGAGAGTCACCCATCATACCTCAAAAGGACCCCTGCTGAAACTAAGGAAAACTGACAAAACAAGCAAAGGTGCTGTTTTCCTGATGAACCAGATACCAGCACAAAGGGGAAGGAGAACAACACAGAGAAATATCAACTCCTACCAAATCAGACAGCCAGCACCTCAGAGGCCCCCAACACCTCATCACTGAAGCAGACCAAAAATGAACCCAACATGGCTCAGGGGAATTTTGCGGAAGAGGGGGCGGAAAGAATGTCAGAGCCACATGTTGGGTCATGATATGTAAAGACATTTATCGTACCAATAACTGTGGGCTAACCCCACAATGCATGACCCATATACCTCAACAAGGAAGGGCCAATGGGGAGGGGGTAGGCCTCGGATGAGCCTAATAATGGTACCAAACTGCCTGTATTTGCTGAATACAAAACTAATAAAATATTATTGCTATTGCTTTTTAGCTTTTTTATTCTTTTTATGGTTACATAGTATTGCATCTGCTTGTTAGATCATAAGTAAATATTCATTTATGATAAAATTAGATTGTATTCATTATTTATTGTAAATGGTTAATTTTATGAACAACATAGTCTCATGGCTTGAAATTGTATATCATTGATTATAAGAAAGCTGAGGCTTGTCCAGTGCTTTTAAGATGAAATACCTAGCCAGTCATGTGCTTTTTATACAATTTTTCCTCATTAGTTATAAGATTGCTATATATAATAAGGACACTATTTTTGTATCATATATATTGAAAACCATATCCTAATTTTCCCTATACATGAGTAAATTTTGTCATATAAAACTTAACTAAAAAAAACCCTACAACTTCTACTTTATAATTTTTTTATTTAGGTAACATTTTCTCAATAACAACAGTAAAGTAAAAAATATTAGGCTATAAGTGATGTCAGGGGAAGAGATTGAGTAAAGGAAAGGTGGAGGGAAGTCTAATCAAAACCTAAGAAGATATAAAAAAGTAATATGGAAACCTACTTTTTTGGGCAATGCAACCCTCAGAAGCCATAGATTGTTACTAGAAAATTTTCAGTGCCAGGGATGGGATACCTTACTATGAGTTATTGGTCAGGAAAGTCCCTGGTGTGCCCCCCAAATTATAGGCTATTGCCTAGGTCCTTGGTTTCCCACCAGGAATAGATGGTAAGACCCTATTGCTGAAGACTCCAAATGCTTGGGTTGTAAGGCCACTGAGAAATCCTGCTGGAGCTGAGCTGAAAACTCTCTCCATGTAGACCAGCTGACAAAAAGCTAGGAAAAACTATGCTGCACGAAGTTCAATGGGAGAGAGTAATCACCAGTGAAGACACTCAACAGTGGACACTGTAAGCCTTAAATTTGGCCAACCAGGCCAAATTAGCCAATAGGTACAATACTGGCATGTCTGTTGTGAGGAAATCCAACCATTCTGTAATAGGACATGATGCCCACTCTATGGGAGGAAATATATCCCTGAAACTGAAAACCTGTAAGAAGGGTAGGCATGAGCCCTAGGGGTGTAACACCTGCTGGTATCTGGCTAAATATATACACTATGCTCACCAAACTGACTAGTAATCACTTATCATAATGTTCATACCCATATATTAATGCTACCCTCACTTTTAGTTAGAGAAGATTCTTTTTTCAGATGGAAATGACCTTGGGATGACTCAGAAGGCACCATGGTGCTGAGAAGAAGTGACAGAGGAGTGCTCAGCACTGAAATATCTCTATCACACCTTACAAGGCTCAGGGTCCATTGTGCAAGAGGTGGCAGAAAGAATGTAAGAACCAAAGGAATTGTAGGATTCCTTACTAGTGCTCCTCCAGACACAAAATGGCCTGGATATCCATGACCTCACAGTGCCTGACACAACCTACACAAGACCATCATAATAGGAAGAAAAGATCATGACATCAAAATAAAAGAGAGACTAATTGAGAGGGAAAGGGTATGTGATAGAGAGTGGAATTTCAAGAGGAAAGTGGGGGGAGGAGGCAGGGAATTACAAGGGATATTGTTTACAATTATTGAAATTGTCAATAAAAAGTAAAATTAATAAAAAATATTAGTCTAAAACTTTATCAGTATTTTGATTACATATTTATATATTTCTAACTCTCCACCTCTAAGCTAGAAGAATATCTCTGCTTATTTTCCTCTCAATACATACCTGTGTGCATGCACACACACATACACACTCCAAATGTATATTTGGGCCAAATTATCAATCTAGTTCAGCAACATCAATTAATACTATGAGGCACAGTCTACCATGCCTGGGTTTAATCCTGGTTGAATTATTGGTTTATAACTTTGTTAAAAGTCATTTGCTTCTTTACCTAAATCATAAGATACTAAATGTACCTACCATATAGTAATGGACTAAATCATGTACAATCAGATAATAATTCCTCTATAGGACTTACTTTTATTATTATTGAAGTAGCAATTAAATGTATAGTAACATCTAGGCTTTCTAACTAAGTATTAAAGCATATTAATATATTAACAGATAACAGATATTCAAGCTTCATAAGGAAGCTTAGAAAAGGCGACAGACACTTCATCAGGCCAGCAGCTTTCCTTAGCAGCCATCTTATGGTCCTGGCATCCCCACTAGGTCTCCACTGCAAGCCATGGTTCACCCTCATGGTCCCATGAGGTCTCCGTGCAGGCAACCAACAAACTTACTTCACACTGCCCATGGTCATTTCTAAAACACAAGACGGTGTTGCAAACTCAATGACCCTCTCTTTCCTGCATTTCTTTTTATATTTTTCAGTTTTTTTATTAACAACTTCCATAATTATAAAAAAAAAGTACCCCATGGTAATACCATCCCTCCCCTCACTTACCCCTTTGAAACTCCACTCTCTATCATACCCCCTCCCCATCTCAATAAGTCTCTCTTTTACTTTTGGTGTCTTGATCTTTTCCTCCTCTTATGATGGTCTTATACTGGTAGTGTCAGGAACTGTGAGGCCATGGATATCCAGGCCATTTTGTGTCTGGAGGGAGAATGCTATATGGAGTCCTGCCCTTCCTTTGGCTCTTACATTCTTTCCACCACCTCTTCCGCATTAGACCCTGAGCCTTGGAAGGTGTGATACAGATATTGCAGTACTGAGCACTGCAGTCATTTCTTTCCATCACCATGATACCTTCTGTGTCGTCCCAAGGACACTGCCATCTGAAAAGAGAAGATTCTCAACAAAAAGTGAGAGTAGCATCAATATAAGGGTGTGAATATTAACAAAAGTGCTTACTGGGCAGTTGCATAAGAATAGTATATACATTTGGCCAGGCAACAGCAGACATCACACACCTAGGGATCATCACTACCCCTGTTTTAAGTTTTCAGTATCAGGGACATATCCCCTTCCCATGGAGTGAGCCTCCAGTCCAATTAGAGGGTAGTTGGTTTCCCCCATAACAGACGTGCCACTATTGTACCCGTTGGCTCATTTGGCCTGGCTGGCCAATTACAAGGCACACAGTGTCCACTGACGAGTATCTTCACTGGGGATTTCTCTTTCTCCCATTGAACTGCATGCAGAATGGCTTCTTCCAGCTTTCTGTCAGCTGGTCTACATGGAGGAAGTTATAAGTTCAGATCAAGCAAGATTTCTCAGTGGCCATGCAGCCCAAGTATATGGAGTATTCAGCTATAGTGTCTTACCATCTATTCCTGGTGGGAAACCCAGGGCTTCAGCAATGGCCTATAATGTTTGGGGGGCATCAGGGATTTCCCTGGCTAACAACTCACTGGAAGGTATCCCATCCCTGGCACTGAAAATTTTCTAGCAACAATCTATGGCTCCTGAGTATTCCATTGTCCAAAAAAGTAGGATTACATATGATTTATTTATATCCTCTTATATTTTGATTAGCTGTCCCTCCACCTTTCCTTTAGTCAGTCACTTCCGCAGACCTCATTTTGGGCCTTTTCATCCCCATTAATCTATTCTTCTACTTACATATATACAATACAATCCTATTAAGTACATCCCTTCTTTCTCTTCCCTTTCTATCTTTCCTAGCTTACTGGCCTCTGCTACTGAGTTTTTTCCTTCTCACACAGAAGCCCAATCATCTGTAGCTAGGCTCCACATATGATGGAGAACATGTGGTGCTTGGCTTTCTGGGCCTGGGTTACCTCACTTAGTATAATCCTTTCCAGATCCACCCATTTTACTGCAAATTTCATAACTTCATTTTTCTTTACTGCTGAGTAGAACTCAATTGTATAAATGTGCCATATTTTCATTATCCACTCATCAGATGAAGGACATTTAGGCTGGTTCCATTTCCCAGCTATTGTGAATTTAGCAGCAATAAACATGGTTGAGCATGTACTTCTAAGGAAATGAGATAAGTCCTTAGGATATATGCCTAGGAGTGCTATAGCTGGGTCATATGGTATATCAATTCTTAGCTTTCTTAGGAACCTCTACACTGATTTCTACAATGGCTGGACCAGATTGCATTCACACCAACAGCGTAGAAGTGTTCCTCTTTTTCCACATCCTCACCAGCATTTATGGTCCTTTGTTTTCTTGATGGTAGCCAATCTGATAGGAGTAAGATGGAATCTCAACGTAGTTTTAATCTGTATTTCCCTGATGACTAGGGATGCAGATCATTTTTTTTAAATGCTTATATGCCATTCATATTTCTTTTTTTGAGAACTCTCTATTTAGTTCCATAGCCAATTTTTTAATTGGTTTGTTTGATTTCTTATTATTTAATTTTTTGAGTTCTTTGTATATCCTATATATTAATCCTCTATCAGATGTATAACTGACAAAGATTTTTTTTTCCCATTCTGTAGGTTGCCTCTTTGCTTTATTCACAGTGTCCTTAGTCTAGCTTGGGGTGCGGGGGATTGGAATACCAGAGACTTGTTGCTGGCTAAAATTATCAGACTTGGAGATTTGTCACTGACTAGAGTTGTTTGCCTTGAAGCTACCGAATTTGATGTTTGTCCTGGTTGTTTTAAATCTTGTATTGAATTAATATTCTTTGCTATGCCCAGCGCAATTTTTTTCAGTGTGAATGTTTATTATGTGCCATTATGGTTTGTTTTTTTTTTTTTGAGGTTATTTTTGGTATTATGGCTCAGTTAAAAGATCTTGAACTATGGGGATGTATGAACATCATTGGAATTGATAAATATTATGGGGAATTTTAAAGTTGGATGAATGTATTGCATTTTATATCATATACAGTTATCAGCTTATGGGGACTGGAGTACAATATGGTGGTTTAATTCAGGTGTGCCCCATAAAATTAGGTGTTCTGAATGATATGTTCCCAGCTTATGGAGATTTGGGAATTAACACCTCCTGGATACAGTGTATTGTTGGGGGACAGACTTATGGGTGTTACAGCCAACTCTCCCTTGCCGAGTTTTGCACACTATCCTGTTCCTATTGTCCACCTTATGTTGGCCAGGGGCTGATGCCCACCCTTGTTCATGCCATCATTTTCCCCTGTCATTGTGGTGCTTCCCCCTAGTGCCTGTAAGCCAAAATAAAACACTTCTTGCCCCCCACACACACACACAAAGAAAAGACTATAGACAATAAGTAAATAATTAGCAAAATAATAAATATATGCCCATTTATGTGCAGGAAATGATAGCAGCACTATGAATGAATGTGAAAGGGCTTGACTAAGTGAAGTAGGGCAAGAGTTACCTAGGTGAAGAGTTTGAGAAAAAACATATGTGCTAAAGGGAGCCAGAGATTATAAGCCAAAGGTGAGAAAATACATAGAAATAGTTAATAAGCATAAAAGAAACTAAGTGAAGTAGTGTGTGAGCAAGTTAGAGAATTATGGAGAATTAGAAAGGTGACAGGAATCCCATGATGCAGGACCACATGAAACCGAATAAAGAGCTTAGACTGACTTTAAATTGAATGCAAAAGAGTAAGGTGGTTATTACCTAATTCAGGTACTTGAAGTACTTTATTGGCAATTTGAGGAAAAATTACTTAGAACAAGGAAAGCATAGAAGCAAGACACACAATTAAAAGTATGGTGGATAGAGTAATACCTTCTCTCCCTCGTGAAGATGTCCAAAATCACAGAACCTATGATTTATGATTATATCATATTACATACCTATAGCAGGCAGTTCAACAATGCTGGGACAAGCATCCAAACAACCAGTTTTATGAGAAGGGATTTATTTCAGCTTACATGACCAGGGAAAGTTCCATCAATGGTGGAATAAGCATGCTCTCATTCATAAATTAATTCAAGTATAGGGAGAAACCACCATCAAATAGCAAACACCAAAAGTAGTAAGCAGGCCCTGGCAGCAAGCAGGATCCTGGGCGCTCGCACAAACACTTCTGCATACCTTCCAGTTGGAATTCAGATTTGCCCTAGTGGCATGCCGTCTTTAGCAGGAGTCTGCTTGCTAGTGGCTGAAGTTGCAAAATCAATTTTAATAAAACGCCTGAGTCTATGAGGAACATACATTCAAACTAACACATTCTGCCCCTGGACTCCATAGAATCATTATCATTTCACACTGCAAATTGCATTCAGTCCAACTTCAAAGGTCCTCATATGCTTTGCCAATGTTAAGATTGTTTCAAATTCCCAAGTATCATCTGAGTTTCAAGACTGTCTCTTAACTGTGAGTTCTGTAAAATCTAAACAAGTTACATACTTCAAAAACATAATAGCACAAAGTAAAAATTTCAATTACAACAACAACAAAAATTCTATCTAGACCAATGTAAAGTAAATAACTGTCAGATAAATTCAACAAACATCTGAAATTTAGATCCAACATCTATAAACAGTGATGACAGTCTCTGGGTTTCCAATTTCCATCCCTTTACATGGGCTGAGTATCCAACAACATTCCATGGTAGCCACTGCACAGTCTAGTATATCAAAAACATCTTCTGAATCCACCGCAAACCAGGTCCATCTTCTGATGTTCTCAATGTCCCTCTATCAGGGACATCACACCCTACTCCACATGCTATCTCAACAGCAGATCATGGAACTGTGTGTACTTCATGACTCACTTCCATGCATTTTTCATCTTTTCAAATTCAATACCATGTGTGTAAAGACACAGCCATATTGTTAACTGAGGCAGGAAATAAGTTGTGACACTGAAGAGCAGATTTTTTTCCTTTCAAGTGTTTGCATTACCATTCAGTCTTTGCTGGCTCAGCATCCTTTCCATTATGTAAATGTAAAGTAGTGGAGGCATCCTGAATGGTGGTAATCTCCTTAAGAATAGCAACCTTAGCAAACATTCTCAGGGCCAGTAACTTTATCTTGCTTGAATTTTACTAACTTTAAATCTTATATCAGTTCTGTGTCTTCTGCCAATCACATTAAGTGCATTATGTTCAAACTCAACCTTAATCAAACACTAATCATGGGCAGCAGAACACAGCCAGCCTTTATGGCAGTAGTCCAGTTCCAACAAAGTTCTCTGCAGTCTTTCATTCCCATTATAAAGCTAATAAGAAAAGCTTCCAAACACAATTCTCTCTTTATTTACCATTTTCAAACTCTTACCAAAACAGTCCACAGATTTTGACTTTCCATACTGTGAAGCTTCTGCATCCAAAAGTTCCATGTCCATTCACATTTCTCCTCAAGTACACAAGTTCCAAAACTCCAAAATCCGTATGGTTAGAGTCATCTTGGTAATACTGCCCTACTTCTCAGTACCAAATTTATTGTTTTTTTATTTCATTTTATTTTATTTGCAAGCAGAGAGAGAAGAGAGACAGGCAGAGAGAGAAAATGGGCATGCCAGGACCTCAAGCCACTGAAAATGAACTCCAGATGCATGTTTCACTATGTATATTTGGCTTTATATGAGTACTAGGGAATCAAAAACTCAGTTCTTTAGGCTTTGCAGGTAAGCACCTTAACTACTGAGCAAGAGCAATAACTCCAGCCCCTTAGTACACAATTTTTGTTGCAGTCAGCTCCATGATGCTGACATTAACATCCAAACCAGATAGGAAACTTTCATCACTTGCAAGAGAAGATGCTTCCATATATCCAAACAGAGATAAAAACTACAGCAAGCAGAAGAAAACACCAATACACACCAAAAAAAAGCATCAAATAGGAATAGGCATAAAGCAGCCGAGACCCCAACAGAACTCAGAATATATGCCTATCTTAGGGCCAGAAACCAGATATGCCCCCAAACACACATCAGAACTAGACTCTGGGCTCCATCCCAGTGATACCTCCTCCAGCCAAGTGGCTAGAGATCTAAGTTACAAGCTTTAATAAAATGCCTGAGTCTATGGAAGACATACATTTAAACTACCACACAGGGGTCAATCAGTATTTAGGTGGCAGTTGAAGTTATGAGGCTGCATAAAATTCCCCTTGCATATACTAAAGTGTGTGTGTGTGTTTCTGTAATCTGTGCATACAGTGGTGAACATGTCAAGTACACCCCTCTTCTCATGGAGAGTTTATTCTAGTAAAAAATTAGATAATGGGGCTGGAGAGATGGCTTAGTGGTTAAGTGCTTGCCTGTGAAGCCTAAGGGTCCTAGTTTGAGGCTTGATACCCCAGGACCCACGATAGCCAGATGCACAAGGGGCGCACGCATCTGGAGTTCATTTGCAGTGGCTGGAGGCCCTGGCATGCCCGTCCTCCCTGTCTCTCTCTCTCTCTCTCTCCCCCCCCCCTCTCTCTCTCTTTCTCTTTCTCTCTGTCTCTCTGCCTCTTTTTCTACCTGTCACTCTCAAATAAATAAATAAAAATAAACAATTTTTAAAAAAAAATTAGATAATGCACAAAATAAATAAGCAAAAATACAGAAATAATAAGAATTATTACCATGAACACATATTGTTCATAAAATTGTGTTTGCCTCTGGACTACCTTAAAGACCAGTTTGGAAATTCTTTACCAGGAACTGAAAAGATATATTAGGGTTTAAGGAAGAGTGCCATCTCTATATTGAAAGTCAGAGAGGCTTTTATTTGTGAGGAATCTAAGCTGAGACTGAATGACAAGTCCTAATTACTGGTGGATTTATTACCTTTCTCCTATCTTACTGAACACATGGAGGACAAAAATATGGCCTGTTTTCATATGCACAAGGTCTGGCCCTGATATAGCTATTGTTCTGATATATACTGTAATATGTATGTCTTCAAAAATTTATGAGCAAATGATAAGTATTTACTCGCTACAAGGTTTGGGAAAACAAAAGATTTCATTGTTTGTTTGTTGTTTTTTTATTTTTTTCAATAACCCAGAATCTGTTTGAGGAAATTCTATATAAACATAGTGACTAAGATGGAAATATATGAAGTAGTTTGATGATAATGGTACATTCTACAGTGACTGCAAGGTGGACTTATATTAACAACATGAGATTGTGAGCCTCACTTTGCACATAATACCACAGAGGATCTTGATAAACAATCCAATATCTGAGTTGCAAGTTCCTATTCTTCAAATGGAATTAACCATGCCTTTGTATCCTACCTGTATGTGCCAAGGCCTAGTAAGTCATCAAATGATTAGTAGTAATAATAAATATAAAAATGATATATGAACAAAGGAGATTCTAATTATTAGAAGAACATTTTAAGAGCCTAAATGGCCAAAATTTGTCATTAAGATGAATAATATATGAAGAACTTCTATTAGATGCTTTTGACTTAATACCATAATCAATCCCTAACAAGACATTTTTCTCTACAAGTCATATTTTATTTTTTACTATTCCACAAGTCATCTTAAAGTTAGTGCATGAAAGATGTTTTCTGTGTTAAGTGGCAACTAGGCACACCCTGGGTCTTTCAACACCGAAGGCATGACCCTGCAGTTATGATGTAGATTTGCACAGCACAAGACAACCAGAGAAAGGCCATAGTGGGAACTAGAGAGATGGCTTGGTGATTAAAAGTACCTGCTGCTGAAGCATTAGGGCACCACAGGCTGGAGTAGGCCAATTTCAACTCCCAGAAACCAAATAAAAAATTGGGTGTGACCACACATATCTGTAATCCTAGTACTGTTGGAACTTGTTGATGGACAGCAGCTCCAGGTTGAACGAGAAACCCCGTTTCAAGAAAATACACAGATAAGTGATCAGAGAATATCTGGTTATTCTCCTCTGGCCTCAGCACACACTGGGATGGAGCATCTGCACTCACACATGCATGCTCCACACATCCCACACCACACACACACACACACACACACACACACAGCCAAAGGGAATTATTTTAACCAAAAGCAATTCTAGTGACATAAAAATACCAAAAATAAACCTAAATCATACAGCCCACAATGATGTATGGACACGGTCCTATAGTCTCTTCAACAAACTTTTACCCTCCTTTAGGCATTTTCCCACAAGTTCTCTAAACTTCATTCTCAGAAATTTTAAATCACAGTGGTGGCTCTAGGGAGCCTTGGCTATTCAGTTACCTTCACTCCTTGCTTCCATCATCTATCAGGAACACCCAAGGCTACCAACAAACTAAAGCAGAGCCTCCCAGGTGTCCAACATCAGCTGTGTTATTCCTCCTTATATTTCAGCAGTGGAATGCCTGCCATCCTCCCAAGAATGATGTCCATGTCGTCCTCCACTGGGACATTCAGGCAACCATCTCACATCACTTTTCAAAAGCCTCAACTTTCTCCTTGTCTTTTTTCATCTTCATTAAGTCTCCAGCTCTTTCTGCCTGTTTACACTACCACACTTGTGCTTGCCTTTAGCAAATAGAATCCATTATACCCCATTCCCTAAAAAATATCCATTCTTCAAGTATGTATATATACATACATACATATAGATGTTTATATATATGTATGTATAATTTCACCTGTGCTTACTAGATAAAAGTGTAAAAATAACTGTACACTTCAAGTAAGTGACATAATTTCTTTGGGCCTCTGACTTTTCATCAGGGCAACAGGGATAGCGTGAACTAATTATAGTATATGCCAAATGTATGTTAAGTACTGGGACACCTTTTTCAAATGCTATTGTAGATGATAGACATATCAAGCAAAATCTCCCTATGGAGCACCACTCCAGAGCTCACCTTGTTGAAATATCAATTACCTGTCTTGACAGTGACCCCTGTGAAGCTTCCAGCTCCCAAGACCCCAGGGATCAGGTGGTAATGTTTGAGCTCTGTAATCAGTAAGTCGATTCCAGCCCTAGTGTCCAAAGATTCTATTAAAGGCAGTTATGTGGTAAGAACAGCTGTGTGAGAATTTTGTTTTAAAGAAATGTTCCATAAGAAGTATTTAAGTTTCATCTAATTTTCCCCAATACTAATCACTTTTACTAGTAAAAACATAGACTAAGAGAGTACAACTTGAGCTTACTTAACAAAGTTAAGTGCTCTACAGGCCAGAATGGAACTGAGACCCAGCCTCTTCTAGTACACTGACCCTGTACACTGTCTCTGAACCAGATGATTCATGTTTCCTGACCTAGCTCTCACCTAGCCAATATTACTGCTGAATTAGATTCTCTCTCTCTTTTTCTTAAATTATTTATTTATTTATTTATTTGAGAGCGACAGACACAGAGAGAAAGACAGATAGAGGGAGAGAGAGAGAATGGGCGCGTCAGAGCTTCCAGCCTCTGCAGACAAACTCCAGATGCGTGCATCCCCTTGTGCATCTGGCTAACGTGGGACCTGGGGAACCGAGCCTCGAACCGGGGTCCTTAGGCTTCACAGGCAAGCGCTTAACCACTAAGCCATCTCTCCAGCCCTGAATTAGATTCTCTTATATGATTTATTATAAAAGTATTGGGCATATATGAAACATAGTAGGAACATACTACTGAAAAATAAAATAAAATAATTCAAATATGTTTTCATAAAGCACTAAGAAATGATTTCTACTTAAAGAAAAGGAAGCTATCACTGAAAAAAATTATAATGATAAACATCTATAAAACCCAATATATTTTTTATAATCATGGGAAATGTTTAATAAAATTGAGAAAAAAAATAAAAAACCTCAATATGGCTTTTTAAGAACTTTTTGTACGAACATATTGCACATTAGTCATATTCCCATTGGGTTATACTTCCACACTTTGTACTTTCTCCCACCACCATTCCACTGAGGGTCTTCCTCAGGGTGGTTATTGAAAACCCAGCACTTTTTAAGGAACTAGAAATCTCAAAACTGTTATTTACAAAAAATCCATTTTTAGTTTCTCTTTCAGCTGGTATCATCAGTGCTATAGCCTATGATAGGTTTCTTGTGTTTATAAAACTTCCCAATGACCAGATGTGAAGTCAAACAAATTTAATATTTTCCTTTACAATCAGCTAAATTCCATATTCTTACAATGTCTGCCATGAAATTCTAAATATCCTGGATAACTCTAGAGACAGTATTGGTTGTAGGAGGCATGCTAGATAGACATCTGAACTCAAAACCTTGTCAGAGACTGCACTGCCATTCCTTGAGTATTGGCATGTATCTTTTTATTGGTGTGTGTGTGGGGGAGGGGTACCAAAGTTCTTTATTTGAAGGAATGGTAAAAATAAAAGAACTTAATTGCTATTTTGGTACAACTTTTAGAAAAGGTAAAAAGGCAGCCCCAACGTGCATGCACTGCCTTGGTGACCAAGGGAGTCACTCCACAGCTTTGGCGAAATCAGGTTAACTCTCATCACTGCTTGTCCAAGAGATACTCCACCAGGCCGGATTCAGGGGCTCCCATGATCACCCAGATCTTTGATGGATTTCACCTGCTCAATTCAGGTAATGAGCCTCCATGAAGTCACACAAGTGGGGGTCACTTTTGTCAGTGGCCAGTTTATGCAGTTCCGGTAATGATTGATTCACACATTTTCCTAGCGTGATGCACCCTCCACTGCGTTCAGCACCCGTTCCCAGTCTTCGCGGTCTGGGCTCTTGGTGTCCTGCGGAAAGATCCCGCCGCCTCGCCAGTTCTGTACCTTCAACACTTTCTCAGCGTGTTCCCTCTCAGGAGCCTGGCCAAGAAAGTAATTTTTCAAAGTCCCTCAAAGCCATGCCATCACCATCAAAGTATTGAGACATGGACAGATAGACGAGGAGGTTGATGGCCGGTAGCTCCTGCGAGGGGCCGTGGTGGCTCGGCGGCCACGGGATCAGCGGTGCCCACCAGCGGCGGAGGCCTCGGGGTGGGATCTGGCCGGGCCGTGGCGAGGTGGCGGGAAGGGCTCGGTTCAAGCACAATTGAGGCAGGAAACCTCGGCGACTCTCGCGAACCACATCTCTTGGCATGGATCTTTATTCAGAGTCTGTGTTGCTCTTTGCTTCTGGCAGATGTTCAGGGGTGAATTATGCAATTAAAAATCCAAAATTCCACTTCATCCAGATGCCTAATTTGCTAACTATTCACTTGTCGAAAACACATGTTTACTATCTATTACATAATGACTACAAGCTCAGAGCAGCTTCTGGTTTCCATTTCGTGAGCTGCTGCTGAAGATCTGACAACTGTCCCGGAAGGCATTTTCAGTGCCTGTTCTCATGCAATTCCATTAAATTTCATAAATTTAACAACATCTGCTGAGAGCAAGAAAACTTACACCAAAAAGTTTTAGCTCCAAAATCAACCTTGGGTAAGTGGCAGCGCATGCCTTCAATCCCAGCACTGGGGAGGCAGAAGTAGGAGGATTGCCAGGAGTTGGATGCCACCCTGAGACTCCATAGTGAATTCCAGGTCAACAACAACAAAAAAGCTTGGGTAAATTCATAATAACATTTAATTTGTTCAGTAAATTTTGTATTAAAAGTTTAACTGATCTTTAAAAGAGCCACCAGCACAAGTGTGAAGGAGATCAACACAGAGAAAAACCAGCTCCTAACAAATCAGAGAGCCAGAGACCCAGAAGCTCCCAACACCTCATCACTGAAACAGACCAAAAATGAACCCAACATGGCTCAGGGAAATTTTGCAAAAAAGGGGGCGGAAAGAATGTCAGAGCCACATGTTGGCTCATGATATGCAGACATTTATCTTACCCATCACTGTGAGCTAACTCCAGAATGCATGACCCATATATCTCAACAAGGAAGGGTCACGGGGAGAAGGTAGGTAATGGATGAGCCAAATAATGGTACCAGATTGACTGTATTCACTGAGTACAAAACTAATTAATAATAAAAAGTTCCTTAAAAAAAAAGAAAGAACTACTATCTTACTTAGGACAAATGGGAAAATGTTTTCTTAAGACTTAATAGTCATTGTTCAGTTTCTAAAGACAATTTCATCTGGATTAGTTTTTCCTATCCCCAAAGCTGCCAACACCCCTCATAAGGTCACATCTCCCACTCCCTGGGGCAAGTGATGACACGATGCTAACACACCACTTCATTTACACTAGCAGGCAGAGTTTAGAGAGTGGGGCTATGGCTGCTGAATTCCAACACTTCTATAATATTATGTTCCAACCCTAAATCTCCCTCTATAAATCCAAAACTATAGAGATATGAGCTGAGGTTACCTGTATCATCCAGATTCGTTTCCAGCTGGGTTTTACTCTAGTACGAGTAACCATGTGTGTTCTCTACCCATGCATTTTTCTACAGGAATTCCACATATTTTAAATAATGTCTTTCAGCTTATCAGCATAAGAAATACAAGAAAAAGACAGAGGAAGAAAGAAGAAAGATAAGCAAGGAAGAAGGGAAGGGTGGGAGAGAAAGCTCAAAGAAAGAAAGAAAAAAAATGGTACGTGGTTACTCAACCTTATGTTTCAGCTCTATTAAATAATGCACTTGCTGGGTATTTGATGACTCCGCATAACAAAAATGGGAAAATGATATGGAAGGACTCTAAAAAATCATGAATTCTGGTCAAGCTTCTTTCTCTAAATAATCACAAGCCACCAGCTGTCTTAGAGTACCACATGTGAATTGAAGGCATGTGACTAGATGACCTATAATCCTAGTATTCAAATTATATTTTATATAAATGGAGATTTATATGGAAATTCTTTATGTAATCCGTGGATGTGTGTATATACTAACCTTCAGGAGAATATTTGAACCTCTCTTCTTTTTATTGCCTATACAAACTAGGTTAGTCATTCAATGATGAGCTGAGCTCCTTTTCTTATCTACAGAATTGGCAGGGAATAAGGTAGAAGCACACCAACACATAGAATTAAATCTGCCTTGGAAATAGTCCAGTATAAGATGAACTGATCACATATATGGTGAGCATGTCTGCTAATGTACTATTTAACTTACTGTACTTACAAGCTAAGATGGCCACATCTTCATATTGATAATAAAGTGTTGAAGATACAGGTAAATATCTTGAAAAATCTTAAGATTTATTATAGGAAGTGGTTAGGGAATCAAATGAAAGCCAAAACACACCTACAGTTAAATAAAAGGTCCTTATAGAATGTAAGTTGGAGTTCTCACCTTTAGATGGAATACTACCTCTTAATAAATTGGTTTGCAAGGAAACTGAAGAGAGGTAGAGAGGAAGAGAGGGAAGTAGAGGTTGGGAATTAGAAGACAGGCAGAAAGAAGAGGAGAATGGATGGAGGGAGGGAAAAACTCTTAAAAAGTGTTTCAAAAATGTTCTAGAAACTTCCTCTGCAACTCATATTAACTCATAAATTTGCAAGTAAGAACTCTAATAAGAACATATTTATCCACATGCTTAAAATTCCACAAGTACCTTTCTAATGTTCTTAGAATATTGTATAAGACTCCTGTTTATCCTGTTTTATTCCCCCCAGACAAGGAAATACTTCAAATTAGGGATCAAGTCTTGACTTCTGCCTTAAGCTTGGTATAGTGGCTAAAATGTAATATATACTAAGCTGCAGCACTATGTAAGTAGATAGATAAATGATACACCAGGGAGTAGATACTGAGAACTGAAAAACAGTGAGGACAATGGCCAAGGTTTATTCTCATGATGTTTCATGTTCTTATGACTGATACATACATCTGTGTCCTCTGTAGAAGCTTATGTAACATGTAAGAAATTCATAGTTGTTATTATTAATTTTCTATAAATGATCTAGTGACTACCATATGTATAAAGAGATGGCATTGTATAGAACAAAATTCTTTATCTTTCATGCTCCACAAAGAGCATATTACAATACACCTTTTAATGCTATTATACTAATTTTGAATATTTTATAAAAATGTTCCCAAATCTCTCTTTGGATCAAAGTCAATGTTGGTAAACTATACTTAATGAATTGTAGTGTAGGTAACTTTGCTAAGAGCTCAAAGTTTCAAAGGAAGCTACCACTACAGTTTCAGTTTTGGACCACTGGCCCATACTCCGAGTATTTCTGCTTACAAATGAGTAAACATACAGTTGTAACACAGGACCTCCAAGGATTTGCTGACCAAAGGCGTCAGTACTGTTGTCACTTCTCTGTAAGTATCTTTTTGTGAACTCTGATGGTTTAAGTACTTGCAACAACCAGAAAATAAGTAAAGATTGGATTCCTTCACTGTTTATGTATCAGTGGGAATTCAGGCAGGTAATTTATTGAAAAGTAGAGTGAACTCAGAGACTAATGATTCCTGCAGACTCAAAGTTGAATCTATGTATGTACAAAAAAAGTGGTTATCTGCCAAAGATACTGCAGCAAGACTTTAGATGCATCTCCCTGATGTTCACAGCCTTGAAGAAACCCATGACTGGCTTCTATCTATTGGAAGACAGGAAAAGGATAGAGATATTATTTCGTGCATACAAGATTCTTGCTAACAACAAAACTCAGGAGTCTCTCCTCTTTCCTTCTGTGGAGAAGCCAGCTGCCATGCAGCAAGTGGAAGCCAACACCATGTTTAGCCCCACACTGTTAAAAAAATGAGTTCTGCCAGTCACCTAGTGAGCATGGAAACAAGTACTTACCCAGTGAGCCTCTGATGAGGTGGCAGTCCCTGCCAACATGTGGACTGAAACAAGACAAGACGAGAAGCAGCTATGCCATGCCAGGATATGTGACCCACAGAAGCATGAGAGGCTGTGCTGATGAAATGTGCAGTAAGAGAATACAAATAAAGCTGTCAGGGCAATCTTGGTCTTTTCCTGTGTTTTGTATAGGACATTTACTAGTGCCACATACTTGGGTAATAAAGCTTACTAAGCCATTTTTATCAAAACACCATAAATAGAAATATTTTACTGCCAAAAATAATATTTATTCTCTCAGAGAAGTGAAATAAAGCACACATTATTGAATAAACTGAGTAATTTATACTCAAATAACAAAATTTTCTTTGCCTATCTATATCTAAGGTCTACTAATACTGATAGTAATGTTTTCAATCAAATATTTAAAGAAGTTTTGTTGTTTTGGAAACTGTAAAAATTCTGCTCTGGGGAACACAAATATAAAAGACTACTTTCTTGAGAGAAATTACAACTTTTTTACACTAAGCTTTGAGGCTACATTGTCAATTTTAAAAAGTTTAAATTATTCAGTGATATTGTATGTCTTGAAGGATCACAGCTTCTGAAGAGAAGAAACAAATGCATTATATCAAAATATGTAATCATCACCTTTGTATATAGTTCAAGACCTCAGCCACGGAATAGGAATGGTGATACACACTGTTAAGGTGCACCTTCCCACCTTAATTCACCTATTCAAGATAATCCTCCCCACAGACATAAACAGAGGCTAACCAAATCTAGAAAATCCCCCACAGACATACATAGAGGCTAACCCAAGCTACATAATCCCCCACAGATGATTCCAGGTCCTGTCATTTTGACAATAGAAACCATCACACCACATCAATTTAAGGTTCTGAATTTGGATCTCCAAAACCCATGTGTTATAGAAAGCTTCATATTGCTGGGATCAACATCTGAACCAGACATAGTTTAGGGGTGGAATGGATTTATTTCAGGCTTACAGATCCAAAAGAAGTTCTATCAGTGGCGGAAAGAAGCTGGCTCCCATTTATAAATCCAAACACCAAGAGAAACCACCACCAGCCAGCAAACACCTAAAAAGCAGAAAGCACAAACCAGCAGCAAGCAGGATCCTAGAACACCCACTTCTCTCCATACCTTTGGGCTGGAATACAGATCTGTTGTGTTCCCAGTGGACTCCAGGATCCACCCCCGGTGACACCTCCTCCAGGTAGGCAGCTGGAGATCCAAGTTAGAAGCTTTAAGAAAACACCTGTATCTGTGGGGGACATGCATTCAAATGACCACATTCATGCCTCTAATCTCGGAGGCTGAGAGACAGAGACAGATAGGCACTGGGGCAAACTGAATAGCTACCCTGGCCTAGCAAATTAGCAAGATGACATGTACATTTTAAAATACTGAACCAGGTTAGAATGAAAAGATGGATCCAGGTGGAGGAAAAAGACACTGGATGCTGTCAGAGAATGAGCTGGACAACTAAGTCTATGACACCAACCATATGAAAAATCTCAAATGACTCAAGCCTCATACCTAGGCAGAGGGCACAGAGCATCGGTAACAGCACTAGGAGATGCGACAGGGCTGATAGGATAGTGGGGAAGACTTGGACCAAAACGGCTAGTGAGATGGGAACATTAAGGAAAAGGATAAGGAGAATGAAATTAGGGGTATTGGTAATGACAAGACTACTACTACTGCACTTGCACATGCATAAAGAAGCAAGTTGGTAGAAGGAACATGGAGATCGTGACTTCCTGTCACACTTTCTCAAGGAAGCAAAGCAACAAGGACCCTGAATGACAATATTAGGAAAATTAAAGACACATTCTGTCTAATGGTTTTCAAGTGTGACACTGTCTTCCTACAGTCAAAAGTCAAAAGGGAGCTCTGGCTCTGAGTATTTTCAATATGTGAAAAGAAATGTTTAACCAGACTCCATAGAAACATATAAAGCAAAATCTTAAACATAATTTTGTTCTGTTTGTATGACATGCCCCTTGGAACATAGTAACTACATTTTCTTTCAGAGAAAATTAAAGGGGAAAGACCTTCTGCACTGATTTTGAATATTGTGTGCATGAGTCATTGGATTGTAAAAATGTAATATATGCAGATCTATAGTAAGGAGCAGACTCAATGAAAGTTAGAAAAAAAATCAGATATCCATATATATCTTTGGGTACTTTTCTAATATGCTTTCAATTTCTCAATACAGCACCCTGAGTTGAAGCTATGACAACTACATTCAAGATTGCAACACCTATGTTTCAGCTATGTAAAGGAAATTATTTCTTGTTGATGAGTGTTAGGTCCTGACAAGCAGATAATATCATGCCCACTACTCCTATAATTTATGTTTTGTTTTAGGAATTTTTTCTGTTTTCTATAGTTTTTATTTTTAGAAGACGTGTTCAGTCTGACAATAACTAAATTCTCTCCTTTCTTCATATCTTCCATGGTATTTGAGATGATTCTATACAGAGAATATATTTACAAAATATGTAGTCAACACATTCATATATGTATAAATTCAGAATTGCACAAGAGAAAATATGGATGCTAAGTAGCTAGTAAAGTGACTTACTGATAAATCTGCAAAAGAAATATGAAATCTGAGAAATAATAAAAATGTTTTAAAATGAGAGAAAATTAGAATATAGTTTTAAAGTTCGAATTTACTTTATTAAAAATTAAGAATACTAATTCTGCCATAAGGGAAATAATCTGTGGGTATTTGATATATCTGTAGAAGTCCATGTGACTTTTTGATCCAATGCATATTAATGTCCCAGTGACCAGAGCATCACACTTTAAATGCAAAATGTTACCCTCAGCTTGGACTCACACCCAGATGCATTATGTATAAAACAGCCTGGGTTAATGTCTTTGTTTATTCATAGTATCTCTCTGTTTCTCTTTTAGATATTATTAACATTTTCTACTCTGTTGGGTTTTTCTTAGGTCTTATATGCTTAATGGAATGGCAGAAGAGAAATTCTGGAGGCAACTTTCTTGAGCTGACACTGTAGCCTGTAAGCCAAGACTGAGTTGTCCTCTAACATCCATGCTCTCCTTCTTTCATAGAAAGGAGCTTGGTAAAAATCTTGGCTTCAGGTAAGATCACTAAAAAGAATCAAAGCCCAGGCCTCTGCAGCTTCATGCAACAATGCTGCTCAAGTTTGGTTCAAATGATGCCAAAAGAAGTGTTATGATTTAGATAGGACATGACAGTCCCCCCACCCAAAAAAAAAGGCTAAGGCCTGATTCCCAGTGCAGTCGTGTTCAGAGGTAGGGTTTGGGACATGATTGTTTTATAAGGATGTTAACTTAATCAGCGGGCTAAACATTTGATTGGTTCATAGTACAATGGCATTACTTGATGGTGGTAGAAAGAAGGAGGCTGGGCCTAGTTGGAAGAATAGGTTACTAGGGGCATGTGTTGGAAAAGATATACCTTATCTCCAGCCTGTTCTACCCTGTTCTCCCTCTCTCTCTCCCTCTCCTTCCCTCTCTCTCTCTGCTTCCTGGCTGCCATGCGATGGGCAGCCTCTGCTGTACACTCCCACTTCATGACAATATGCCTCTCCTCTGGCCCAGTATAATGGATTTAGACAACTTCCAACTAAAAACAATAAACCACAGTAAATTTTCCTTATTCTAGACTGTTTCTCTCCAGTGCTTATCAATGACATAAAGACTAACACCAGAAGAATTTTGTACGAGTTCCAAGTCTCACCCGGAAAAGGAAATAGCTTGCCTGCTCCTTCCTCATTTTATGTCTCCAGTGTAAGACATCAGATCAAAGAGGTTTAAGAAAGAGAAATTTTCATGTTTGATGAAACTTTTTGTAGTAGAGTTCCAATATTACTTCTGAATTTTTTGATTAAAAATAACTTTATATCCTGTTTAAAGCAACATTGTTATAGATCATGTCATGGTTTTGAGTTTAAATTCTTGAGATTACAAATGACTCATTTACATTAATAAGAAAACACTATCTACCTGTCATTACTTATTCTTACACATATTTTTGTTTTCTTCCCTTCAAATTAATAACTAGTATTAGAGAGTGGTTATATGTAAAACGTCTCAAGCTGCCTGAAGTTATCTATAACATTTAATTTGGCATTCTCTGAAGTATATTGAAATTAATGGGCAGTATAATTATGCATAAAGGGCAAAATGTCAAAAAAAAAGTTTGAAAAACACCTAAAATTCATTCCTTTCTTGAAGAATCACAGGGAATATAAGCATATAAAAATATAAATAATCCTAAAATAAAGGAAAATGTATAACTCTTTACTTCCTACTACTGCATGACAGATATATTCTAAGCCAAAAATATGTTTTAAGTATTTTTATTGATTTGCATGCCCAAAATATGTTTTTAATATTTTTACTTAATTATTAGCATATATACGTGTGTGTGTGTGTGTGTGTGTGTGTGTGTGTGTGTGTGTGTGTTTGCCTCAGAAAACAAATGCCAGATGCAAGTACCATTTTTTTTTAGTCTCTCTTTACATGGGTACTGAGGAACTGAAATCCACACCAGTAGGTTTTACAAGTTAGTACCATTAATCACTGAGCCATCTCCCCATCCCCCAAAATATATTAAGATACTTTACAACCATTTACAACCATTGTTGAGTGAAACAATCTCTGAAGCATTTGTAATCACCTGATATTTCATAAATCTTTCTTATCTGTGGTAATTTGAATAGATAGACCCCAATATATTCAGTGTTTTAATAGTTTGTAGTTTGCATCAGCAGCCACCTGGCCGGAGGCAGTGTCACTGGGCAGATCTTAATCTAAAAATATGCAAAGTGTGCCTAGCTGGAGTTCCTGAAGTGTGCTGTGCTGTGTGACTTTTGGCTTGTGCTTCTCTATGCCTATGTTTGGTCCTGTGAATGCAGACCAGCTTCTTCTGCCATTATGGAACTTCCCCTGGGCCCATAAGCTTCAATAAATATCCCTTCCTCCATACCTGTGCCTGGTCTAGAGGTTCATCTCAGCGAACCTGAAGCTGTCTGCTCTGCTATCTGTTCAGAAAATGGTTCTTTAATCTTTGCTGAGGTATTGTGCAATAACAGAGAATTCACTATTGTAAAAGATGACTCATCTTCCCCACTTCTCAATTTTGGAAATAAAAGTAATAATTAAGATATAACCACTTCAACCTTTTCTCCTCATGCTCTTGTGTCACCATGCATTAAGGTACATTTACCAGTTAAATGATATATGAAAACTCAGTGGACTCACTGGGAAAAATCTGTACCCAACTTACCTAATTGTTTTGGTAACTTTCATCACTCCTTCACTAATTCATTTCAGTGTGGTAAGTAGTGAAAATGTTATAAAGTAAGTAAAACAGTAAATAAATTCAATCTTATCTCAACTGTCTGGTACCTGCAAATATCCCTGAAATAAACTCAATTATTTCTTGATGATAAAAAATGACCACCTTCATGAACTGTAGTATTATTAGAAATGAAAGGATCATAAAATGAGTTATATGTCCCAAATAGTAACTAAAACATGCATCTAGTTCTTCCCCAGATTTAACATCCTAATCAGTAACTGTTACACCACGCTGTGATAATAAATTCCCATGTGTATGACCATATTGGTATTCCATTAGTCAATACAGCACTCATTAATATAGTACAACATGTTACAGTTCTTAAGATAATATAAATCTATCAAAGTGATAGAATTCACAGTGAAACCAACATCATTCCATAAGTGTTCACAGTCAATACTATTGGCATAGTAACTGCAGTGGCCAATAAAGTGAAAAATTATTCTATTAAGATTACAAAAATTTGAAAAACATACTCAAATGAATTTTGACCATTTTTTTGGTACATATAGTGTGTGTATGTGTACATGTGGGGTGTCCACATGTGTGTGGAGATAAATGTGTCCTGTATGCATGCATGTGGAGGTCAGGGAAGGACATCAAGTGTGCTCCATAGTCAAGCTTCTTCCTTCTTTCCCTGAGATGGTCTAGCATTGAATCTGGAGCTCACCATTTCTTTCAGGTTAGAATAGCTGACAAACAAGCAGCATTATGAGCAATGGGATTTCAGTCATGTCAAGTTAGTTGTTTTTTTTTTTTATGTATAACATGGGTGCTGGTAGTACAACTCTCAGATCTTGGAAAAGGAAGGGTGGTAGGAGGGGATTATGATCATGTTATATTATCTAGATGTATGGAAGTTGTCAATAAGTTTTTTTAAAGACGCAAATCTTTATGCTTGCACATCAAGTATTATGAGACTGGCTGTCATCTCCTTAGCCCTTTGGCCAATTTTCACATCAAATTATCTTTACCAAATTGTTCATGAGTTAATAGTTTTCAGTCAGATAATTTTCTGTCCTTCCTCGACAAACAAATATGTAGATCTAAAGTACTATTTTAACACCTCATTCAATAAATTTAACTAATAAAAATTATTTCAATCAATCCCTGAGACATTTGTTACAGAAGCATTCAGCACTGAATCTCACAAGTTTAATTAAAGAGAATTAGCAGCAATTCCACTGAGCTCTGATTAATGTATAAACCTTTGAGTAGCCATCTGAGAAGTCCACATGGACAGTAGATTTTGAATACCAAAATATTCCTGAATAAATTAATAATGTTCCCATTTCTATTCCCAATTGAAATTTCAAATTAAGTTTATTTAAATTGATTGTCACATTAATAAGATATCTGTGAGTGGTAATTAATTCTAGTCAAAAATGAAAACATCTCAAGACACAGCTGACTTTTAAGATGGCTCTTGGTCACCTCTATTCTTATAGGAAGATGAGCATTTACTGGTGCTGAACCAGTGTTTGGCCTCTGCCTTGTTATTCAACTCAAACCTATTATTGATTTTAGGTTTCAGACATAACCTTGATAAGTATATGTAAAAGCTATTTCTGCAAATCTTTTTTCTTTTTGTGTTTGGTTTTTTAAGGTAGGGTCTTGTTCTAGCCCTGGCTGACCTGGAAATCAGTATGTAGCCTCAGGCTAGCCTTGAACTCACAGCAATCCACCTACCTCTGCCTCCCAAATGCTAGGATTAAAGGCATGTGCCACCATGACCAGCTTCAAAGCTATTTCTGGTATCATTAAAATTGTGTAATACTAGGGCTGGAGAGATGGCTCTTGTCTGAAAAGCCAAAGGACCTACATTCAATTCCCCTGCACTTATATAAGCCAGATGTACAAGGTAGTGCATGCATTTTTAGTTCACTTGCAACAGCTAGAGGCCCTGGTGTGCCCATTCTCTCTATCTTCTCTTTCTCTCCACCAACCCCTGTTGTCAAATAAATAAAAATAATTTTTAAAAATTGTGTATAACCAGTGTTCATGTAATTGGTAGATGACTACTATTTCTAGTCCCAACTTGAACCAGAAAAAAAAACACAAGTCATTTCAACTGATAATTTGTTAACTTGAAAGGCATATACTACCAATGCATTTAAAAAATTTAAAAAACACCTTTTTAAAGATTTTTATTTTATTTTATTTATTAGCAAGTAGAGAGAGGGAGTTACAGAGAGGAGACAGACAGAGAGAGAATGGGTGCACCAGGGCCTCTAGCCACTGCAAACAAACTACAGACACATACACCCCCTTGTGCATCTGGCTAACATGGGTACTAGGGAATCGAACCTGGGTCCTCTGGCATTCCAGGCAAGTGCCTTAACTGCTAAGCCATCTCTCATCCCCCAATGCACTTTTTTTTTTTTTCTTTTTCGAGGTAGGGTTTTACTCTAGCCCAGGCTGACCTGTAATTCACTGTGTAGTCTCAGGGTGGCCTTGAACTCACAATGATCCTCCCACCTCTGCCTCCCGAGTGCTGGGATTAAAGGTGTGTGCCACTACACCCTACTCCAACGCACTTTTTATATTAAGTAATTCTTTCAGTCACTAACACAAAATTATTTTTCTGGGAGTAGAATCCCACAGTAATATTCAATAATTATAATTATTAATTTGAGGTCAAAACATCAAAAATAGGGAAATGCATATTTATAATAAATATTGGGAAAATGATAGTAGCTACATAACTAGGAAAGATAAATACAGTGGTTCTCCTTTTCTATAGTAGTATATTTTCCAAGACCTTTAGTAGCTGTCTGACACTGCAATAGTACCAAACCCTAGATATATTTATTACAAGATGAAACCCAGCTGCAGTTCTGGGAACAATGAAGGAAGGGACAAGCCCAATGGCTGTTTTACTTGTTTGTGGTGGCCGCTTCTTCCTTACCCAATAGAGTCTCTCAGTGATTTTTATATCTTTTAGTGTAAACCTTTTCCTGAACCTATGTACCCATTCCTTACCTTAGTTAAATGGCATGTCACACCTTTCAAGGATCACTTCTGAGTCTTCACATATTTTCTGATATGACATGCTTGCTGGCATTAGTCAGAATTTAGTAACACTGGGACAAATGTGTTCTTGGTTCACTCAAGTACATATATATTCAAATGTATAAGGATTTAATACCTAAGTCAATAATGTATTTATGGCAATTAAATTAAATAAAGTTTGTGGAGTTTTTGTTGACATTCTATTATTTTTCCCATTTAATTCTTTTACAATCCTCAATAGCCTTTTTTACCATTTGCATGTCACATGATGCCATTTTCATTGCCCCCTTCCTTAATACTTCTTTTTCCACTCTCATGGTCCCCTTTCTAGTTTCATGACCTATACCCACCTTATACCCACATAGTTATAAACATGAAAGGCTAGGATCTACATGTGAGAGACCTGTATTTCTCTTTGTAGGTTTAGGTCACCTCACTTAATATAATAGCTTCTAAGTACCATACATAAAACAGAAGGATTCTTAATGTCTCTAAGAATGACCCAATAGACAGGTAATAATTGATTATTCAAAAGAAACAAAAAAATAATCTAAGGAAAAGAAAACTTTGATTTGGTGGCAGAGGACATTGTAGAGTGCAAATTTAGAGGATGTCTTCCACAAGGACATCACCTGGTCAACTCCTCAAAGAAGTTAGAAGACAAAATATAAAGGTAAAAGTACTGCGATAGGCTTGGGCTGTAAGTTCATATTCTCTTCTGATAACTTTTATTTTTCCAAAAAGATATAAACAAAGTCAACAACTGAAAGTCATGAGGTAAGAAGATAAACATTCAGACAGAAAAAAAAGCAAAAAGAAATATAAGTTAGTTTCCTTTTTATAGCAGTGCATTAGCAGGGCAGAGAACCGCATGCTCCTGCACACTGGAATTACCTAGTCATATATATGCAGCCATAGGCTGTGCCACGGCCTTCTGAAGTCAGAACTAAGGCATGGTAACTGTTTAAGAGATACCCATGAAATTCATTTTTCTTTTGTTTGGGAAATTTTTGTTTCTTTGTTTTTGAGATAGCCTCATGTATCCCAGGCTACCCTCAAATTTGCTATGTAGCCAAAGATGATTTTGAACTTTTGATTTTCCTTCCTCAACCTTCTGAGTGCTAATTACAGGTATGTATTAAAACTCCAGATTGTATGAGGTACTGGAATCAAATCTAAGGCTGTGTGCACACTAGTCAACCACTCTACTAACTGGTCAACATCTCCAGCCCCTGAAAGTCTTAATTGTAAGCAACTATATAAAGGATAGGGCAGCATGGTTCTACTCAGCCCTGGTTCGGAAATATTCAAATTTATGTGTCTGATTTTCAGGACTAAACAGATAATCTTAGTTTCTCTTCAATCTTCTAGAAGAGTCAAATATCTCTGTGATAGTGCTCAAGATCCTTCAGAGAACAGCCTCAAGCTAACTTTTAAATTTATCTTCATGCATAGAATTCCCTTTCCCAGAAAGACAGGTCACTCATGACTCCAAATATAACACAGATTTCTATAACCCTTTGTATTTGGTGCTGTTTTCCTTCAACTATAGCCTCAACTTCAATGATTCCAAACCTGAATGTGCATCAGAATAACTGAGGAAGATTTAAAGTATGCCTGATAAATTCCTACCCGTAGATCTGAGACAAAGACCCAGAGATTCTTTAATTTTAGCAAATTTCCCACCTAATTCTTATACAATCAATCTTAGACTCTAAACTCGCTCAAACACTTCATGAGCTGGGGAATATCTTTTTACATCATTGCTTATCCCTACAATTCATTACTGCTTCTTTTCATGACACATTTTAGCCATAATACTGTTTATACCACGTACAAACACTTATCTAAATGCATTTAAACCCATTAGGTCACATAATGCTCACATGCACCACGAAACAATTTTTAGAGATGGTGTTGCCTCTAATCTCCCACACCGTCCTCCAGGGCTGTTGACACGTGTCCAGGTTATAATGATCTTTTGCTTCTTGCCACCCAGGAGACAGAGAAGCCGCATGAACAGGAAATAAAGATCAATAGCATCAGGCTGTCTGGTTCTGCAGCTTGCTACTGGATCCTTACCTGTGTATCAGCTCTTATTTCTGCTATGTATAACTACTAATTTGTAATGCTGACCTTAGCCTGATCCAGTGACTTTGGCCCCTACAGAGGGAAACTGCCAGACTGACAGTGCCCTCAGGCCAGTCTGAAGCTTCTTCTCCAACAAACACCTGCTGCAAGTTGTATGTCTCCTTACAGCTATGAACTGACCTTCTGAACACAACTTTGTTCAGTGTTTCACTAAGAGGTCAGTGCATGATTTCCCAAATCTCATCGTGCAAAAGATGACAACTCTTGGGGAACTGTACAAATTAGATAACTTCAAACAGTGGGAAAAGCCCTACAGATAAAAATAAGGGGAGAAAAATCTATAAACTATATTCTGCTTTAAAATCCTATCAATGCCGGGCGTGGTGGCGCACGCCTTTAATCCCAGCACTCGGGAGTAGAGGTAGGAGGATTGCCATGAGTTCAAGGCCACCCTGAGATGACAGAGTTAATTCCAGGTCAGCCTGGACCAGAGTGAGACCCTACCTCGAAAAAACCAAAAGGAAAAATAAATAAATAAATATACAAAAATAAAATCCTATCAAGTTGATTTTTATCATTTGTTTAGATTCTTATTATTTCTAGATTAAGTGTCATCCTTTTCTCATTATTATCCTCTATTCAATAAAACTGATGATGTCACAGCAATTCTTCTTTACACCTGATGATGTAACTTATTTTTCAAAGTTCTAGTGACTTCAAGTTGAATTCTTGGAATATGACGTTCTTATCGTTTCCTTAATTTTCCCTATGTGATTCTCTGTAGGTGACTATGACCTTCTGCCATTGTGTGTTGTCTACCCTACTATGACTTGACCATTTTCTGCTCTTCTAACTAAATGTGAATCCATTTCCCCACATTGCCTCAGTAAAACATCAGGACAACCTTACACTTTCCTTTCTTCTTCTGACTATGTTTTACATACATAAAACTGATAGATGTAAAAATAAAGAATATACAAAATGATTACTACTAATACTATGTCTTTGTTTTTAAGTTCACCATGTGTAAATATACATAAATTTCATAAATTGGAGATAATACTATATGGTTTTTACCCTAACTAAAATTTTAATATTAAAATTTAAAACTTTCTATGCTCTTTGAAAAGATTGCTAATATTTCAGAAAAATCAATGATTTTAATGGATATATAACAGTTCACCAGATGATTAATTAATTTTATACCATTGAATAATGGCTTTTCTGATTACAAATAATATTTCAATAAACCTTATATAGCTATTTTAAGCTCATGATGAACTTGGAATCAACAGCCTTTAGTATAAATCTATTCACTCAATCATCTGTGAATGGGTACATAAGTTGATTAATATTCCAATTATTGTGAATAGTGCTACAATAAACATGTGAATGAAGATGTCTCTTTGGAATGCTGATTTCATTTCCATTGAAAAATATACATCCATGGTATATATCCCATATAACCAGATGTGAGATAGATGGATCATAAGGTTGTTTTAAAGAACCTCCATAGTATCCTCTTAAAAAAAAAAAAAAAAAAAAAAAAAAACATTGGGCTGGAGAGATGGCTTAGCGGTTAAGTGCTTGCCTGTGAAGCCTAAGGACCCCGGTTCGAGGCTCGGTTCCCCAGGTCCCACGTTAGCCAGATGCACAAGGGGGCGCACGCATCTGGAGTTCGTTTGCAGAGGCTGGAAGCCCTGGCGCGCCCATTCTCTCTCTCTTCCTCTATCTGTCTTTCTCTCTGTGTCTGTCGCTCTCAAATAAATAAATAAATAAATAAATAAAATGTTAAAAAAAAACATTAAAAACTGCTCTGAGTGTAAAATAATGACTAGGCTGCAAGAGTGAGAATGAAGAATGTGATAAGGAAAGGTTACAGACTGAGTACCAAAGTATAGTAAAAATAAGTTATTCTATAACTTATTCTATAAGTTAGAAGAATAAGTTCTGTTGTACTACACAATGTGGTAACTAAAATTCAATGGGCTGGAGAGATGGCTTAGCAGTTAAGTGCTTGCCTGTGAAGCCTAAGGACCCTAGTTTGAGGCTCGATTCCCCAGGACCCACATTAGCCAGATGCACAAGGGGGCACATGCATATGCAGTTCATTTGTAGTGGCTGGAGGCCCTGGCACACCCATTCTCTCTCTCTCTCTCGCTCACTCGCTCGCTCTCAAATAAATAAATAAAAACAAATTAAAAATAAATAAATAAAATAAAATTCAAAATAACTTATTGTATATGATACAAAGATCTAGAACATAAGAGAATGAAGTCTCCAAATATAAAGAAATAAAACAGAAAAATGCTAGCTTTCCTATATGCCAATTTGTTCTGTGCATGCTCCATACATGCATTAAAATATTCTATGGTGGGCTGGAGGGATAGCTTGGAGGTTAAGGCATTTGCCTGCAAAGCCAAAGGACCTAGGTTCAGTTCCCCAGGACCCAAGTTAGCCAAATGCACAAGGGGGCACATGCATCTGGAGTTTGTTTGCAGTGGCTGGAGGTTCTGATGTGCCCATTCTCTCCCTCCCTCACCCTCCCTTCCTCCCACTCTCACTCTCACTCTCTCTCTCTCTCTCTCTCTCTCTGTTAAATAAATAAATAAAAATATTTTTAAAAGTCTTTGGTACCTCATTATTAATATGGTGATGAAAAATAAAAAGAACATGAAATATGACATATGCCTGAATTTTTCCCAATAGAGATTTTTAGAAGTAAAAATATTACCAAATGAAAGATTATAAACATTCTGTACCTTTCATTCAACAAAATCTGCTTAACATGTATTTTGAGTTGGTTATAACTCCAGGAAATATAACCATAGATAGACCCATCCACAGTGGCCTTTAGATCAGCAAGGGAAGTTGTCATTGCTTATATTTACCTTCTTGAAATAGAGGCAAACATAATTGAAATTCCCTTAATTAACTCCTTAGACAATGCTAGATTATCTGATACTCTCCATTCCTACTTATAAATAAATATTTTCCCCAAATAGCATATGTCCCTGCTTAATTGGCTACTTGCTTCTACTGGTTAAATTGTCGACTTACCAAGAAATCTATTCCAAACATATTCATATCAGTTGCCAGTATTAGTATAGGTATATTACTGAATTGACTATTATAAAAATGTATGGTATTTAACTAGGAAATGGTTGATTAAGAATCACCAAAGATGTTTTACTCCAGTAAGGATTGTAATCATTAAAAATCTAACAATGGGCTGGAGGGATTGCTTAGAGGTTAAGGTGCTTGCCTGCAAAGCCTAAGGACCCAGGTTCAATTCCCCAGGACACACATTAGCTAGATGCACAAGGGGGCGCACGGGTCTAGAGTTCGTTTGCAATGGCTGTAGGCCCTGGCACACCCATTCTCTCTCCCTCCCTCCCTCCCCCCTCTCTCTCCCTCCCTCCCTCCCTCCCTGTCTTCCTCTTCCTCTGTCAAGTAAATAAATAAATAAAATATATGTTAAAATCTAACAAAAATAAATGCTGGCAAGGATGTGGGGAAAGAGGAACCCTCATCTACTGCTGGTAGGAATGTAAACTTGTACAATCTCTACAGAATTCAACTTGGAGATTCCTGAAAAGGATAACTATAGAGCTACCAACAGACCCGGTTATTCCCTTGCTGGACATTTATCTTAAATGTTCCATGCATCAATGCAGAGATATTTGCTCAGCTATGTTTATAGATGCTCAATTCATAATATCTAAGAACTAGAGTCAACCCAGGAACCCATCATTGGATGAACGGATAACAAAGTTGTGGTATATTTACACAATGGAATTCTACTCAGTGTTTGGAAAAATGATACAATGAAACTTGTAGAAAAATAGACAGACTTGGACCAGATCATACTCAGTGAACTCATCCATTCACAGAAAGACATATGCCACATGATCTCACTTACCCGTGGTTCCTAACCTGGACAAGTTTTAGTTGCTGGCATACATAAATGGCAACTCAAAGCCCAAACAATAGGAATGGAAGGGTTTGGAGGGGAATGGAAGAGGATAATAAGGAAGAGTAAACACAAGACTAAATCCAAAATAAACTGGTACCATAGAAACCTTTATCCTTGGAGAAAGACTAAAAGATACAGCCCTCAACAGGAGTAAGTGGGGAGCACCTGAAAAGAAGGGTCCTAGAGAGTAGGCAATAAACCCTATGCTTAATATATATATTTTTTTTTGTCTATGGCCTGTAACTCCCAGTACCATAAATCAGTTGCTACCTACAATGAGCTGTTGCTCAGAGAGACCTACAAGGTTCCCAAAACAAGACAGGTTTCTATCAAAACACTTGATTCCCTGCTGAGGTCAAAGGTAAGACCCTATTGCTGAAGATACCATATACTGTCAACACAGGTCATGGAGAGATCTGGCTGGAATCCAGAAGAGAGCCAATCCCCAGACAGTTAGCCCATCTAGTGTTGGAAAGTGCTACATGAGCTACTGGGGGAAAGTGGCCAACAACAGTGGGAGCAACCAGAGGTCTCAGCTGCTCAGAAGCAACACACTGACAGGAAGTACACACCAGTGCAATAATGGCACACAGCCTTGGTGGGTAACCAATAGCTTCCTGATTGGCTAAGAGATCCACTCAGTATAAAGGAACCCCTATCTGGAATTAGAAACCATATCAAAATTCTATGGAGACAAAAATTATGTATTATGTATAATAATAATGATAATGAAGAGAAATAAGAGTCACCAAAGACAAATAACCGAGGAGTTAGGTGAGTCTAAAGTGTCAAAGATCAGAGAAAATGCCATCTGCAAGATTACTCACTCAGTTTATCTTCAAAGTGTCTGAGGCTCTTAGGTTCTTCCCAACCTGAATATTCAGATAATATATTTATGACAACAGTTTATGCAAGAAAGATAAGAGAAACCTCTATTAGCAGACTCTTTCTTAAACAAAAGGTCTTCCTCCTTATAAGGTGAGTGAATAAATATATTTTAGCAGACTAAATTTTAGTTTCCTCCTTAAGCCATCTGTTTGACTGGTCCCAATGACATTGAACAAATTATTCCCTCATAAAACTAAAGCTCTGGTCAAATAATAGTAATCTGCTTCTTCAAAAGTGAGTACCAATTCCATTCCTCAAAAGGTTTTCATGATCTTTCCTATCCATAGGATTCTGACTTGGTTCTCAAGGCCATATATGAATTCCCTCCCACTGAGTGGGCCTCATATTCAGACAGCAGTTGATTACCTCCTGCCCTGTGTGCCACTATTGCACAGGTGCCTATATCTTTCCAGATTGCTTAATTTTGTTTCTTAAAATCCCTTGCTTGTTTATACTGTGGGTGGCCTTTATCCCAGAAGCAGCTCACATAGCACTTTCTAGAATTCTAAGAGCTAGCCATCAGGGAACTGGCTTCCGTCTTCTCAGTTCTAGAATGATCTCTCACCATCATGTTTTTTAAATGACTGTGCTTACCCCTTTGGATCCATACTGTTCTCACTCTTGGTCAGAGAATCTGCTTTTTACAGATGATGGTAGATAGGGAGAACTCAGGTCCATCACTACAACAAGAAAAGACAGCTGACTGGCTACAAGTTGAGTCATGTCTATGGCATCTACCAGGATCAAGAGACATTACAAAAGAAGTGCCGATTTAAACACAAGTGGTTGGCTGAAGAGATGGCTCAACAATTAAGGTGCTTGCCTACAAAGCCTAAGGACCCTAGCTCAATTCCCCAGTATCCACATAAAGTCAGATACACAAGCTGGCTCATGTGTCTGGAGTTTGTTTACAGTGGCTCAAGACCCTAGCATGACCATAATCAATCAATCAATCCATCAATATTTCTCAAAATAAATAAAATATATTAAAAACTCGCCAGAGAAGAAATTCAAAATAATCATAGAGCTCAACATTAAAGATTTGTAACACACCTGCCAAGGCTTAGGTAACATTGTGGACAACGGAGAAGGAAAGATTGTAAAAGCCACAGAGTAGAAAGGAGTGTACTGAGGCTTTATCCCCACCCCATCCCCTGCATAGAAACTGATTGGTTCATTCATGACTCCACAGTGACTGCACTGAGGAGGGGTTGGAGGAGAGGAGACATGAGTATAAACCAATGGGAGAATTACCAAGATGCAATATGTTCATACAGTGAAGTCATAATTAATAAAGAAAACTAAAAAATATTTTGAGTACACTTTGACCATAAATTATAACTTAGTATTAAGAATCTTCACCAATTTGGTATAGATAGAAGTAGAAGAAGAGAGACATGTGTAGATGTATATTCTGATATATATATCACTGTTACGCACTTTCTGAAACTAAACAGTAAAATGGAACCAATGATTCAATGTCTATAGTTCTTTTGAGAATATATATGCCTTCCATTGAGAATTTCCTGATAACATAAAGGTACTTGAGGGAGTTCTTTCTCATTGATTTGTAAAAGATCTTTAATGTATTTAGGTTAGCACTCCATCATTACCTGTTATAAATACTTTTGAATCCTCTTTCTTCTGTTCTTATTTTAACTGTCATATTTTGTAACTTGTCAAAGATTCTAATTGTTACAGAGTAAAATCCATCATTTATCTCTAAACTGATCTATTTTAAACTTACCTATTTTATCTGTTTTAAGATTGACATAACCAACATATTTTATGGGGATTACAATAAATTAATTGCCACAGAAATTATTGATTTTTCCTTAAACTAATTTTAATTTATTTTTACTTTATTATTCTTCTCTTGTGATTTCCTGTGCATTTGTAGAAATAGATCTTTGGTACAACTTCTTAGAAGTAATCACTTATTTCCAGACTTGTTCCTTCTCAGCTTTTTATCATTTCTACTCTCCAAAGATTAAAAAAATTGTATTTTTGTCATATCATAATGCTCAATTTGTGGATGTTACATTGATTATTTAAATAAATTACAAACATTTCTGATATATAATGTCTGAGCATCATTATTGAAATGTGTGACATGCCCTTGGTGGAGATAGTGTTTATTTTGAAGGAAATTCACTCATATTCCTTTAAATAAAACCAATTAAGATCTTTGCATGTCTTTTCAAATGTATCACTTGTATGTCTGAAATATTATGTGTAAAATTTTGTGACTGAGTCCAAGAATTCATGCATACTTCAGTAATTAGTAATCAGATATCTACTCTTTGTAAGATTCAGTGCTAATTACTAAAAGCAACATAGAACAAGACAGGCATGATTACTGCATTCCTGAAACTCACATTCTAGTGGGGGAGAGAGATAGCAAACAAATATCAAATAAAAAAGCAATTATAATTTTAATAAGTGTTATGAATAAGTGAAAAGCACTACAAGAGCTCGTAATTAAGGTTATTTGAGGAAATTATGTTAGCACTAAGCACTGAAGGATGGGAAATAACAAACGAATAGACAATTTGAGTTGGCCACATAACTCACAGAATTCAGAGAAGCTGGTGATGCAACCACAAGGGCTGGTTCATGTGGGAATGTGGCCCAAGGTGAGTCATTCCAAGGAAGAAAGGGGAGAAAATCAATACTTCTTCAGTAATAGTACAGACAGACACCTGTCACAAAGAGGTTCAGTGATCCCAGTGGCTCTAGTCTCTGTGTGTGGAAGAAGCCACAGGAGGGGACAATGAAGTTTATATGACAGAGGCATAAAATGAAAATCAACCACATAAAGGGACTACAACTTAAGCTCCTGCTCCAGTTGTTTCTTATGGCTGGATCACTCCTGCTCTTAATTCAGTTATGTGAAATACTACAGCATGCTCTCCATAAATCCTCTTTCCCATTGCTCTAACTTTTAAGCCAAGCCATGCTAATTCACATAAGCAAGTAAAAAAGTACAGTCACACTCCAGACAGAAAAGATAACATGTGCCAAGGCTTAAACCAGACAGAAAACATTGATAGAATTCTTTAAAATATTCAGAGACATACTCTCAGATGAATCCAGTCAGGCAGGAAGAGCTGGGATCATGTGGACCCTTAGAGGTATGTGCAGGATTTGGGATTTATCCTAAGAGAAATTTTCACATTGATCCTACTAAAGCAGGAAGAAAAGCAAGCAAACAAACCAGCACAAAGACAATTTAATCATTAAGAAATGTGCTCTTCCCAAGCATTTGTTAATAGTCTCAGCAAACATGCTTGAATACCTATTGTATGCCAAATGCTGCAGGAGTTTATCTACACATTGGACAGGAAGAGAAAGGGTAGCCACTTGATTTTCTAGAATGCATATTGAGAAGATATATTTTCAATAATTTTAGAATATCACATTTATAAAACTTACAATAAAAATGAAAACAATAATTCTCAATTGGGCGACTTTTGCTCCCAAATACCTCAGGGCAATCTGTTGGTGACCTAAATACAGTTTTTGGTTGTCATGGTTTGGATGGGGCTAATGGAATCCACAGACATAAGGAAAGCGGCTACAATCATGCAATGCACATAACAAGAGAATGATCCAGCCCTTGGCATTAGGAGTGCTAAGGTCAATGAATCTGCCTCAGAAGATACATGGAGATGTGAAGGTTATGGAGTATGCATGGAAAATTAGAGGGAAGGAATGATCTTGGGTTTGCTCCTCCTGCATGCTGGAGTTGTCTATGTCCTTGGGACAATGGGGAAAGGAAATCCCTTACTCTGTAGAAATTCTAGTTAGGAAGATATGGAAGTAAGGTATCTCCAGAGCAGCTCTGTAATGCTGAGACACAGATGAGCACATTTGCCTGTGAGAGAATGAGAATGGAATATATATCCCAGTCTATAAGGATATGGCCACCCCTCTCCCTACTTTCCAGGAGTGAGTTCTTAGTCCCTACCTAAGAAAGTCTAAGAGAACAGTGAGAAACAACAGCAAAAGACTGGGGAAGAATGAGTCAATTAAAGCTAACACAGATTTTTTTTTTCTTTTTAGGCAGAAGGAGCCTTCAATGCAAAGATATAGAGCCAGAAAAGCGTCCAGAATGCCCATGGTGCTCTGGTTCTCAAGATGTCTGAGGCAGACAGCCTTGCAGGAGCTAGAGACTGGGCTGGTGACACAAGTCCGACCTGTCCAAAGCTGACCTGTAATGCTTCAGAAGTCAAGTTAACAGAACACAGAGTTGTGACTTGGTATATCATGAAGTGGGAACAATGGCATTTTTAGGTTAATTCTGACTTAATATGCTTCAAGTCTATTTTTATATGTGTGCCTACAGTACCTCGGTTCTGCATTTCTCTGTGGTTGGATATTTATACTTAGAGCGTGATAAATCAGTGATAATGTTATTTGGCATGTTTCACAACCAGTCAGTTTGACTGACATTGAGAGCAAATGTAGCATATTTTAAAGTTACTTTGTTATAAGGTTTATTATATATTAAGCATCAGCCTTCATTGTTTCTTGAAAAACCCTCCTTTAACTTTATGTGCATCCTAATGTTTCCTGATACACTCTTCATCCCAGGGGTAAACAATGAGCTGTACAGCACTGCAGAATGTATGTCTCAACTAGGGAGTGAGTTGAGAGATGAAAGAACAAATAAATTAGCCTCAAATTATCAGGTGCAAGAGGTGCTGGAGGGATGGCTTAGTGGTTAAGGTGCTTGCCTGAAAAGCCAAAGGACCCAGGTTTACTTCTCCAGGACCCAGATAAACCAGATGTACAAGGTTGTACATGCATCTGGAGTTCATTTCCAGCAGCTGGAGGCCCTGGCATGCCCATTCTCTCTCTCTCTCTCATAAATAAATAAAATTTTAAAAATATCATGTGTAGAACAATAGAACTGGATGCCAGATGCTAGGGAATCCTCTGTGTTTCTAGAGTAACTCTTTTTGTTGACGCAAACCCAACAGGCTGCCATTTTTATGAGGCAGAGAGAGAGAATTGGTGTGCCAGGGCCTCCAGCCACTACAGTTAATTTCCAGATATGGCCATGCACTTGTACACATGTGCAACCTTGCATGCTTGTGTCACGTGTGTATCTGGCTTACAAGAGACCAAGAGAGTCGAACATGGGTCCCTGTGCTTTGCAGGCAAGTGCCTTGATGGTTAAGCCACCTCTCCAGTCCTCCAGGGTAACTCAATGCAGCTTATTGTCTTCAGTACCTTTTCTACTGCAGAGAACATGCAGGCTTCCTTCCTTATATAAAGATCTGTCACTCTTTGAAATATTCATCATTTCTATTTCAACCAAAGTTCACAATGATACTGATATGTTCTAGAAGATCAAAGGGAAAACAATGATTTGTTTCTTTTCTAGAGGGTTTCAATTTACTTTCTCTTCTAAAAATATCATACTAAGAAAGTGGGGAAGTCAGGATGGTAGTAGACAGTTGAGCATTTGGAAAACTGTTACAAGCTCAATGGCAAAATCTGGAAGATGAGGCTAACAGTTCAAAAGCAAATTTATACAGGTACCAAAGACTATAAGACAAAGCCAAGTCAGTGATAAGATGAAAGAATTAAAGCCCAATTATAAGAAACCTAATATTGGCACAAAGATTCATAAAATTAACTCAACAAGATCTATGAGGGTCCCCGCTTCACACACTGAACTACTCTTCCTACATTTCCTGCAAGAGCAATAGTCAAAGCTGACTGAGACCCAGCAACTCTCCACTGCATGGGTAGGCGAGTCCCAATGGAAATGTGGCCCAGGAGCTCTATTCTGCTGTGGGCACAGGGAGGGCTGTCTTTAGAAGGACAGGTGTAACATTGTCACATCAAGATCTCTCTCCAGTGGCTGGAGAGATGGATTAGCAGTTAAGGTGCTTGCTTGAGAAGCATAAGGACCCACGTTCAAATCTTCAGGTCCCACATAAGCCAGATGCACAAGTTGGTGCATGTGTCTGGAGTACATTTACAGAGCTGGAGATCCTGGCATGTCCATTCTCTCTCTTCCTCTCCCTCTCTCTTTCTCTCGCTCTCTCTCAAATAAATATTTCTCTATTAAAAAAAAGATCTCTCTATATATGTTCCAAATGTGATTAGAAGTCAAAATGGGACTTTTCCCCCCAAAGATACTTGTTAAGAACATGTCTCACAGCAGTATGTATACAGATTATCTAAATTGGCCAAGAAAGAAAACAGAGGTAGATGGCCAGATAGAGAACAGGTCAAGTCATGATATCACTTCCTGCCCTCTCAACTTGAAAACTGACCAGAAAAACAACTTAGAAAAGTAGCAGCAATTTTACAAGCTGTCTTCCTAAGAAAGCATTTTCATTTTGTTTTGTTTTGCTTTTTCATGATTCTAAGGTATAAAGAAAATAGATACACTTAACACTATATCTTAACCTTCTACATAGGTTTTGTAATTGCACATAGGGACGAAAGGAAAAAACAAAAATGCAGTCTAGTTTGCATAGTGAAGTGTTTGCCACTGTGGGAACATACTCTTTATTTGGGAGACCAATTGGCCTGTCTTACATGCAACTGAGTGACTTCCTTCTAAAACAGCTGCTATTTCAGTATTCCTGGTTCCAATTTTTTTTTTTTTAATTTGAACTCTGTTGTTCTTGAAAATGTCAAGTACAAATTCTCTGGAACGTCTGACATTTTAAATTCCCAAACAATTGACTGAGTAAATCCGTATGTGGAATAAGAAGCCAAATTAAAAACCTGGGTTTATTCAGCCTTGTGAGATTTTCTTATAATGAGCCATTTTAAAAGTTTTCTTATCAACGTCCACTGGACTCTATGAAAAGCTTCCTGGAAATAAAACTGAGACATAATATAGACTGAACCTGGAAAATTCAAATAATATTCAATCTTTAAAAAAAAAATGGGCTGGAGAGGTGGCTTAGTGGTTAAGGCACTTGCCTGCAAAGCCCAAGGTCCCGGGTTTGACTCTTCTGGCCCCAAATAAGCCAGACACACAAAGCGGCACAAGAGCACAAGGTTGCACATGCACACAGGTGGTGCGCACATCTGGAGTTCTCTTGCCTCACTCTCACTCTCATATTAAAAAAAAAAAAACTCAAAAATATAAGGAGCCATAATTTTTTTATTTTTTTGCTATTTTTATTTATTTATTTGAGAGTGACATTCAGAGAGAGAAAGAGGCAGACAGAGAGAGAAAGAGAGAGAGAGAGGGAGAGAATGAGTGTGTCAGGGCCTCCAGCCACTGCAAACAAACTCTAGGTGCATGTGCCCCCTTGTGCATCTGGCTAAGGTGGGTCCCGGGGAATTGAGCCTCGAACTGGGGTCCTTAGGCTTCCCAGGCAAGCACTTAACCACTAAGCCTTCTCTCCAGCCCCTATAATTATTTTTGACACTTAAATTTCATCAAAGATGAAAAATGCAAAATAGTCTCCATAACACACGGGAGAAACCAAAGTGTAAGTCAGTACTAGAGTAGACATTTTTCCCCTTGAAATGCTTTACACAAGTCATATTTTCATTTGAGCCACAGTTATTGAGTAGGGCAATCAAATTCTCTCTCCACAAAATCTTCATCTAATGAAACGCGCAAGTCTCAGATTTACTGTGTGGCTGTAAATATAACTGCACAAACTTGAGACCAGATGGGTGGCTGAATTCATGGAGAAGCAAGGCTGGACTGAGGAGCACAGAAGGAACCAGACACACAAAGGACACTGAAGGGGAAGAGTGTGGAGAGAGACTAGTGAAATGGCCGCCTTGCATCACAGAATGTGTTCCCTAGGCTTCTAGGTGGAGGAATTGAGACAACTTCAGAACAAATTTACCTCACTAACAGCTCAGGGGAAAAACAGAGCAATCATGAAAGGCTATTTCAAACAGTTCTTTCTGTCTATACTAAAAATCCAAGGCCCCTGAGTCAGGTAAAGAAATTATTTTCCTGTTAGCTGAAGTACTTTGCTGCACTCTGTTCCTAAAACAAAGTTGGCATACTATTTGGGAAGCAGTGGGATTCCAGATATTAGAAAAATTATATATAAGGGAAAGGAGAAAAATAGGGTTGACCAAACAGTTGCAGAAAAAGCAATAGAAAAATTTCAGAACACTACATTGATCTTTCATTCTGACTTGGATAGTCCTTACACAGAGTGATCTTTAATACATAGAGGTAAATCTTCATGTGATCCTAAAAAGTCTGCTTTGATGATTAATTGAAAAAAAAAGATGTGAATATGAATTCCAACGAAGAGGATTCTAAAAGAGAAGACTAGTGTCTGAAAAAAACTTAGTTTCATTAGATAGAAAGAACAGTCATATGAGGGTGTGCTATTTTCCATTTAAATGGTTGAAATTATATACCAGTTTGAAGGTAGACAGATCTGTATACATATAAAGAAATATGTGTATAAATTTTAAAATGTTCCAAAAAACTTCAAAAAGATTCAAATAATTTGATCTACAAAACATGTAGCCAGTAAGCCACTGAAGTAGAAATCATGATAAGACTTATAAGGGGAAATCTGATTAGGAGTGTTATAGAAGGAAGTCATCCATGGTTTAGTGTCTGAACACATGCCCTTCAAGTCTTTTTCAGTCCTGAAACACTAGGTTAATATGGATCCCAGAGAGGAGAAAGTTTGGATATTATGAAAATAATAAACACCTGGCTTATAAGATCGAATTCTAAAAATGGCCAATAATTTATGCAAAAGTATAAATTGTTTGGGGAAGGTGGTATTTTAAAGGATGACAGTCTTAAAAGTTACTCTGTATTTTCATTATTCACTTAATTATTTCTGCCCTAGAATAGCAAAGATTCCAATTTAAGAGGTTTCTGTTTATTGGCCAATAAAGAAATTCTTGAGCCATAGCCCTAAAACCTTGACACTAAGAGGTACACATCTCCACTTCGAAAAAAGATTTAGATCTTTCAGGGTGGTGTCTCAATTCTGTTTTCAGACATTTTTAGCAACACTAAAATCTAGTCAAGTATAGTTTCAATGGTTTAATATTCTGAAAGAAACCAGTTGGCAAAATAGAAGGAAAACTTTGTCTTATTGCTGTTACAGAGGGTCACAAGCAAGCCAGATTGTCTACATATTCTCAAATGGTTATTTTTTCTTCTTTAGGATATGGAAATTCACATCAACCTGGATTAAGTTATTTAGGTTAAAATGGATCATTATTTTATAGGTATTAGGTTTTAAAGCTCATTACATCCTAAGACTTCCACAATCTAATTTTAAATAAAAGAAAACAGAAACAATATATGATAAAACATGGTATGATAAAACAAAATGTCCCCTTGCTTCTATAAACTATCACAACACAGTTACAAAAGGTCTTGTACATGGGATAAGAAGCAGAACTTACAAACTATTATCCACCATGTGAGAACTCACCATTGGTTCATGGAAACTCATCTTTGTTTGGGGTGTGTGTTCTTTCCTACATGGTATATTATTTCCTTCTTTAAAAATATTTCCAAAGCCTTCCCACCTGGTAGCATCCCAACACTTAAAAGCAGAAGCACCCTGTGTCCTTACGCGTTGATTTAAAACAAACCCTATCTAAAGTTTGACAGAATACACCATGTTGAATGTGTGGTAGCTCCACAGTAACATCTAAGCCACAGGAAACTAAGTGTGATGAAATGATTTCCTTTACAGGGTGACAGCTATGAATTTCTGGGAGGAAATGTAGCAGAGAATGAACAAAGGCATTTCATGAAAAAAGGAAGTCAAATATAAGCTAATAGTCTAACTGTTTAAATTCACTTAAATACAGCCTGTCGGACAAAAAATAAGGCCTTTGGAAACTCTGAATATGTTCAGGAACTTAGTCATCCTAGATTCTGGTTCCCCACGTCCCAAGCCTAAGACGTCTCACTGTGCTGTCAGGACCCATGACACAGAAGCCCAAAACACGAACTGCCTCAGGGACCTTTGTGGGACACAGAAGATCCATAAGTAAACTTTGTCTTGTTAACAAGAGCATGATCTTTAGACAGAAACTATGCTTAGAATGAGTTGGTATTGGGTTTATAAGAGAAGTTCAGATTTGAAACAGTAAAAAAAAAAAAAAAAAAAAAAAAAATTTAATTAAAAAAAATTAAGCTTCCAAAAGCTGTATGACGACAGGTGGCCATGAGACAAAGATGATCCATTTATCCATTTTTCAAAAGGTCTACCTCAGTATGTACAGACACACATCTGAAACTTCCCCAGTATGTCCAGAAGCATAAACAATCACTAGATGACCCTCAATAAAGTCAGTAGCACTTTGACAATAGCAATCATGTAAACAATCCACAAGATAAATTTCTACAAGAACATAAACTGTTCAACATAAGTGATTAGGTTTCTATTCAAAATAATGCCTGGGAAAGATGAGTGGACATCACCCTATCATTTCTATCAAATATAGCATTTTTATTAATGAAATAGTTGCTTAAAAGTTTACAACCTGATGAAGGTTCAGCCATTTGGTCTGCCTTTTAGGAAGTAGAATTTTATGGTACCATTGCCGGTTGGGTCTACATTTGTGTTTCCCACCCCTCTGTTGCCCTCGCTCCCTCATCCTAAAAGGCAGACCAAATGGCTGAACCTTCACCGGGCCCTTAGAGGGAACACCTGACCAACAAGACACTGGAGAGGGTATGATGAAGACTGACCTTAATCTTCTACAGCTTCCCCCCCCCCTCTCTCTCTCGCTCTCTCTCTCCCCTCTCTAACTCTTGTATATTAATTATCTTTTTCTTCCTTTTCTTAATAAGCACTGACATGTAACTCTCAGTACCAGCTTGTGGCTATCATCCACAATGAGCTTTTGATCAGAGAGACATACAAGGTTTCCTAAAAGAAAGACAGATATCTGTCAGAGTACTTGATGACCCACCAAAGGTTAGTGGTAAGACCCTACTGCTGAATACACCTTAGGTGGTCGACACATATAATGGAATGGCATGGCTGGAAGCTGGAAGAGAGTCAGTCCCCCGACAGTCAACACATCTAGTGCCAGAAGGTGCTACACGGGCGACTGGGGGAAACTGACCAATATCTGTCCAAGCAACTCAAGGTCTAACCTACTTAGCAGCAAATAACCTGTTATGATGCTCACACAAGTGCAATAGTGGCACACAGCCATGGTAGGGAACCAACTGCTCTTAATTTGGCTAACTGCTCCCCTCAGTGGTATGGGACCCATAGCTGGAGCTGGGAAACAAGTCAATACCATATCCAAACATAAGCCCACTCTCCATTATCAAGCTGCCGTCAATCATGGGCTACAAGAGGGCCTACACCTGTTAAACTCTCTATAAAAAAGGAAGGGTTATCTCATTTGTCCTGGTGCTAACTTACTGTCCTTTGGAGAATCTGCTTCTCTTTTTCAGATAGATGTAGATCCTAAGGAGAGAGTCACCCCATCATACCTCAAAAGGACCCCTGCTGAAACTAAGGAAAACTGGCAAAACAAGCAAGGGTGATGTTTTCCTGATGAACCAGATACCAGCACAAAGGGGAAGGAGAACAACACAGAGAAATATCAACTCCTACCAAATCAGACAGCCAGCACCTCAGAGGCCCCCAACACCTCATCACTGAAGCAGACCAAAAATGAACCCAACATGGCTCAGGGAAATTTTGCAGAAGAGGGGGTGGAAAGAATGTCAGAGCCACATGTTGGCTCATGATATGCAGAGACATCTATCCTACCCATAACTGTGGGCTAACTCCAGAATGCATGACCCATATACCTCAACAAGGAGGGGCCAAGGGGAAGGGGTAGGTCACAGATGAGCCTAAAATGGTACCAAACTGACTGTATTTGCTGAATACAAAACTAATTAATAAAAAAATAATTTTTTAAAAAAAGTTTACAACCTTGAAAGGAACCCAACCTGGTTGAGGCCCATATTAGATTGGACTCCAACCCTATATCTCCTTTGATGATTCAAGTTCGTTCCCTACTCAAACAAAGAATCAATCATTTTTCTTCAACATCTTAGGGGTCATCAAAACTTACTGGGATTTCTCTCTCAAGAAAACAATTTGGCTGATAAAATGGCTTCTATGCCTCAATGTAATACTATTACAGAAGCTACACGCTTCCACTTATTGACCCATGTCAACTGGAGAGGTCTCAAGCACAGGTTTCCACAAGTACCAGTCAAGAACCTTAAAAAAATTGTCCGGACTTGTAAGTCCTGTCAGCCTTTCCTCCAAGTACCCCCCCCTTCAAAATACAGGAAGCAATCCTCAAGGGCTCCGCCCTAATCAACTTTGGCAAATTGATGTCACACACTATTCTCCATTTGGAAAGCTTAAATATATCTTTCTTTCAGTCGATACCTTCTCCCGCACCTGCTGGGTATCAGCACATGCCGGGGAAAAATCTAAACATGCCATTAGTCATATGCTTCAATGTTTTTCCACTCTTGGGCTACCTGATCAAATAAAAACAGATAATGGCCCTGCTTCATAAGCAAGGCCTTTATAGATTTTCTCCAGGCCTGGAAAATTTCACATTCCACAGGCATCCCATACAACCCCCAGGGCCAAACTATAGTTAAAAGATATAATCAAACTCTCAAGTCTCAATTACAAAAACAAAAGGGGGAAACCTTACCCCCACATGACCAACTAAAAAAGGCATTATTTACCCTAAACATTTTAAACTTTTCTAAAGAAAATAAACAATTATCCCCTTTTCAGAAACATTGGTCCTCATCTGTTACCTACAGTTCTATCTGGGTAAGATGGAGGGACCCATTGACTGGGGCCTGGAGAGGACCTGATACGCTCCTCACAGCAGGGAGAGGGTTTGGATGTGTCTTCCCTCAAGATGAAAAAAGACCCATTTGGGTACCAGCGAGGGACCTAAAATATTTGTCTGAACAAGGGGACACTGACAATCACTTCTCTAGGGAGTGTCCCGCCCCTGAGGACTGTTCCTAAAATGGTCCTTTACCCTGCTAAATTAAATAACTCCCTCCCTTGTGGAGGATTGCTGGCTTTGCCTCCGATCTGGGCCTCTCTGGCTGCTTGCAGTACAGTTGTCCATATGACCTTAAAAAGCTGCTCAGCCATCTTCCTCATCCCCGTCCAGCTTTTCCCAATGTTTCCTCTGGGCATTTGGGCCCTTCCTTCTCCTAATAATTCCAGTATAGATGTGAGATACATTCATCCTTCCTTCTGTAATTGTAACAAAACTAAGCCCAGTACTCAACGCTGCCCACTTTCTGGAATGGCTTATGTTTGCAGAGGCAAAATGGCCTGTAACTTTCTACCCAGCAATTGGATGGGCCTTTGTGCCCCAGCCACCTTAATCCCAGATGTAGATATCATTTCTGGAAGCTAGATTCCTTGGCTAAGGTAATCCTACAAAACAGGAGAGGACTAGACCTACTAACAGCCGAAAGGGAGGCATATGTTTGTTTTTACAGGAAAAATGCTGCTTTTATGCCAGTAAATCGGGAATCGTCCAGGACAAGATTAAGAGGCCCCAGGAAGACATGGAGAGGAGGCGACGGGACCCCCAAGACAACCTGCTACAGACGGGCTTACATGACTTCTTACCCTACATCCTCCCTCTACCTGAATCCTTCTCCTCCTTCTTCTTCTCCTTCTTCTCCTTCTCCTTCTTCTCCTGCTCCTCACTGTCGGGCCTTGTATAATTAACAAAATTACATAATTTATTCACCAGCAGCTGGAGACAATAAAACTTCATCAGGCCAAAATACATTATCATGGGCTGACAACTCAGGAATTAAGTTCCTTAAATGACCCACTGCCACCTCCTCTGCCCTCCATGTGACCAATGACAGGTAAGATCCCCAGAGGGGACAACCTAAGACAGGCCGTGGAGTGGCTCAGTGAGCTAAACACCTGGTACTCAATGATGGGTAAGATCCCCAGAGGGGGACAACCTAAGACAGGGGCCACGGTGACTAATGCTCTTGCAAAAACAAAAGGGGGAGATGTTGGGCCCTGAAAGGCCCAGGCGTGAGGCCTAGTAGAACTTCCTGAGCCTAGCTAAAGTTTGGCGACCTGTCTCTGGCCAGCTATGACTCAGCAGGATGCCTAAGGGCTTCTGGCCTGCTACTTCCTCATGGTAATTGTAATTACCATTTCAATAGTTAAAGTTTACTATTGGCCCTTACCTCTTCTCCCACCCTAAAATCCCCGCCTTCGTCCCCAACATGATATAGGCAACTGCTCAGAGTAATAAAGCGAGTTGTTCCTGCATTGCAAAGACTCCCGACTCTGTGGTTTTTCTCCGGTGGCCAGGAGAGGTTTCTGAGTCATCAAACGCTCATCATCCCCTCAACCTCTAGGGAGGAACCAGCAGGCCTGGTCCTTCCCTCAGCACTACCTGTGTGGGAAGGAGCCCTGCACAAATATAAAGAGATTTCAAGAATTTTAAATTTAGGGTAGAAAAAGCTCTAAATCTAAAGAATCTAAAGATGTTACTCCAGCAAATGTGAAAACACAAGTCTAATTCTCAGAATTATTTCATCAAACACGTGACTTTGTGATCACAGCTTACAGTCATCCTTTCCTCCTTACTTCTCATACAAATTTCTCATTCTTAAAGATGCCTTACAAACACTTACACTTTCCTCGCATGTGAGACATTTAGTCATTCATACCAGCTATCTCTTGCTTACACTGACCCACTCAGGCAGACACATATGTATGTACTTTCAAGTTATTTTACATTTTTACAACATTAAACTGGACTTTATTATTTCTTCTATTATTATTATATATATGGGCACACACATCATTATTTTTTGAATCAATAAGATTTTATTAAATTTTCATTGTGCTCATAATTTGATTAGACAAATTTGTTTTTTTTCTTTAGTTGATGAGTGCTTTGATAAACAGTGATCTACTCATTCTTATGGCAATTAAATACCATCTGTCAAATAAGAGTCAACCTCTATTTGTTGAGTGAATGAATGAATGTATGCATGAATAACTAATTTACTGGAGAAAATGTTGGTAGGGAAAGAATCCAATGAGAATTTTATATTAACTCATAAAGTATTGATATTCAATATTTGACATGAAAAAATACATTGAGAAATCCAGTATCTGGAAAATATATGAGTTATGTTACAATATCATTATGACTGACCTATAGCAATGAATTCTATTCAATTAAAATTAACTCTTTGCTGAGAGTTCATCTAAAACATAGTTTAAAAGTATATAAAATTTTAAAGCTTACTTCACCTATATTTGACCTGACAATCCTCAGGGCAGGAGCATTTTAGAGGAATGTATGTTACAGTGATTCATTAGTCTTGAAGTAGCATTATCTGTTAGGAAAGGGAGTTTTACCAAAGTAACATCTGCTTCAGATAAGATGTTTGCACACATGCTATAACTATTATAAAAGCCCAGTAACTTATTAAATTGCATGTCAACCTATTTTCTCCCTGAATCCTCTCTTAGCAGCATTGCTACTTTTATCTACGGTTGATTTTCATTTCTTTTTATAACTCCAATGCAGTTGCTTTGAAATCAAGAAAAGTTTTTTCAATTGATTTCTCAACATTAACCTTTCAGTAAGCTAGTTACAACTTGAAAATACATCATGAAACAGCTTGACTATTTTTTTTTTTTCCTGCTGACAGGTGATGCTCAGTTTCCTCAAAATACTCCCACAGATACACATTTGCAAAAGCAGATGAGTTTCATGTATGGGCAAAGAATAGAGGTGTTGATCATTACACCATATTTCAAAACAGGAAAAAAAAAGAACTGCGTCTGTTGTCACATGCCTGTAATACCAGCACTTGGGAAGTTGAGGTAGGAGGATCAGGAGGAGTTCAAGGTCATCCTCAGCAATAATATAGAATTCACTGCCTGGCAGAGCTATAGGAGACTTTGTTTTAACAGAGTAAGACAATTTTTCCAACATGACTCATGTTTAATTTCCCAATAAATTCTTTTTAAAACTATCAATATTTATAAGCAAATTGTAAGAATATCTATAACTAAAACAATAGCTTATACTTTATGTTACATTCAAAGAATTGTTATATGACTAATCATTTTCACCTCTACACTACCATAGTGTGAGAAAGTGAATACCAATTATTTCCTATTATCTTACAGATAAAGAAACTAAACTGGTAAAACTTACATGGTTCTTTCTAGGGCAGTAAGATCATACCCTAAATCCTCCTGATTCAAAATTTTCTTCTTTCAGCATTCTGACCAGATACATTTCTTAAGCACAATTTCAAATTAGCTTTTTAGTTGGTTTATCTTATATGTGAAGTTTTTCATACTCATCATAACAGGAATTTTGGAGTTCCTCGTCAATATACCAATATATGCCAATGTACCAATAAATGTAGTGGTATTCCTGGATTGTTATCTTATGATCTCCAAAAATTGAAATCCATAGACCAGGGGTAAGGTTTAGAGAGACTTTATTAGATCAAGAGAAGGAAGTAGAAATAGTTCCTGTCTTGTGGAAGGTGGAAGTGGGAGGTGGGAAAGCTCGCCCTGTGACCCAAATTAGGTTGGCACAGTGGAGACAGCTAAGGCAGGATCAAACACATTTCTGCTTTTTACTTTTGGGGCCCAGTCACCCTGAACTGCCTCAATAATGAACTTATATACACGTTGATCATGAGTAATCATGTAAGCAACTGTCTGACTTGCTAAGTTAATATCCATCCCTGTGTCCTGCTAACTAATGTTAATAGCATTCAAAGGTGAGGACTAGATCTATATTACTAAATAACTTCCTCTTAAGCAGAGCCTCAATACCCTATGTAAAAGTAAAAATCATAAAACATATTTAAAATATTTTCTAACAGTCTAACAACTTGGAATATTGAATATTAAAACAAACTTTCAACTGGTATGGTTTAGTGAGAAGGCATTCTCAACTGTATACTCCAAAATCAACCAGACTGGCAAGAAGTACACACCTGTTCAAAAGTGGCTCACAGCCTTTGCAAGTAACCAACTGTTCTTGGATTGGATTTGTGGCTTGCTTAGTAGGACAGAACTCATACCTGGTACTGGGAAGCAAGTTGGAATTCTAAGGGTAGGAAACTCGGAATCTCCCTCACTGCTTTTTGGCTAAGAAGAACGGGTATACACATCAAAAATTTTCTTAAATAACTATGAAGCAATGTTACTTTGGTAAAACTCCCTTTCCTAACAGAGATAATGCTATTTCAAGACTAATGAAACACCGTGACATGTATTCCTCTATAATGCTCCTGCTCTGAGGACTATTAGGTCAAATATATGTGAAGTAAGCTTTATATTTTTACATACTTTTAAACTTTGTTTTAGGTAAACTCTTAGCAAAAAGATAATATTGAAGAGAATTCATTTTTACAGCTCACTCATATGGACATGCAAATAATGAACCTATAGTGAATGCCAATAACCACACTAAGGAGGGTCCTCCATAGAATTAGGTCAGCAGAGACAGGACATAAAAGTATAACCTTAAAAAAAAAGTCAGGCATGGTGGCACATGCCTTTAATCCCAGAACTTGGGAGGCAGAGGTAGGAGGATCACTGTGAGTTTGAGGTCAGCCAGGGACTAAAGAGTGAGTTCAAGGTCAGCCAGGGCTAAAGAAAGTAAGACCTTATATAAAACAAAAAGAAAGAGAGAGAAGAAAGACAGAAAGAAAGAAAGAAAGAAAGAAAGAAAGAAAGAAAGAAAGAAAGAAAGAAAGAAAGAAAGAAAGAAAGAAAGAAAGAAAGAGAATGAAAGAAATTTCCAAGACCCAGAACAAACGTCTGGTGTGACCAAATGAACATTTTCTATACTTTTTGTAGCCCATCACCTTCTGTTTTACCATTGCACCTGTGAAAAACACAAGGAAGGAATAAATTATAAGGTTGTTCCCAGAAAAATTTTCCACATGAATTCTTTGAGATGAAAATTGTTGATCTAATATGTTATACTAGTCCTCTACAACATTGAAGCCTGTATCTACATGCTGTTAGCACTTCTATAAGCGATGCTTAATGACAGGCAAGGATAGTACTATATGATTAACCAGGTATCATAGCAACAAAAACTGACTAACTCCAGGTCATTCATTTTTGTCCAAGATCATTCCAGCCTCTGAAAACGGGTGAAAATTGGTTTGCAAGAGGTGAAGAATCCTATTATCTTTAGCTTTAAATCACAGAAATACCTGCACCACATAAACAGACATTATATCTGTTGTTTTAAAGTTTCAGTGGAAGAAAAGATCAATGAGGGAGGTGTCTGAGTTTTCCAAAAGCAAGAGTAAAAACACACTGCTTTAAGTAAGCAAGTTCTTTAAAAAATATAATTATTTATTTATTTATCTATTTTATTTATTTATTTATTTATTTAAAACAGAAAGAAAGAGGGAGAGAGAAAGAGACAATGGGCACACCAGGGCATCTAGCCACTGCAAACAAACTCCATATTCATATGCCACCTTGGACATATGGCTTAAGTAGATCCAGGGGAATTGAACCTGGGTCCCTTGGCATCACAGGCAAGCACCTTAACCACCAAGATATCTCTTTAGCCCTAAGTATGCAACACTGTACAAAATAGACTCCAGGTCAAATCACTGAAGAACTCTCTTTCTTTAATTCTTTCTAGGTGTTGAAGACACAATATTAAATTAAGTTTTAGGTAAAACTTGCTTTTTTATGCCAATCAGTCAGGAATAATCCAAATTACACTAGCTTCAGATAGAGATAATATCAAAGAAAGAGAACTTTAGAGACAAGCCACTAGTGATTGATTTCAGCCTATATTTATTTAGTTGGTCTCCCTGGCTAACTTCCCTTGTCTTTTCTATTGCTGCCCCTCTGATACTACTGCTTTTAGGCCTTACCATAGAACCCTACATTATTAATGCTCTAAGTAGGTATATAAAGAATAAAATATATTCTGTTAATCTCATGGTATTGTGGACGCAAAACTCCCTCTTAGATGAAAACACCCTTAGCACTGTGCTTTATGAATCAAGGATTTGACTTAGTATCATATCAGAAGGGGAACTAGAAAATAGAATGTGAAAGTAATGAGATGATCCCTCTGTGCAATGTACCATGACCTTCCTGTATCTTTTTGTTTCTAAATATCTTTGTGATTACATAGCATAGAATGTGTCTTGCTTCAGTTCCATCTATGTGACCTATATAACCTTGTGACTTCTTGTAATAGCCCCCGCCCCTCTTGTTTAACAGTATGTAAGTTTGTAATTTAATGCCCATTCTGTCTTTACTATAAATATCATGTGATTATTTCCAATAAGACTAGGGTGTCTTATTAAGTCTTGTAACTGGGGTCTCTAGTTTCCTGGCTGGAGGAAGTGTCACTGGAGGTAGATCCTGGAGTCCAGCCCAAAGGTGTGTTTGGCAGTGGACCTGGATTCCAGGTATGCAGAGAGGTTCGATCTCTGGAGGTCCTGCTTGTTGCATGTTCATGCTTGCTGCTTTTTGGTATTTGTTCGTTGTTCTTTTTTGTTTGCTTGTTTGTTTGTTTGTTTGTTTGTTTGTGTTTCTCTCTGCTTGGATTGTGAATGGGAGCTAGCTTCTATTTCTATTGATGGAACTTCCCCTGGATCTTTAAGCCTGAAATAAATCCATTCTTCCCATAAAACTGTGTTTGGTTAGATGCTCATCCCAGAAATGTGACTGTCTACTATACCTACCAACTCAATGAAATTCATTCTCCTCATTGTATGCCTGTTCACTTTTGCTAATGTTTTTTAAACTCTTGAACCATTTGCTATAAACATACATGATGGAAGAACTACAGTGAATAAGTATTCCTGCCATAGCCATATCCCAAATAAAATATGCATAAGGAGGCATACTAGATACAATAATTATTTTTATTTGTTTTAACTTTGAATATCTGGAAGTCCTCTAACATTCTACTTTCTCATACTTTCCTAAAAATACACATTCACAATTTAAAAATGAACTCAAGTCCTAAAATTGGGGTTAAAGAAGAAAAACGCATTTTAAATGTAATTTTAGGTTGTTTTATAAAGGCAACAAAAGGGCTAGAGAGATAGCTTAGTGGTTAAGCCACTTGCCTATGAAGCCTAAGAACTCATGTTTGAATCTCCAGGGCCCACGTAGCCAGATGCACAGCAATGCAAGCATGCAAGTTCACACATACACACAGGGGGGCACATGTGTCTGGAATTCATTTGCAGTGACTGAAGGTCCTGGCGTGCCCATTTTTTTTCTCTCTTTCTTCTCTTTAAGCTCCCTCAAAATAAATAATAAAAATATTTTTAAAAAACAAAAAGGCAACAAAATGATGAATACCAGAATACCAGAACCATTGAGAATCCGAGTTCAGTTCCTACCATACATGTAAAAAATAGGTGTGGCCAGGCATGCTAGCAAACCTAGCACTGAGGTGGCCAGACACAAGTGAATTGCTTGAACTCACTGGTCAGCCAGTCTGACCAAAACACAACAGTAAAAGACTCTCAAGAAAATAAAGTGGAAAGCTACAAATTTCTAAAATAAGAAAATGCAAAGGTGCCTGCTACCATCATGTATTTCTCAAACTCTTTTGTGACTTCTGTTCAAAATTTCGAGAACACAAATCCAAATTTCACATTTATCATATTTAAGAGAAGTGGCTATATCATATTTTTTTCTGCTAAATATAAGTAAGAATAGGACATACCAAGCATGAAATACATGGATCTTCCCTCAGAGGGCTTGTAGATGAGTGTTAAATATCAGCATTGACAAATAATAATACAAATAATCAGTCACAATTGTGATATGAGCTTGAAAAGGTACAAGTTGCAAAGTGACTACAAAACACAAAAACTTACACAAAGAAATAAGACAGGCTTTCTAGGGAGATAACAGATATGTGCATAGACCTGAAGTTAGACAAATGCATATAAAATATAAAAAGTATAAAGAGGAAAATATAACAAAAGGAGCAATTAAAGAAATTGCTCAAAAAAGTATTCCTGCATCATTTTAACTGCAAGGAATGGTGCCTAAAGAAGGAAACTTGAAAAAGTCATGCAGTGCTTAATACCCATGTCACAAGCTTGGAAGTTTATCTTAAGGGTTCAAAGTAGGAAAGTAAATTTATCAAACACTTGTTTTAAAATTTACTTTAGTAAGTACATGGTGAATGAACTAGAGCTATGTAATGTGGGATAAGAAGAGAGTTGCAATAGGTCAGAGAAGATAAAGGCTGTGGAGATTGATAGCAACAGAGCTGAAAGATAATTAGGAATTACAAGTAATTGGATTTTAAATCCTTGATTGGATATGGGTAGAGACAGCAAGAAAGAGGGCACTAATTAATTATTACAAAACTCTAATAAACTGGGGACAAAACTGAGTGTGAGCCATGGGTTTGGAAGCAGGATGTTCAGAAGTTTTGGGGTGCTGATTTTTTTTTTTTTTAAATAGAAAAACCAAAAACACTATTTGTAGTAGTTACTGTCTTCTTGTTCCTGTGACAAAAATACCCAGCCAAAAGAAGCCGATGGGAGGAAAGAGCTGATTTTCGTGTACATTCTCAAGAGGATGTTCCATCATAGCATAGGACAGCAGAAGCTGGGCATCACATATTGCCACAGCAGCTGGCAGACAGTTATACAAGTGAGCTAGGTATGGCAAGCGGGCTTCGCACTGTAACACCTCAAGGCTGGTTCTAAGCCTGACAGCTCCTCCAGCAAGACTGCCCCTCCCAAAGACCTCACTAGCTGGGGACTGAGCATGAGGCTTAATCACAAACCACAAGGTTACGGGGGCACTTTACTTTCACACTACCATGCTAATGCTGTTATGATTTAAGAAGAGTAAATTTAAAATGCATTTAAGTGAGCATCAAGGATATCAAAGTGTCAGAATGGAAAGTACTGTCTGGGCTTAGTTTGTCTTGACAATAAACTGATGACATTATTGATTTCTCTCCTTTGACTTCCCTCCAGAGCTGCTCTCTGACTCAGCTAAGAAAACTCACTTCAGGCACCAAAAAAAAAAAAAAGAAAAACTAGGTCTGACTAGACTTAGAAAACAACATTCTGAGCATGCTCTTCCTTTTGGCCATGCTCCTGCTGGGTTTCCAGTTCCTGTCCTGCTATTACCTTACCCACTTGTTGACCCATGGCTAGTCGGTTTCACACATGTACTCACCAACTGACTTTCATAGAAGTCTTTAAAAATTCAAGAAGGTGGAGGCCACCTTAGCACATTAGCATTCTATAGATACACTTTGGAATATGATCATTATTTAACATGTATATATGTATTTCATTCATTAAGGCATCTACCTATTTGTTTTATTATTAAAAGAGTCAAAAGATTATTGAAGGAAATGCTTTATTTTCTTTCAGTCTGGTTCATGTGTTCTGGTGGATGCTTTAGAACTATCCAAACAAAAATTACAAGGAAAAGTAAAAGTTAAGACAAACTATGAAGCATGCCTAATTAATGAAAGAATGTATGAAAAATGTATGAAAAAGAAAAACATGAAAAGTATATACACTAATGCAGGTGAAAACAAGAAAGAGGTTACTAGGTAGAATAAAAATGATTACCTAATTAGATAGTAAAGTTCCTATTCTGGGGAGGGGGCAGCAAAAGAAAAGATAAAAACATTAAAGACAAAATTAAAGATTTCTTAGAAAGCCTGAACAAAACCTTGAAAAGATTCACTCAGTAATTTAATCCTAAGGAGGGAGCTGCCCCAACATACTCCAAAAGGGGCCCAACTGAAACTAAGGACAATTGGCGAAACAAGCAAGGGTGATGTTTTCCTGTGAACCGGATACCAGCACAAAGGGGAAGGAGACCAACACAGAGAAAAATCAACTCCTACCAAATCAGAGAGCCAGAGCCTCAGAGGCCCCCAACACCTCAGCACTGAAGCAGACCAAAAATGAACTCATCGTGGCTCAGGGAAATTTTGCAGAAGAGGGGGCGGAAAGAATGTCAGAGCCACATGTTGGATCATGATTTGCAGAGACATTTATCCTACCCATAACTGTGGGCTAACTCCACAATGCATGACCCATTTACATCAACAAGGAGGGTCCAATAGGAGGGGGTAGATCATAGATGAGCCTAAACAATGGTACCAAACTGCCTGTATTTCTGAAAAGAAAACTAATAAATTAAATTAAAAAATAAAAAATAAAAATAAAAGAAAAGATACAAGTTGGCCTATGACGGCAACATGGTTCTGCTGTCATAAGTCCAAAAAAAAAAAAAAAAAAAAAAAAAAGATTCACTCAGTAATTAAGGGAGTGGAAACCTAAATAGATATTGGCATTTAAAAATAATTTAAAGAGTAAATAAATCATCTCAAAAGTGTTCATATTACTCTCCTCTCTCTCCTAAAAACTGATTCTCTACAGCTAGTATAGGAATAAGCCCACAATTAAACACAGACTGTTTGGATCCCTGAAACTGGGCTCCAAGGCCTATGCTAATAGACTGAGTATGTAAAACCAAAATGGCAAATGTTAATCATTTATCAAGCACTCTCATAAAACCACAAGAAAAACAATATCACATAAGAAAAGCAATGGGAAAAACATGGGAGGGTAATTAATAAAAATATTAATTATAAGTAAATCAGTAAAAGGGCTATCATCACTAATAATAGGAACAATAAATTAAAACAGCATGAAGTTGGCCAAGATTTAATAGGATGATAAAAGTCTGTGTTGACAAATGTTTATGAAAAAAGAAACTCTCATTACCCACTGATGGGAATGTAAGCTGAAATATTTTTATACTGACAACATATCAAAATATAAACATTGTATCATGTATTAATATGTGCATATTTTATGAGTCTAGTATCATTTGATTACACTAGTGTTTATTTATATATTTTAAATATCTTAAAATCAACAGAAAAAAATTACAATTAATGTCATTGTCAAGATATAATAGCATTTAAATTTTTAAATCATTTTGACCTAATAATCCCCTCATTAAAAATAAACCTTACATAACCCTCCATAGGATAGATCATTGTATACATTAATACTCAGTGAAACATTATTATTACTAAGGAAATTTTAATACTTATTTATTTAAAAGAAAGAGAAAGGCACAGAGAGAGAGAGACAGAGAGAGAGAATGGGTGTGCCAGGGCCTCCAGCTACTGCAAATGAACTCCAGAGGCATGCGCCCCCTTCTGCATCTGGCTTATGTTGGTCCTAGACAATCAAACAGGGATCCTTTGGTTTTGCAGGCAAATGCCTTAACTGCTAAGCCATCTCTCCAGCCCTACTAAGGAAATTTTAAACAGCTCAGTACTTTAGGGTGGTTAAATAAATATTTTCAGAGGAACATGAAGAAATGTTCATAATGATAAGTGAGAAAGGAGGTAACAAATCTATGAAAACTATATGAATGATAGTTGATAAGTAATCATAGTATATGCATACTATGTGGTTTTAAGTTTTTCTCTATGGTTTATTTCTCCATTTTCCCATATTTTCTCATTATATCTTATATCCTGAATTACATGATTACTTTAAATAACTTCAAATTTGAAAAGTAGGTAAACTGAGAAATGTACAATGAATATGACTTAGTTTTAAAAGTTACATAAGGTTCTCAGAGAAATCAATAAAGCCATTAACCTGAGGGTTGGGACCATAGCTCATGGGTAGAGCACTTGCTTAGCATGTGTTGAGGCATTGGGTTTCACCCCCATACTGACAAAAAACGAAAAAGAAAAAAAGAAAACATTATTAAACTGTCAAAAGAATTGATCAATAATCCAAAATAATAGAAAATGTAAATTACTTAAAAGCTAACCTTTATCCACTTATACTCAAAAGTATGATTTAAATAAATAATAAGAGAGTATATGTAGAGATTTTATAAAAAAAATTTTAGCAACCAATATACTTTTTTTGGGGGGGGGGCTCGAGGTAGGGTCTCACTCTTAACTCAGACTGACCTGGAATTCACTATGTATTCTCAGGGTGGCCTTGAACTCAGGGCAATCCTCCTACCTCTGTCTACCGAGTGCTGGGATTAAAGGCATGCGCCATCATGCCCAGCACAACCAATATTCTTTTTTTTTTGTTGTTTGTTTGTTTTGTTTTGTTTTGATTTTGTTTTTGTTTTTTGTGTTTTTTTTTTGTTTGTTTTTTTTTGTTTGTTTTTTGAGGTAGGGTCTCACTCTAGCCCAGGCTGACCTGGAATTCACTATGGAGTCTCAGGGTGGCCTCGAACTCACGGTGATCCTTCTACCTCTGCCTCCTGAGTGCTGAGATTAAAGGCATGCGCCACCACGCCCAGCTATAACCAATATTCTTAATGATGAGATCAGAAGTCATTTGATTCTCAAGAATTTATTCTTATATTTCCTTCCTGCATTGAAAAAGGTTAAGAATTTTGATAGGATGTTTTCCAGAATCTGTTGCCATCCGGTTTCAGGTAGGTTTTGCCTTTGGGAGTATAGCAGCTCCTAGGACATGCTTGTCTCTCAGAACATAGCGGCCTCCAGTGGCTCTACCTGAGGATCCACAATCCTGTCAGGTCACACATTCTCCTGGCTGAGAGACCGAGAGCTACAGAAATATGCCGCCCTGCCTGCCCATTATGGGACTCTAATTTCTCTCCCTCTAGTGTCAATCTTTACTAGGGATTCTCAGCTGGCATGAATAAACTCTTCAAACCTATGTTCAGGTTTGAGTGCCTTCCTCCTAAACCTTCCTCCTTCCTTCTCTTTGCACGTACCAGGCCATCATTGTGGTCTGTAGGCCTGTCCCTCTCATCCCTCTACCCTCTCCTTTGTACACTGGTTGCACTTTGAGCTCTGTCTCAGAATCTGTTTCTTGAACCAATGACAAAGGCATCTATTTCGAATTGGGCACAGGGAGGACAGCACTTCTGCCCGGGCTTTGCCAGCCTCGGCAGAGCGGAGCTCTGTGGGCAGCAACCAGCCCTCCAGGGGGCTTCAACAGCCCCCACTGCACCTGAGATCTGGGCTCCAATTCTCTCCTCTAGAAAAGACTTCCCTGAGTCCTCTCCAGTGACTCTGCAGTTTACTTATTTTTATCACCCTGAAATTTTGTCTTTTGTCACTATAGTATCATTTGTAACTAAATATTTATTTGTGTCATTATCTGATATACAGCATCCATGTTTTTCTTCCTAATTATATGATGAGCATGACTAGGGCACCAATTATGTCCATTTTGTTCACTTTCATGTAACCAGAACTTGACTAAAAACTCAGAACTTAAAAAAATAAAATAAAATAAAACTCAATGCTTAACAGACAGTGTACTTTTTTGTCTCTTGAATATCTCAGTGAATGGATGAATAAGTCATTAAAGTAACCAAGAAAGAAATAAAGAACTGCTTTTAAATTTCTAACGGCTGTTCTGTCACACATAGATCAAAATCCTTATATTTTGCTTGTGTTTGAAAAATCAATTCTAGCAAAAGTTTTAACTTGGATGGTGATTTTCTTATATTACAATGAGGGTAGTGCATATTTCATACAAGTTAATAAAACTAGCTTACAGGTGTTTCTTTTTATTATATAACTCCTACCTGTATCACTTTAAGGAAAAAAAATACAGATGCTTTTCCAAACTAAATACTTAGTGATGACTCATTCTTTAGATTTTCTTTAGATGTGGTGGATAGAGGAAGAAAAGACAAGAAAACATATTAGTTTTTGAAGATTAATGACTATATTTTTCTTTGGGGAACTTGGTGTCCTAAACTAAAATGTTTCCTCTCTGATCCCCAATATCTGAAGCTGAACCTAATGTAATTGCTTCCAAGGGGGAAACACTGCCTATGTTTTCTGACTGGCTGTCACAATGCTCTGAGTTAATCCCTTCCGAAATGCCCAGCTCAATATAATTGTAAGAATCCAGGCAGCATCTTTTTGAGGCAGTGAGAGCAATAAACTTATTTGTCTCTGTGTGAGGGGCTGTTAATTCCCAAAGCACAGAAAATTTTATTAAGAAGATGACATCCTATTCTGATTTTTGGATGCTTGTTTTTGTTTTCTGCTTTTTTGTTTTGTTTTTCATTTTTGAAATTATGTGCTGTGGATTAGTAGAGTGTCCCTATGTCATATTAAGAAACAAGAATGACACAATTCTCCATTTAGTTCCTCTTGAGAGCATGGTATTATTGCACTGGTATTTTGGGGGAGCTATTTATGTAGTTAGCTCTTTCATCTTCCAATTTGCCTGTTCTGAAATGGCCTGTTCACCACCCTCTTCACACAGACTCTGCTGTATGCACACCACTCTCCTTGTGATTTCTCATTATTTCCAAGCTCTCTTGAAGGCATCCATACTTATTGATGTTCTGCCTGGAACATTCTTCTCCTTGATATTCCCCTGGTAGAAATGTAAGGTTCTACCCCAAGGGCTTATTTAAAATTGTAATTCCTCCCTACCATTTCCTCTCCTCCTTCTTTCCTTGCACATTTTTCAGGGCATTTATACCATAACGTATACCATTTTATTTCTTTTTCTTTTTATTATATGTTTTCCCACTTCACAGATAAAAGTTCATAACGATAAAGATTTTTGTCTTGTTTATGTACTACTATATTTTTAGTCTGATGCTGGCACTCAGAATCATTGAGTAAGCTAGCAGCTTTTCTATGGAAACTATCCAATCTACAATATTCCTACAAAGCATAAAGATGATGGAGTCCAGGAGTACTTGTCCACAGGCAGGAGATGCATTCCCCAGGGGAAACAGTTCCACGAAGTAAATGCTTCCACTACTCCTGGAGCAGACCAGGATTCTCATACTTACGGAGTGACAAAAGCATAGGGGTTAAATATGTTTTAGGCAAATGATGCTGGAAAGATGCTGTGCTCTGGAGGAATATGTGAAACACTCTGGAGACCTCAAAGAATATCATAGGTACTAGGATGGCCCATTGGTACATCCCATGGTGTTCCCATGGGCAGCTGAATAAAGATGAATATTATGATCACCAGGGCTCAGGACTCTCAGAACATCAGGCCTGGCTGGGCTAGGTGTGTATCATGTGTATCAGCATGGCTTGGGCACTGCATTGTTGTGGGAGTCAACCACAACACCCCAAGTATGTTTATTTAGAGCTTGTGACCAACCTAAACCTTGAGTCACCATGGTCTAGACATGATAACCCTAAATGAGAAGCACCTTGGTCTAGGGACTATAAGCAAGAAACTGTGGTGATATGGTGTCGATCCTCTACCCACTATGGACTTTTCCTCCACTTGCTCCAGGCGTTAGTTTATTCCAGTTCCCAGCCTCCTTTTTCTTTGAGGATTGACCATCTTTAAAAAGTAGCCATTGTTCAAGGAGGCTACTCCCTGTCATGGAGAATAGACTAATAGCCAAAGACAGAAGGACAGAACCACCTGCCCATCTGGCCTCAAGCAAGTGCAGTATTTGTAAAGTAGCTATAGACTGCTTCTCCAGCAGACTTTGCTGAGCCCTCATCTCCTCTGGGTCACATCGCTTGCTCTCCTAGAGCATTGTTTAATAAATCACATGAACAAGAATTCCTGGCATAGTTTCACTTCTAAGAAAACCTACCAGAGAGACATGTGGCATCTGTAAAACATCTTGGAAGAATATATCCTAATCTTGGGCCTAAAAAAATCTCTCAAATATGATTTCATAACTTTAGCTCAGAAGAAAAGGAAAGTAATCCCAAAACTCTATAGAGTAAATATGATAAGTGAGAGCTACTAGAACTAGAATATAACATTTTATAAAATAAATGAGAAAACATATATAATATAAAAATGTAAAATTGCAAACAAGAGTGAATAACAAAGGCTGGGCGTGGTGGCACATGCCTTTAAAACCAGCACTTGGGAAGGCAGAGGTAGGAGGATGGTTATAAATGCAAGGCTAGACTAAGCCTACAGAGTGAATGCCAGGTCAGCCTGGGCTAGAGTGAGACCCTGCCTTGAAAAGCACAAACAAACAAAATAAGAAAGAGTGAGTAAAATGGCATCAAATGCAAGCAAGTTATCAGTAATAAAAGGAATCATTAGTGGTAGGTAATAAATTAAACAAAATATGAGGATTAAAGAAAAGATTAGACATAAGGGAGGAGCATTAATGTTCTGGAAAGATCTGAATAAATATTCTAAAATGCAACACAGATTTTAAAGGTGGAAGATATAAAATAAAGACACAGAGCATTGTTAAAAAAAAAAAAACTGGCATACATAGCATATCTAACCAGAATTTTACCTTAGCAGCAGAAGAGACAGAACATCTAAAATGCTTTGATGTTCATGAGTAATACCAGTATAAAGACTGAAAACATCACAAAAACTCCAAATACTTATCAAGGTGTTATACATCAGAAACTTAGTTATGATTCATTGTGTAATAAATGATAAGTGAATGGGCCTAACTTTCCTAGGCCTTATCAGGTCAAATGTCCTGCATGAATGGTGGAATGCTGCATTGGAAAATGACAGATAAATAGAGATGCTTCCTATATAAGCAAGAGGAAACAGATAATTCCCTCTTATGCCAAGAAGAAGAAAAAATGTCTTTTGCTGCCTTAAGCCTGAATGGAAAGGAGTTTACTTTGTCACCTACCCACTTAAAATCAAACGTGCCTACCCCAAGACCTAATACACTTCAGATGTCTTCCAAGTTTTGGCTTACTACCTAAGCAAGAATACCAGTCTTTCTATTATCCTAAGAGCTTAATCCAGGGCCATAATGCAGCTGTAACCATTTAGACCTTTTAAGGAAATAAGGAGTATTTCATTACCCGTTTGAACCAAAGTAATTAGCTGTACAAATGACTCTAGATCTAATCCTGTGGCAGGTGACTTCTCAGGCACCTGTGTCTTTATATGGGAAACAGAAAGCCAGAGAAGGCTTAATTCCCTGCCACAAGAGATGGGCACATAAATAACAGTACTTCAGTGTTTGCTGTGTCAATAAAAGTACAGCCAATTAATGAAACAATAAAGATGATAGCAAAAAGCTATAAAGCACAAAATGTTATAAATAAAAGAATCAACAAAGGAACAATTGGTCCTTTGAAAAACTAATAAAATTAACCAACATCTGAACAGAATACGCAAAACAAGAGGAGAGAAATACCCCAGCTAAGAGGAGACACAAAGAGAGTTGGAAAGAAAATGCTTTGAATAACTTTATTAATGTTCTTGCATTGAAAAGCCACTTGCCATTATTTTGTAAAATTGAACCCATGCGTTCTCTGTGATTCAACAGTTTTGCTCCTAGTGATGCTGCCTCAAGGAAACCTTGCCTGTGTGCATACAGACAGCAGTATAAGAATGTTCCTAGAATTTGTGCTTAGAAGAACAAAACAAAGCCGGGCGTAGTGGCACACGCCTTTAATCCCAGCACTCAGGAGGCAGAGGTAGAAGGATCACTGTGGGTTCGAGGCCACCCTGAGACTCCATAGTGAATTCCAGATCAGCCTGAGCTAGAGTGAGGCCCTACCTCAAAAAACTGAGTTTCCATGAAATAGAGTGAACACTATGTTTGTAGTGACTTCCCAAAATAAGGGATCAACAAAATTTCATATATTATCACTACATACAATACATTATAGCAAATCTTACAAACATTGGAAAAACAGGAAAATTGCAAAATAAATATAATGGAAAACTATTTATGTAAACTCAAGGACTAGTGAGAGTACAGATTTCTGGCTTGAACATAAAACATTCCACGTGTGCGTCCAGCTAGTGGCACTGTTTGAGAAGGTTGTACAACTTTTAAGAGGTGGAGCCTTGCTGAAGGAAGTGGGTCACTGTGGGTGGGCCTTGAGGTTTTATAGTCCAACCACACTTCCTGCTCACCCTCTGCATTCTGCCTGCATGATGTGAGGATCTGTCTTTCTACTCCTGCCCTTTTGTACTCAACACTAGAAGCCAAAAATAAGCCCTTCTCTTCCTTAAGTTGCTATTGGTCAGGTATTTGCTCATAGCAACAAAAAATGTACATGAATACTTAGGAAAAATATCATTTAGTGATGTATAGCCATACTTACATGGAGAAATAATTATAAAAGCAAAGAAATTATAATTAAAATACCAAGAACAACGGTTATACTAATATAAGTAAACAGAATGTAGGGAAAGCCAAAGTAAATAGCATGAAAAATACTATTATTCTCTATTGACTGATGAACAGACTAGTGCTCATTTTTATGTTACCCTTACTATTATGTATGAGAAATCTGAAATCACTCAAAACAAACAAAAAGTGAATAAGGAAGGAGGGAAATAAAAGAGGGAGTAAGTGTTGGGGAAAATGAGAAAATCCTATAAAAGTTTCTCCAACATTGTGGAAGAGGATATAGAAAGAACCACCAGGTGGGAAGGAGTATTCTGAGGCATTGTCCCCCACAAAGACTGACTGATGCATTCATGACCCCAGAGTAAACATCAATAACCCCACTGAAGAGGGCCATCAGTGCAATGAGGTGGGGGAGAGGGAACATAAGAGTATTATTCAGTGGCTGGAGAGGTGACTTAGTGGTTAACACACCTGTCTGTGAAGCTCAGGGACCCAGGTTTGATTCCCAAGGACCCACATAAGCCAGATGCACATGGTGGCACATGTTTATGGACTTTGTGTTCAGTGACTGGAGGCCCTGATATGCCCATTCTCTCTCTCTCTCTTTTTCTCCCTCCTCACTCTTAAATAAATAACTAAGTGTATAATACAATTGGGATATGACCAACAAGCAGTATGTTCATACAATAAAGTTCACAATCAATAAAAATCTCTTCTAAAATACCCATCACAGAATAGAAATGGGACATCAAACCCAGTTCAAATGCTTTCTTCTATAATGTAATTAATTTAGCAGTTAAATTTTTCTAACCTAATATATAACATTTTATATTCAGAATGCATTTTCTTAGCAAATAGTAAGAAGAGATCTTAGTTTGGTAGTTAACATAAGACACAACATGACATAGAACTCTGAAAGGCTGTTTTAGCTATGCATGGTATGAAGTATATATCCTGAGAAATCTTTGTGAGTGAATGTTTTTTGGACCCCATTGCTTGGCTTTTGTAATGAGAAAACATCATTAACAAGGACATGTGCTATGCTGGCCTGATTCTCACCATTCCTCTGCTTCTCTCACTCTTTTATAGGTTGGGAATGGATACTGGGGGATAGTAGGAATGGAGTATGTTTTCTAAGCCTAAGACAGGGCATGGCTCACACTGTTTGCAGCTCTGAAAAGTAAGTATTTAAAGAACACTGCTTTGACCTTAGGCCAATTTGGAGCTGAGGGAAACCACCTCGACATCTTTTTCATTATACCTTATTTATTAAAGAGAATTTAAAGTTTGATTTACAGATCAGTGTCCTTTATTAAATAAAACAGTGTCGATTTACACACATACATATCTGTAGGTCAAAAAAATGGGAGGATAGGGCTAGAGAGGTGGCTTAGCAGTTAACACACTTGCCTGTGAAGCATAAGGACACATTGACTCTACAGGTCCCACATAGGCCAGACACACAAGGAGCCTTAAGCATGCAAGGTAGCACATGCACACAAGGTAGCACAAGTCTGGAGTTCAATTATAGTGACTGGAGGTCCTAGCATACCAGTTCACTCTCTCTCGCCTCCACTCTCACTCCCTTGCATAAAATAAGAAGGTCAGTCTGTTGGACTTGCCTCAAAAAAATTGGGACAATAAAACATGAGCAAACTCTCCACAAAATGTTGTTTCACGTAAAGTCTCTTTTTGGTCTTAAATATAAAAGAAGGGATTTGTTCTACAGGAATCAATCCCTCACTTCATATCTTTATTCTCCCTGGCATTCAAAAAAATGTTTCTTCTAATGCTAACTAAGACCATGTGTGTAATTCAGTGTTTTAAAATTCAAAGAAGTTAATTTCCCCTTCATCTCAAAATAGAACAGGAAAGTAAATTGTTGGTCTCTAGACTTTATAATGGACTGAGAATTGAATAATAAAACCATATTTCACAGGAAATTCTAAATTGACTTCTCATGTTATGAATACTTGACTATGGTAGGTGTAATGTAAAAATAGCCCCATTTCAACTCATTTGGAAAAGTTAGTTACTCACTATGCTGAGTCTAATGACCAGGAAGGAGAATGGAAAGGACATAATTTTGAGCTGTCAGCACATACACATAAAACAAATAGTCTCACTCTCTTCTGTGGCAGAACTAAACCTGAAGAGCCTGGTAGAAATAGTGCCCAAACGATAGTGGAAGAGGGATGCTGGGAAAATAAACCCAGGCAGAAGTGAGAAGGAAATGTTACATATTCTGTGGTACATATTATTAAAACATATACCATGAAGAATATTTCTCTATGAAGATGAATGCAATCGGGAATTCATCTTTATTATATGCCAACTCAACATGTTCACATCACTGTCATCAAAACAGAGGAAAGACACCATTAAGACTTTATATTATTTTAGCAGCATTTGCAGAAATGGCAATAACTCTAGAAATATGTTTCTCTTGCAACTCTCTGTATTTTACTTGAAGAGAACTCCTGGAGTGTGGGGGGAGAACTTGTACCTAATAAAATTTAACAGACCAGTGAAGACAGAATTGACAGTCTGTGTTCAAAGGAGTCATCATACACAGAAAAACAAATAAAGGAGAAGTGCTTACCTTTGTGATGGTTTGCACTGGACACAACGTTCCCCCACAAGGTTACAATAACTATTATTATCAGCAGCTTTCCTTTTGTCACTTTCTGTAGGGATCTCTTACTCATCCTGCAAGGAAACAAAATTATCATAAAAATCAAAAGCATATAAAATAGTGCTTTTCCATTATAATTTTCTATCGCATTTAAGCTTTCCATTACACCTTGTCACATTTACCTCCTGAAAATTATATTTCTTGAATTTAAAATGATGTTCATTATATATAAACTATATTTAGTCTTGCTGTTGCTATTGTCTGAGACTTGGTCTCACCATATAGCCCAGGTTGATTTCAAACACACTCAACCTGCCTCAGATTCCCCAATGCTGGGGTTTTAGCCTTGAGTCACCATGCTCAACTTGACATAAACTCTGAACAAGGGATGGAAAACTTTTTCAAGCAAAGCATCTTCATATGAGTCAAGAATCTAGCAAAATTCTGCTACAGCCAGGCTTTATTCACTTAATAATAATCTAATTCAATTCTAAACTAGGACCATTTCCTTGTTCAAGTAAGCACAGATTTAACTTATAAAAATTTAAGAGGGCAGGAAGAAATGGCACAGTGGTTAAAGACACTTGCTCACAAAACCTAATGGCCAGAGTTCGATTCCCCAGGACCTACATAAATCCAGATGCACAAATACAAAGTGGTGAATTTATCTGGAGTTCATTTTCAATGGCAGAAGGGCCTGGCATACCCATTCTCTCATTCATTTTCTCCTCTCTCTCTCTCTCTCTCTCTCTCTCTCTCTCTCTCTCTCTCTTTCTCTCTCTCTTCAGTTTTCTCTCCATCTCAAATAAATAACTAAATATTTTTTAAAAAATTAAAGGCACAGCTATGGAAGCAACTCAAAATTCATTAAACTGCAGATAATCAGGGACTATAGAGTGTTCAACACTACATGAGCTATCTATATGATCCTCTTCACTGCTCAGATAACAATGTGCAAGAGGAGGCAGAAAGAATCTGACTGAGTGCTGGAGGATGGAGAGGGAGTGCTTTGGAATATTCTCATCCCTGCTTGATATGATGATCACAATCATGACTTGAGTGACTTTGTAACCTGCATAAGACCCACTCAATACTGGGCTCATTTACATGCCATCTTGGATGAGGCAAGAGGGCATGAAGTCCCCATGCCTCTCTGAGTTTTTGACAGCTAATGGTGGCTGGTGGGAGGCATTCATTGCAATGGTATTACCACTGGTGGGACCCAGGTACACTGACAAATAATCTCCCACCCATGCAAATTTAGGAAACCCTAATTAAACTTAGTGGGTCACACCCTCACACAAGAATAAAAAAAAGATATTAAAAAGCAGATAATAGGCTGGAGAGATAGCTTAGCACTTAAGGCACTTCCTGCAAAGCCTAAGGACTCATGTTCCATTCTCTAGGTCCCACATAAGCCAGATGCACGGTGTGATGCAAGCGCACAAGGTCGCACATGCTCATAAGATGGTACATGCATCTGGAGTTCCAGTCCAGTGGCTGGAGGCCCTGGCTCGCCAATATTCTTTCTTTCTCTCCCTCTCATAAAAAAAGAAAATTGGGCTGGAGAGATGGTTTAGCATGTAAGGCATTTGCCTGCAAAGCTAAAGGACCTTGGTTCAATTCCCCAGGATCCATGCAAGCCAGATGCACAAGGTGGCAGATGCATCTGAAGTTTGTTTGCAGTGGCTGGAGGCCCTGGCTTGCTCATTCTCTCCCTCTTTCTCTCTCTTTCTCTCTCTCTCTCTCTGCATGTGTGTGTGTCTGTCTGTCTGCCTCCCTCCCTCTCTCTATCTTAAATAAATATTTAATAAATAAATAATTAAAAAGAGGGACTATATGGGAAGAAGAAGAGATTCATCAGAAAGAGGCAGAGAAAGGGGTCAGCAGAAGATAGTAAGAGGGGATTATTATCAAAATACATATTATGCATGCATAAAAGTAGTCAGTAAATAAAACAGAAAAATTTAATATACAGTCATTTGAATAATCTTTAAATAAAAATTTTACAAAGATTCGTGTTCACTGCCAAGTCAAATGTTTCAGATGAACAGTTTAGATAAAATTGCTTAGATAAATTTCTGCACAGAACAAAATCACTTCAAATTTATTAGTACTTGTATTTTAAAATTCTTCTAGTGACATATCTTCTTTATTGTAGGCTAATCTTGTCAATCTAACATGCACCACTCCACTACTGGAGACACAGATTATGAGAATTCACCTTAATGCATTTTATCAAAAGGAGTAAAAAAAAAAAAAAAATGCCAAATTAACCTTTTCAAGTACAGCCCATAAAACTTAGAAAAGGAAAGGGAAAAATTGCAGCAAAATGATAGCTCCCTACCTGTGGTAGTTTGAATGTATGACCACCATAGAATCAGATATTTTATTAACGTTTGTAACTTGAGTCTCCAGCTGGCTGGCTAGTGTGTTTGGGGGCCAGATGTACAGGGTGATGCAAACTCACAAGGTCGCAGATGCGCACAAGACTGTGCATGCATCTGGCGTTTGATTACAATGGCTAGAGGACATGGCTCGCCAACACACTCTCTCTCCCTCCCTCTCTCTCTCTCTCTCTCTCTCTCTCTCTCTCTCTCTCTTTCTCTCTCTCTCTCTCTCTCCCTCCCTCCTCCTCTCCCCACCTCTCTCCCCCCCTCCCTCTCTCTCCTTTCATTTATGAATGGGAATGAGCTTCTTTCGACATTGATGGAATCCCTGAAACTATAAGCTTGAAATAAATGCCTTCCTCCCTTAACTGTGTCTGCTTGGATATTTGTCCTAGCAATGTGGAACTGTCCACAACCCCAGTGATAATAAAAGATCAGCACCTGGCAGAGTATTCTTTTGTTTGCCAGAACCAATCTATTCTCTAGAACAAAAGGTCTATCCCCATTTTATAGATGATGAAACGTGGAAGTTTTCTTCAGGTCACATCTAATGATAGAGTAAAAGTCCAAATCCCAATTAATATAATTCAGAAATCCTTACATAATCTGGTACCTTGGTAAGGGGAAAAGAAAAGTAATATGGGATAGATTCAAGGTGCATGCATTTATGAGGGAGCTAAATTACATGTCTTCCTAGAGCCTTTCAGATTTAGAGCCTACATTAAATGCTTTTTTTTTTTTTTTTTTTTTTTTTTTTTGAACTAGAGATTCTTGTCACAGCTTCCTGGGTCCTTCACAGATAAATTACTTTTTCCTCATACCTTTACTTTTAAAACATTGTGTCTCTAAAACCATGACCCAATGGTAACAATTGATGTGAAGTGTATAATTCAGAGATACCTTCTACATGGATAAATGCATGTAAAAATAGCTTTATATTATATGTTAATATATAATTATGATATTAATGAAATATATAACATTAACATTTCTTAGCTTGAGAAAGTATATATATTAATTCAGATACTGCAAAAGCAGGTATATATGATTGAAATATCAGTTCCTAGGTCTGGGGTTTGAGTTTAAGCTTTTTGTTTTTTGAGGTAGGGTTTCACTCTAGCTCAGGCTGTAGTCTCAGGGTGGCCTTGAACTCACAGTGATCCTCCTACCTCTGCCTCAAGTGCTGGGATTAAAGGCATATGCTACCATGCCCGGCTAGAGTCCAGGATCTTTTGATTTCTGATTATATTACCTTTACACAATTTTACTTTCTTGGATCTCTAGCTTTTGTTTCTCCTGTAAGTTCTTAATGTTCTATTTCAGTTTCTTCTACGGTAATATAAGATTATGTATATGAGATGACTGCACACTGGTTACTGTGAACTGGAAGTGTCCTGTGATGCTGAGATTATCTAGTCATTTGGTCATGTTTGGTTGTTGAGTCTAGGGAGGTTGGTTCTATTCATGACATGAACAAAGGAAGTTTTAGGTGCAACACTGGTTGCAAACTTTGTATGTCTTGTGGCATGTCAAAGAAAATGTAAAAGAGGATAGTATTTGGACTTTTTTGAATTTGTATTTGGTTATTTATTTGAAAGAGAGGGAGAAAGATACAAAGAGAGGGAAAGAGAAAGGAAGAGAGAGAATGGGCATACCAGAACATCCAGCCACTGCAAACAAACTCCAGATGCATGTGCCACCTTATGCATCTGGCTTAGGTGTGTCCTGGGGAATCGAACCTGGGTCCTTTGGCTTTGCAGACAAGTGCCTTAACTGCTAAACCATCTCTCTAGCTATGAGCTTTTAAATTCGAATTTAGGTTAAAACTCAAGTTTCTTGCTCATTGGATTAGGACTCTTAACAAATTCCTTAATACTTTGGTGTTTTCATTATTAGTAAACCAATAATTATAATGATGATGATGACACCAACCTCATAGTGTTGTTGGTACGAATGCTAAATGAAAGAGTCCATGTAAAGTTTGATACTTAACAACAGATGATAAGTGTTCAATATATGCTAACCACTAGTTGGTCATTAATTAGACTATATCTTTATGTGGGTTCTCTAATGTAACAATTCCATACAATATTAATAAGACGGTTAGTAAAAATCAAAGGCAAGGGATATATTTGTAAAATTCTCAGTTTTGTAAATATGAGCAGATTTTTGAAGAAACATATTGTCACATGTGCCTTCTCAGAATCACTTTCCGATATCTTTTTCACAGACTAGCACACTATCCTTGCATCTCCAAAAGCCTTTAAAGAAATATGGAGCTATAACAGTAATCTTGTTTACTATTCTTTCTCAATAAGGTAAGTATATGCTCTAAATATTCCATCCTATTGCTTTTGTTTCCTCTCTGTTCCCTTACTCTTAGATTGGTTGTTAAATTCTCCTCTTCTTCTTTTTTATTTTAATTTTTTTTGTTCTATTTTTATTTATTTATTTGAGAGCAACAGACACAGAGAGAAAGACAGATAGAGGGAGAGAGAGAGAATGAGCATGCCAGGGCTTCCAGCCATTGCAAACGAACTCCAGACGCGTGCGCCCCCTTGTGCATCTGGCTAACGTGGGACCTGGGGTACCGAGCCTTGAACCGGGGTCCATAGGCTTCATAGGCGAGCGCTTAACCGCTAAGCCATCTCTCCAGCCCAAAGCATTCTTTTTTTTTTTTTTAAATTTATTTATTTGAGAGCGACAGACACAGAGAGAAAGACAGATAGAGGGAGAGAGAGAGGACCAGCGTGCCAGGGCTTCCAGCCACTGCAAACGAACTCCAGACGCGTGCGCCCCCTTGTGCATCTGGCTAACGTGGGACCTGGGGAACCGAGCCTCGAACCGAGGTCCTTAGGGTTCACAGGCAAGCGCTTAACCACTAAGCCATCTCTCCAGCCCTCTCCTCTTCTTTTTTAACTTTTCAAAATGTGCCTCTCATTCTGCAGTATGCCACAACTGTATCACACAGCTTACCATGTAACAGAATGAAAAACAAAACTTATCTGACACGAAGAGCTGCTTAGCATAATTCTTGATAATAGCTTTGCTAGTGAAAATGTCTCTGTCACAAGGTCAATGGCCCATCATATTTTTTTCCCTGAAACAATTGTATACCCAGCAAATACGATGACATAGGAGACAGCTTGCCAGGCTGATAACTAGACAAATGCAAGTGGAAACACCCACAAACTCACTGAGCTGCCAAAGGAAAGGAAGAAAGGAGAATGCAGGTCAACACTTAGAAGTCTGTAACCAGACTATTTTCTCCCTGTCATACCGGCCCCAGCCCTGTCCATTCAGACAGTATTTCCTTCTGAATATCTTTTCCATTTACATCTCTTACATCTGTCTTTACCACTGATACTACAATCCAGGCCTCCAAAATATCTCACTGGCCACAGCATGCTAACCAGAATGTCGCCCTCTGAAAGAATATATCTGGTTAGTCAAAAAATAATAATAATAATTGCAGTATTCTAATATTTGCATGGTCTGATGGATGCAATTGACAATACAATGAATGTTCGACACTGTAGCAAAATAAGCACCTGTAATGAGATACCAATGCTTAAAAGCTTCATATGATCTTCCTCTATCTTCAGAGACAAATTCCATGGTGCTTAGTAGAATAGATTCTTCTGTCTAATCTTATGGCTGTTCTGCTCATCTGTCTATGCATACATAGCCTAAATTGAACAAATTTTCTCAATGGTCTCCAACTAAATCTCTTTTATGTTACCAGAAACCTATCAGCCATTTATACCAACTCACTCCACCCCTCAGAATAGCTAACTTCTATCCACTGGTCGTGCATGGTTAGAATTCCTCTTATGTGATTTGCTCAAGACAATGTTAATTCTCCTTTATGCACAATGGCCACTCACTATACTGCATGACAATCCATTTACTGATCTCCATCTACTAAAGAGAGAGAATGCCCACATATTTCTATGGATGGATGATCCCATCCAACTTTTAGCTTAATGACTGATAAATGAATATGTGTTGAATGTTTGTGGCACCTTGAAAATGAATATATTATGTAATTGTTTCCATAAAGAAGAAAGTTTGCATTGTTTCTTAGCATTTCTTAAGAGAAGACAGATAGGAAGAAAGTGAGGAGAAGTAGGACAAGAAAGGACATAATAAAAAGGAGAAAGGAAGATTCAATTTTGAATTTTTTTCTCTTTTTAAATAAAAATTAACATAAACAAAGTGAAACATATGGAGTAATTAAGGATTCCTGATAAAGAGGAAATATCAAAAAGGGAAAATATTGAGTGTCACTTTTTTTCAACTTTGATTGGGGACACAGGAGGTAGAATTCTTCTTACTTGATTTTCTAACCAACAAATTGCAAATTAAAATTTGCTATCACCAAGACTCTACTGCTGAAGACACCACATGCTTCAGATGCAGGACACTGAGAAATAAAGCTAGAGCCGAGCTGGAAACCTCCTCCCTGTCAATTAGCTGTCATAGACATAGAAACTGCTAAGCAGTCTGCTGAGGGAGAAAACTCATCAACTGTCATAGCCAGCAGTGGATCTTGCAAGCAACACAACTGGCCAGCCAGGTAGGATGTGTCCATAGCACAATAACGGCATGCATTTTTATGAGGTAACCAACTGCTCTCTGATTGGATTTGAGACGTGCTCCATGGGAGGAAATTCATGTCTGATTCCTAGTCAAAAGCCTCTCTCTAGGAAGGTGATAAGCCTTACTGGGGAAGCTACTATAATTGTATGCATAAATCGATGTAGTGTGTCAGCAAATTGCCCTCTAAATATTTATGTTCATGCCAATATATCAATGATGCTCTCCCTTTTGGTTAGAGAAACTTTTCTTTTTGGATGCTAGTGACTAACTACTGAAACCTAAAACTTGTCAAGGTGCTGAGAAAAAGTGACACTTAGTCATTCCATACTAAATGAAACATCTTGGGCCTATGGACCATATCAGAAGAAGTTGCAGAAAGACTGTAAGGGCCAAAGGGTGGGGAAGACTGCTGTCCTCCAAAAACAAAGCAGCAGTTGCATTCTTGATCTAATAGTGGCTGTCAGTACCTGCACAAATTCTGCATAATATTGGGCCCATCAACCTCATGCCATGGATGATAGAGAAGTGTAAAATATGACATAAGAATAGAAGGGAGGGCCTGGAGAGATGGCTTAGTGGTTAAACGCTTGCCTATGAAGCCTAAGGACCCTGGTTCACGGCTTAATTCCCCAGTACCCACGTTAGCCAGATGCTCATGCGTCTGGAGTTTGTTTGCAGTGGCTGGAGGCCCTGGTGTGCCCATTCTCTCTCTGTCTCTATCACTTCTTTCTCTCTGTCTGTCGCTCTCAAATAAGTAAATAAAAATAAATAGAAAAGAGAATAGTTGGAAAGAAGAGACTTGGTGGATGGAGTATGGAAGAGGGCAGCGGGTGGGGATTATGATCACAGCATATATATATACATATATATATATATATGTATATATATATATATATAGAGAGAGAGAGAGAGAGAGAGAGAGAGAGAGAGAGAGATTGTGAATTTAAAAAAATTCTACCACAAACTAGAATTGTCACATTCATCTATAAAAAAGCAAGATTTCAGGGAATTTTTCCATCCACAAAGACCAAGTGAACAGAAACTGAAGGCTAATGGATAAACACATACAGAAGATGAAACCTTGAAATTGCACCTCAAACAGCAACAGCTGGCAAGAAACACAAGGGAAGCAGGATAATTGAGAAGCAGTAACCTTGGCACTGAAGGATGTTGAAGTGAAAAGTTGTCAAAGTAGAGAACTGACAATTAAATCTCCAACTTTCTCCCATTCTTCCTTTCTGTGTTTTCAGTTATATTCATTGAGGTTTAAACTTCTGTTTTTTTTTTTTTTTTTTGCTTTTGTTTTGTTTTTGAAGCTCTCCACTCATTCCAGTGTGAAAAATACATGTAATTATAATCAATCAGAAATTTAAAACCTGTTATGCTAAGAGAAATTGCAATTCTTCATACAAGCAGAAAATAAATTTAACTGGTCCACAGAAGGGAAAAATTAAGGGAAAGAAACTTGATATACCAAAAAAAAAAAAAAAAAAAAAAAAGGTGGGGCTGAAAAGTTGACTTAGCTGGTCTGGCACCAAACTACAAAGCAAAGGGTCCAGTTGCAATTCCCCAGGACCTACCTAGGCCAGCACAAGGTGGTGCTTACATCTGGTATCTGAAGTTCATTTGTAGTGGCTGGAGGCCTTGGTACGCCCACTCATTCAATCTCTCTTTCTCTTTCACTCTCTCCTTGCCTCTTTCTCAAATAAATAATAAATAGAAATGTTTTTAAAAGATGTAGTACAGGACCAAGTGCCTAGCCCCCTCTTGGATGAACACATTTTTATGGCATTAAAAGTCATATACAAAAAGATCTACTTAGGACTTTTCTCTATTCTTCAAACACTGTTACAGACTTTAGCAAACCAGCCTAGTATGAAAATTAACAATTTTAATTTTATTTATTTATTGTTATTATCAGCAACATACTTTGTATGGATGCATCATCCCTTCCCCTTTCCGCTGGGGACCCTCCTCAGTGGGGGTTCAGGTAAACCCAATGGAGTTGTGGGTTATGCCTTGTGGGAGGAGATTCCATGCTGAACGTGATAATCAGCGCCAGCGTGGTGACAGACCCTGAGGATACTCAACACTTGCTAAAGCAGAGAAAATTGATTGTATAGAATGCTTCAGTGAATAAAGCTCATGTCCTATTTCATCCTAGACACCAGAATGTTCTTTACAAGATGTAGATGGAATTACACATTATACTACCATGCTTTGCTTAAAATTCTAAAATTTACCCACTCACTGGAACGAGAATAAAATCTAAATCTCTTTCTGAAGAAGGAAGTCCCATTGCCTCACCCTCTCTAAGCTCAGGCGCCATCTCTGACCCTCATTCCCTCATTGGCTCTCCCTCTCTTCTAAACCAGAATGTGCTCTAAATGTTGCTCCCCCGGAAGTCTCCTCCGTCATTCTGGAGGGATCTTCTTTACCTGATCACCTCAGCAGAGGTCACATCCTGGCTGCCTTGGCCTCTGGACTCCAGAAGACCACTTGCAGGCTGTCTTTCCCAAGATCCTGTACTATCTTCTCTTCTACCACAATCTGAAGTTACCCCATTCTTTTCCCTAGTCCTTTGTTTATATATGCATTTTCTTCTTCCTGTTAAAATTTAACTTCCTAGTGGGCAGAAATCCTGTCCATGAGTCACTGTTAAAACACATACAACATAACCTGGATTTTAGATTTCAAGTGATTTTTAGCGAAAAAATAGATGTGATTGTTTTATAATCAGAATAAAAGGGGAAGGTCTTTTTAGTGAAGAAGTTACATTCTTTTTTATCTATTTTTTTTATTTTTAAAGAATTTTTGCTACCTCGGATATTGAGGAGTATTTTAAATTTTTTTTATTATTTATTTATTTGAGAGCGATAGACACAGAGAGAAAGACAGATAGAGGGAGAGAGAGAATGGGTGCGCCAGGGCCTCCAGCCTCTGCAAACGAACTCCAGATGCGTGCGCCCCCTTGTGCATCTGGCTAACGTGGGACCTGGGGAACCAAGCCTCGAACCGGGGTCCTTAGGCTTCACAGGCAAGCGCTTAACCGCTAAGCCATCTCTCCAGCCCAAGAAGTTACATTCTTTAATTTAAATTTCTGCACTGTATAGCAACGAGAAATGGTGGTGACAAGAACAGTATATATGTTGAAGGGGTAACAGAAGATGAAACAAGAAGAATAAATGGGAGAAGAAGTGATGGAAACAGGTGAGTTGCTCTTTCAAGAAACATATATATATATATATATATATATATATATATATATATATATATATGTCTATTATATATATATTTATATATATTTATATATATATAATTATAAGGTAGTAAATCTATTGAGATGGCAGATGAGACACATGATAGCTAGAGGAAAGACAGATGACAGCTAAGTAGATAAATGATAGATGGATAGATAGATGATAGACAAGATTACATGAATATAGATGGATGTTAAACACAAAGATGTGTCTATGTTGTCTGCATAAACACAGGTCTCACACTAAACCCAGCGCTCACCCATTTGGTTACACTAGCTAGCCAGCCAGCCTTGCATATTCTATCACTGCCTCACCAAGGCTGGTATCACAGGCATGAACCATCATGTCCAGCTTGCACATAGTTACTGGGTAACAAATTTATGAAATAATTGTTAACTCTACCAATTACAGTGTGTTGTATTTCATATCATCCAGATGTGAAATGGTCAACTTTAATCACATTTCTAGTAATCTTTATAGTTCATTCCATATCATATATCCAAATATCACCACATATATATATATATATATATATATATATATATATATATATATATGCCTTTGAATGTGTGTGTTGTATGCATGTGTATATGTGCTTGAATATATGTGGACATATATGTGTTGGGGAAGTACATGTGACTGGTATGCATGGAGGCAAGAGTATAATATCAGGTGTTTATCTCAATTGTTCTTTGCCTTTTTTTTTGTGATAGGGTCTTGAATTAAGCCTGGAGTTCATCAATTAAGCTAGACCAGCTAACCAGTAAGCCTCAATGATTCTCTTGTCTCCACCTCCCTAGTGCTGGCATGGCAGGCACACACCATCATACTCAATTTTTACATGGGTGCAGGAGATCCAAACTCAGATCTTCAATGCTGTGTGGCAATCACTTCACCCAATGAGCCCTCTCTCCAGCCCCCACAGTATAGTATTTTCAACCACAGTACAAAGCAGAGTATTTGAGCCAGAATCTCCCTATAAAGAACTGAATTTCTTATGAATTATCACAAGAAGTTCATAAAGTTGTATTTTCATATATCATTCAAACAATTAACATAATTAGATCATATTTTCTTAAGTAATTTTTAAAGCAAAGGTTTTAGAAACTAAGTAAGTTTCTCAATACATTATGAATTAAAACAGTTGTTTTAAATGCTCATAATACTTGATGTATATGTATTATGTATAATGTATTATGATGAATCCATATTTTATACTTTCATCCATTTCTCCACAATATTGTGATCTTGTTGGGCACAAGAATATGAGAACAGGATTTATTTATGCCTAGCAATGTATAGACAAATTGTCAGATTTTGGCAATGCCTTTGCCACCTACCAGTTGAAATGATATGGAAGAAATGTATTATCATTTAGATGATTTCTTCAGAAAAATACAATATTCTAAGGCTCCAGGCTCTAATACTGAAACCAGGAAAAAAATGCTATAAAGCAGCAAGAAAGCCCTCTAAGATTTATGAGAGCACCAGAAGAACTCCTGAAATGATCAAGACTGGACTACATTACTGTGTATTTGTTATTACAAGTAAGTGACTTGCCCTCCTTTCCGATCCATAAAGTGGGAATGGCATCTATTTTCTCAAAGAGAAATATCATTATAATAAATAATAAATCGTGTGACATTTGAACTTAAAAGGAAGGTACATAAAAGGTTACTTTTTTTCAAAGGTCCTTCCCTCAGAGATTAAGCTTATAAGCCAGAAAATCTTATCCAAATGTTATCCTGGGCCCTAAGTCATGGTAGTTAAATGAATTTGTCAAATTTACTTAACAACTGTGAGCCTTATTACCCATATATTGAATGCATGAATACTGTTAGGTATTGGTATTGGTAAAGGGTAAATACTATGTAATTTAGAGTATCTAACAAATAGCCAGGCATAGACCTTTCTATTTTATTCTAGGTCATCCATATTATTGTCTCAAACACAATATCCTTGCTAAGAATGAGCTAGAAGTAAAAGTCTTAGCAAAGAAATCTTAAAAGCATGCATGTTTTAATTAGAGGTGAGGACTTAAGCTATCTTATAGGACTTGATCCTAAATCTATAATATTAAGGACAGAATATAAAGTATGGCTAAAAATGGAAGCAAGATTGATCCAGTGTATTCTTTGGTAGATCTGAAATGTGAACAGATCCTGGGACTTAAGAGAATAAATATTAAATCTATAAATATATAATATTTAGGATCATTTAATCTATAAAAACTATTCATTAAAGAGGAATTACATAGAACACAGAATGCTTACTGAAGTTAATAATGTTACTATGGGTGTGCTTACAGTTTTATACTTAGAATTAACTGATTCATTCAACATATCATTGAACCCTAGTGCTAATGTTTTTAACCAAATTCTGCATGTATTAACATCTGTACATAAAATATTAGAATCTGAAGGAATAATCTGAGGACAGGTAATAAATGATAAAGGCAGATATTGGATCCAGATCTGCTGAACATAGGCTCAAGTCTCCTCTTAAAATTGATTGGCCCAGGCATGGTAGTTCACACCTTTAACCCTAGCATTCAGAAGTAGGAGCACTATGTGTTTTAGGCCAGCCTAGTTGAGATAGTAAGTTCTAGGTCAGAATGGGATATAGTGAGACCCTGACTCAAATAAATCTGGTTGGACAATGTACCACACATTCTAATTATTTCTAAGCACAGAATGCAATATCACTATATTAGACAAGTATAACTAAGAAAAAGACTGAAATGAAATCCTTGTTTTTTGTTATGAAAAATTTGCCAAAAGGAAACTACCTTATTGCTGTGACACTGAATAAAGTAAATACTATGTGGTATCCCATTTTTGTGTCCTATGCAGCTATAAAACAATAAAGCATTAGAAGGTATACCATTCGTCATTCATACAGATGCTATGGTGTAGTGAGCTGTGAAGTAGTGCTTTTGGAGCTAGGTGTTTTGCTTCTTCAGCCTGATGACATCATTAGATCTAATGGAACACCTCCCTCATAAATGGCAACCTCCCATCTGGTTGTCAGTTAAGACATGAAGGTTTTCTACTTGTATTATCCAACATGCTATAGAAATGCTCTTTGATTTCACAGAGTTTAAATTTTTAACTTTTATGATATTTGGATCACAGTCTCTACCTCATTGACCTGTTAAGATGTCAAATAAGTTAATTTATGTAAAGCACTCATCACAAATAGTAATATATAGTAAGGAATTTATAATGATAGCTATGGTGCAATCAGTTAAGATGTTTCTGTGGCAACCTCCTTTATTCAATAAGAAATAATCAGCTTATTAATTTCCTCACCTATTAATTAGGGACAACAAGGTATCAAGAAGACACCATTAGGGACTGAGGAGATGTCTACGTGGGTGGTAAGTGTATTTGCCCTGCACTCACAAGACCCTGAGAAGGCCTGATTTTCCCAGGGTTTGATTCTCTGGCACCCATGTCAAAATTTGAAAGGTGGACACAGTCATTCATGCTTCTAACCCCCCTCTTGTGGGGAACAGAGACTGAACAATGGCTGGAGTTCACTGGTCAGCCAGTTTGATCAAAGTGTGGAAGAGTGATAGATGAAGACACACCTGTATGTTCTCCTCCTGCCTACACATTGGCATGCAACACACACACACACACACACACACACACACACACACACACCCCATACTGCCCTAACACACTACAGAAAAGACACCATTTCAATGAGTATCCTTTATTCTTACATGATATATTTTATTCCTTTCCCAATACCTAAAAGTAGCTTGTAAACAGGGTACTTATCAGATTTCTACTTTCTCTTTGCACATCTCAATAATTACTTTAAACAACAACACATCTCTGCTTTTCTGTTTTATATTCAGTGCCCTAAACTTCATACTTGTTCATTGATTTAAAAAAATATGAACTATTATTTCTACAATGCATATTTGTTGTTTTTAATAGCAATTTTTAATAAAAGATAGGATAACTATTTTGAAAGACCAAAAATGTGATTTCATGGTCAACCAGTAGAGAGAGAATTGTATAGGATAAACAAAGCCACCAGAAAATTTGAATCTATGTAAGCAAAAATTTTAAATGTAAAACAAATATTTGTTATTATAATTAACCCTAATTTATATGATTCAATAAAATTATATACTTACTACCAAAATGTTGACAGCATTTTTGACAGAGAGAAATGTAATTCACACAACACAGCCTCTTCTCATATTGATCTCCTATCCTACAAGGACTTCAGGCAAAGGGGCCAACATGAGAAGAGCTGAGATTCATCATCCCTCCACATTCATAAACCAATAATACCACATAACACTATTATTAAAAGATACTGTTGGGACATAGGAAGATACCATTTGGACGTATATAATACACGAAACAGCAACTCCTAAATGATATTGATGTGTTGACTTTTCACAGCAGTTAGTGTAGCATCATTAAATCCAACAAGAAAAACAAATTCCGCCAACTGCATGTACCCATGAAGAGCTGATGAAATCAAATGCAATTTTTTTAAATTTTTTTTTGTTTATTATTTTTATTTATTTATTTGAGAGTGACAGACAAAGAGGCAGGTAGAGAGAGAGAGAGAGAAAGGGCGTGCCAGGGCCTCCAGCCACTGCAGATGAACTCCAGATGTGTGTGCCCCCTTATGCATCTGGCTAACGTGGGTCCTGGGGAGCTGAGCCTCAAACCGGGGTCCTTAGGCTTCACAGGCAAGCACTTAACCACTAAGCCGTTCCTCCAGCCCTCAAATGAAATTTTGTAATAATTTTGTGAAAAACAAAGGCAGTCTTCATATAAAATTTGAGTTCTATACAGAGTTCAAAACAAAATATTTTCCTTATTTTTCATGTAAAACATTTATAGTTGTTAAACCAAAAAAGTGCTATAGTAATGAAATAAGTTCCAGTTGCTCTACACACCAGGGCCACCAGGATTGGTTAGGTAGTGTTACTCCCATTTTCTAGTGTACCAATTCTCTTGGGAAATGAAGCCACAGATGAAATTTACTTTATCTCATTCCTTCATACACAGAGGTAAAAGCATGAGTGAAATTACACTTTAAAAATAATGTTTAAGGGTTATTTACTAGGTTCAAGATTGTGGTCCACAAAAGCACATTAATTTGAACTGTGGCTAGAGCTTTGAACATGAAGACTGCTTCTAATTGTTCATTCTTTCATCACGACCAATTCCATCAAACACTATTTAGTGAATAGCCCATACTCAAATCAGAAAAAAAAAAAAGCACCACTTTTTTTTTAACCAGTAAACCAGTTAATACATGGAGACATTCTCAATACAGAAGCTTCTCAGAGATAAGTAACTATAGCTGTATAATGTGAAAATCTCCCCTAACAGATCCATCCTGAGAAAGCACTAACACTTCCCAACCTTATATCCAAAAGTAATGGAATCCAATACACTGTGTGTGATGGTTATGTTTGTGTCAACTGATCTGGTTAGGAATCCACAGATATTCCTCATCAGTGGTTCTCTGAGGTTGCTTCCAGGAGGGATGAACTAAGGGAGAATTCCTTCCCTCAGGGTGAGCCCTTCCCCCAGTGAGTGGCCCCTCTGGGAAGGGAGGCTTGATCAAAACAGGCTCTGGGAAGAAAGCTATACTCCCCTCTTCCCACCTGGCTGCAGTGCTGCCTACTGCTGCTTGCCAGCGTGGACCAAAGACCAGCGTGGACTGAAGAGCAGCGTCTCTCCAAAACACCTCAGGCATTTCAGTGCCCAGTTGGGACTGCTGAGGCATCCACCCTCTAGGACTGAGCAGCTACCGGGTTCCTTGACTCTCAGTCCTGTGTTTTTAATTTGCTTGAGGTTTTCCAGCTTAAAAATCTTAAGTCTCGGGCTGGAGAGATGGCTTAGCGGTTAAGCGCTTGCCTGTGAAGCCTAAGGACCCCGGTTCGAGGCTCGGTTCCCCAAGTCCCACGTTAGCCAGATGCACAAGGGGGCGCACGCGTCTGGAGTTCGTTTGCAGAGGCTGGAGGCCCTGGCGCGCCCATTCTCTCTCTCTCTCCCTCTACCTGTCTTTCTCTCTGTGTCTGTCGCTCTCAAATAATTAAATAAAAATTAAAAAAAAAAAAATCTTAAGTCTCTTAGTCAAATTGTCTTTACCCAAGCACAGAAGCTTCTTAGAGATAAGCAACTACAGTATATAACGTGAAAATCTCCCCTAATAGATCCATCCAGAGAAAGCACTAACACCTCTCCACCTTACATCCAAAAGTAAAGCAATGGGATCCAATATACTGTGGAAAAGATAGTGGTGGCTATGTGTGTTAAAAGGCATGCCATTCTGGCTTAAAAAAAAAAAAAAAAAAACACCAGAAAGAAAGAGATTCATGAAGAGCCTGTTTAACCAAGTTCACCAGAGATCCCCTTTCACTATTACCAATAGTTTAAACAAAAATTTTGAATAAAAAGTATACTAGCATCAAACCCCAGCACAGCAGTTCTCCACAGTGCACAATAAAAGACAGACAAGGAGGCAGGCACCTGCATACATTTATGACTGTATTTTATACATACTCCTTTTGTATGTTGAGATATCTGCATATAACCCCATATATGTTAATGAAATGACATGACTGTGGAGGTGCATGCAGACCCCTTGGTTGGACACAAGTATTCTTCAGCAACAGGCAGTCACACTTTAGCACTATCACCAAGTGGTTCAATGTACAATCTTGAGAAATTTTCTCAATGCTGTGATTTATTACATTGTGAAATTATGTCTCAAGGTGATGGTGAAGGCTCAATGTATTTTAGAGAAATGCCCCCACAGGATAGCCTGAGCAGATGGAAGTCCTACATATCAGCACAAAGAAAGTATTGGTCTAAACTATTTGTCATCTTATATTTTGCTAAAAGTCTACTAACCTTATTTAATCCAAATGTATGTCCTCTTACTTGACTTGGTGGGACAAGAATTCAAGATGCATCAAGTAAAATATTATATAAAAAGTGGTGCCATGTACTCCTACAATTCAGCAAAACTTAACTTCAAAATGGGTAAAATGGAAAATTTATATTGTGTCCATTTTACCATAATAAATATAAAGGAAGGAAAGATTATACAGCAAGTATGATAGTAGAACTGCTCTGCTCATTGACCATATGATAAAGCCTATATTATGCTCTTTATGGCACTTAACCATGTTTAAAATAAAATCTATTTACTTTTATTTATTTATTGGAGAGAAACGCAAAGACAGAGAGAGTGAGTATGGGCACACCAGGGCCTCCTGCCACTGCAAACAAACTCCAGACTCTGCCACTTTGTGCATTGGCTTTACATGGGTACTGGGAAATTCATCCCAGGCCTTCAAGTTTTTCAAGAGTGTCTTTAACCAGTGAGATATCTCTCCAGCACTCCCCTACACATTTATTTTTAATATTCTCTCCCTTTAGTAAAATTTAAACTGTTCTGAGAGCAAAAAACTAGCCCTCCTATTTTACTTCTTTGTTTGAACAATTTCTAGTACTTATCATAGAGTATTTAAAAGGACAAGTGTCTGTGAAATATATGGATTTATAAATGGAAGAAGTACTATATATACCCTTTTAATTTTGAGTTTGGCTACCCCTGAAAGAACACATATTTTCCCATATTTGATTATATTTAATGTCTGTACTGCTTTTAGGCAGTACAATATTTTCAACTGTTATTTATATCATATATAATCCTGTGTCTGTAAACAGATTCTAAGCTCCTTGAGAAACCATATGCTAGAGCTCTATTTCCTGACAAAGTATCTTACCCTTGCCTAGTGCCATATGGCATACTAAGCACTTTCATACCCATGATCACATTTGACACACACAACCATGAGGCTGGCAGTTTCACTCATCCCATTTGCAGAGAGGAGGAACCAGGCTTACATAAGTGGAATAACTTGTACAAGGTCAAAGTGAGTGAGTGTCAGTCAAACCCAGATCTAACTCCCAGCCCAAAGCTCTTTACATATATATATATATATATATATATATATATATATATATATATGCACATATATATGTATATATATATGTGTGTGTGTGTGTGTGTGTGTGTGTGTGTGTGTGTGTGTGTGTAATTTGTTTATTTTGGAGAAAGAGGCAGGGAGATAAAAGAAGGGACATGCCAGGGGCTCCAGACATTGCAAATGAACTCCAGATGCATGTTGCACTTTGTGCATCTGGCTTAAATGGGTCCTGGAGAACCTGGGTCCTTTGGCTTTGCAGGCAAGCATCTTAACTAAGCCATCTCTCTAGCCCCCCAAAGCTCTTTTCACCAAAAATGTGATAATTAAAACAATGATTCCGATGTCATGTCTTCCAAACTGTAACACTGAAGCTTTTACAATAATTCCTACTAATAACCTGCTCTAGAGAGATGAGGACACTCAAAGTGTATCAAAACAGAACCCCAGGAGTTGCTGAAAGTTTAACATTGAAGTGGACATAACACACTCATTAAGGCTCAGGGAACATTGCAGAGGAGCAGGCAAAAGACTGTAAGAGCCACAGGGTGAGAAAGAGTAACCTGAGGCATTGCTCCCACCACACTGTGATTAACTGATGCATTCACAACCCATGTAACCTCATGGTAAATACCAGTAACCTCAATGTGAAGGGCCCTCCGTGGAAAGGGAGAAGAAAACATAATAGGATAATATGAGGAAAATTGGACCAACACATGATTTGGCAAGATAATAAAGTTCCTAATTAATTTTAAAAAATCCGACTAGCTTGTTGTGGTGGCACACACCTGTAGATACTGCTGAAGAGGTAGAGACATGAGGATCAGGAGCTCAAGCTAAGCCTGGGCTACCCATACAAAAAAAATCCTACTAATTTAAACTAGGCTTATGATAAGAGATACACTTACAGTGTTGCAAGGCAAAATAATAATGGATATAAATTTAAGTGAATCTTTGTCAATAGAATAATATACAGAGTGAAGATTCTTTAAAGATATATGATGAAGCCAGAAGGAGACAGGCAGGTGAAGCAAACGACATGAGGGTCCAAACCGAATCACATCAGCAGGTTCAAAGAGGAGCCTGAAGCTGCCATGCTTTCCTGTTTCCCATGAAGAGCCAGAAAAGATAAAATCATGCCTGAAATCTTTAGACTTCTAAATGTTTTCGGTTAATCTTACTTTTTCACAGACTATGTGCCAACTACCATCTGTGGGAAGACAATGGCCTCATCATCTACCTAAGTTTTATTGCTGACAGAACTTTTAAATCATAAACTGTCTAAACCATGGTTTGGACAAGGTAAGAAAAAGTAAAAGCCAAGGAGAGCTCATCTAAATACAAAAAATGACCTTTGGGCTGGAGAGATTGCTTAGTGGTGAAGGCACTGGTCTGCAAAGCCTAAGGACCTAGGTTTGATTCCTCAGTTCCCAAGTAAGCCAGATGCACAAGGTGGTGCATGCTTCTGGAGTTTGTTTGCAGTTGCTAGGGGCCACGGTGAATCCATAATCCATTCTCCCTCTCTTTCTTTTCCTTTTCCTCTTCCTCTTCTTCTTCCTCTCTCTCTCTCTCTCTCTCTCTCCCTCTCCTTCTCTCTCCCTCCCTCTCTCTTTCATATATACAGTATATTTTAATGGACATTAGGGCTGGAGAGATGGCTTAGCAGTTAAGTCATTATCCTGAAAAGCTGAAGGACCCAGATTTGGTTCCCAAAGAGTCAGGTAAGCCAGAAACACAAGGTAATGCATGCATCTGGAGTTCATTTGCAATGACTGGAGGCCTTGGGGTACCTGTTCTCTACCCTCCCTCTTCTCTTACTCTCTCTTCTCCCTCCCTCTCTCTCTCTCAAATAAATAAATTAACATTAAATATTGTTTACAAAGACCTTAAATACTTTGATATTTTCCCTGTGCTGCCTCTTTACCCCAAGGAAAATTGTACTAAGCTTTATGGACTTCAAATGAGTGCTGTTATATTAAATAACAGTAAGGAAGAGTATGAGAAAGTCCTTTAAACTGAAGATAGTGTTATAACTTAAGACAGATTGTACTCCACGAGAGATTCTTGAGGCTGAAGAAAGAGCAGTGACTGTTGCAAAGGCAAAGTCAGATATATTTCCTATCTTTTAGTAGGGGCCACATAAAGGGTACAGTTGAGAACGAAGGACAGAAAAGGGCCAACTGGAAAATAGATGTATTGAGCTACAGCAGCAATCACAACGTCTGCATTTTGGGTGCAGACTGGAAAACACTGGAGGAAAACAATAAAGCAAGATGTATAAAAATACCAAAGAAGTCAGCTGGCTCTTTTCAGCTGATAACAAAAACTACACCAAGTACAAGAGGCTAGTCAGAAGCCTGTGGTCAAGTTTAAAGCCTTATATAGCTTATGGTCCAGATAAGCTGGGAAATGGAGGCAAAAATAATGAGAAGAAAATAAAATGGATACATGTAGCTGTTCTGATGTTGTAAAGGTTAAAGATCAATGAAAACCACCTCAAATTCAGACTCTTCTACCGCCAAGCTCTGTTTCCAGGACCTTCCTCCTTGGCCAACACCAACATTAGCGTCAGTATGTACATGTTCCACCCACGACATGTCTGCACGAAAGAACCCTGGGGTCAAGACAGACTTGGTTGCCTGTTTAGGTTCATTTCTCTGAACCTCAGTTGATCATTTCTTTAAAAAATGAATAGCATAGTATTTGTTGTAACTCCCCCGGAGGACTGTTTTCAGGATCAAGGGTTATATTCTAATCCTAGTAATATATTCATCATTCAGTGACAATAGAGCCACACTGACCTTCAACAAATATCATTAAACATCTACTGTTTCTTTAAACTGGTCACACACACACACACACACAAAATCTCCATGACAATGAGGGTAAGGTTCCTGCACACATGGAGTATATGTTCTAATTAAAGTTATCAGCTTTTTTAATGTTTTATTTTATCTTTATAAAGGGAAGTTATCAGTTCTCTTAATTTGAAGTTTCATGATAGCATAATAAACAGAATAAAGATCTTTTGGCTAAGAGTTTGTGGTAATGTTACTTGTTTTCCATTAATTTCCATAGAGGAAGGAATAAAATGGCATGAAGTATTTATTGGGCTGGAGAGATGATTTACTGATTAAGGCACTTGCCTGCGCAGCCTAAGGTTGCCAATTTGGTTCCCTAGAACCCTCACAAAGCAGATGCACAGCATGGCACATATGTCTTTAGTTCATTTGCAGAAGCTAGAGGCCCTGGTGTGCCCATTCTCTCTCTCTCTCCCTCTTCCTCTCTCTCACACATACAAATAAATAAATTGAATATTTTTTAAAGTACTTATTTACTATACATGTGTCACTGGACATAGTAATTATTAAATAGTCACCACATAAAATTTTTATTTTATTTATTTATTTTAAGATTGACCACTTCCATACACACACACAACTGATCTTAATCCCTTCCCATCATCCTCCTTTGTCCCCTCTCCCCCACACCCCCTCACCTAAAATCCTTCTTCATTCCAACTACTCCCTCTTCTATTTTGATGTTCTTCTTTTTTTGTGTTGTTTTTCCCTCCTCCATCCTCTGACAACATGCTGATGGGATCAATATTATGCAGGTTTTGTACAGGCAACAGTAATAGCTACTGGCCACATACATTTGTTATCAGGAAAATTTATAGAAAATACAGCTTCTTACTCAAAGTTTGACTTGAGGAAATACCATGTATTTACTCAAAGTAGCTATTATTAAGTACATATTTTAACTTGCTTATTGATAATTTCATGTATGTACCTAATGTATTTTGATCATAATCCCCTCCAGTTAACTTCGTTTGTCCCTGTTACCTGTACCCTGAACCCATTCTTTCCAAGTAGTCCATCTTCTATTTTAATGGCTTTATTTACCCTCCTTCACTATTTGTGATGTAATATTGATGGACCCACCATTTCTTTGGCAGATAATGACTACTGCTGTGAGGTCATGAATGTGAAACCATTTTGAGTCTGGAAAATAGCCTTCCAAAGCACTCTTCTTCATCCTTTGGCTCTTAAATTCTTTCCACTTCCTCTTCCAAGTGTTCTCTGAGTTTTACAGGGTATAACAGAATGCTGAGCACTCAGCAGTCACTTATTCGCAGCAGTAAGTGCATATTTTTCTTTTTTGAGGCAAGTCCAACAGACTGGCCTTTTTTACATGAGATAGTGAAAGCAAGAGTGAGAATGAGAGAATTGGTACACCAGGTCCTCCAGCCACTGCAATCAAACTCCCAACTTGTGTGCCACGTAGTGGGCATGTGCAACCTTGCACCTGGCTTACCTTTGTGGCTCTGCCTAATGTAGGATGTGGAGTATTGAACATGGGTCCTTAGGCTTTGCATGCCAGTGCCTTAACCACTAAGCCATCTCTCCAGCCCAGTAAGTGCTTGTTTTTTGCAAAGGCCTATAACAGACATTGTCAGGGGTACCCAGTGGGCAAGCTTTAATCTCTTCCTTACTTCAAAAGACTTATGATAAATGAACACATGGTTTATAAGATCATATAAGTAAAAGGATGCTATGTTGAATATTAAATAAAAGATTACAGTGGTGAGGAAGAAAGAGAGAGGAACACCTATAAAGTCAAAAGCTACATTCACAAAACTTTGGCAAATACATCAAAGCACCAAACCAGGAGTCAAAATTCCACCTTTCATTCTCATCATGTCTTAACACAAGTCCAGCAATTTTTTAAACCAATTTTCTATTTATAAAATAAAGAAATCATTACCAACCTCTACCCTTCTCAGATCCTTTGGAAACTCAGAATAGAAGAAATGTATCAGAATATCAGAAACATTGTGGTAGTGAGAGTCACATTAATTAATATATATGAAGCCTCCACATATCTCTTGACACCTAGGAGGTCTGGAATAAATACTGAACCTGTTATTGAAGGGGGGAATGTGTGGACCAACCCATGAAATGTGGGTCAGATTATAATAGACAGGAGTGAGGAGAGATGTGTCTGGTAAATGGCTCTGGGGAAAACAAGGAAATGCAGTGTGCAAGCAGCATGCCATGTCATTTCATCTGGCTCCACTCCATGAAACAGAGTCTTAAGAGGCAAACTTGGAAAGATGGATCAACCCAGAACACTAAGGATGCTGAGGGCAATATGAAAGTGTTTGTCCTTAATGCACTAGGTGTCAATAAGGCACTGAGGTACCATGTTTAAGGAGTTAACAAGCACAAGACCTCAGCTTCAATGTACAAATCTATATACATCCTTTCAGCATAAGACTAGTAAACACTCCAAAGAAGACAAGTCAACAGGCTTTTTGTATAATGTGTTTGCCACTAGCTCATGCCAACATTTCTATTCCTAATTAACATAGGAAACATTCTTTGCAGATTTTTAGCTTCAACTATTTAAGTTCTCATTCAGTAGGAGCCTGATAGATGTCCTTTAATAGTAAATGCATTGTATTTTTCAATATTTATTTTTTATCAAATGGTCTCAAAACTTTCAGAAGCTAAATGGAAAGATTTTTACCAAATAAGTACCAAGTTACATTTTTCATAAGGTTTTTCATTCATGAATCAATAAGGGATAGCATATAAGCACAAAGGAAAATGATGCAAAAACATGTGATGTAAAGCCAAGTGTGGTAGCTCATGCCTGTAATTCCAGGACATGGATGAAGCAGGAGGATTGCCCTGTTTGAGGCTAGCCTGGGCTATACAGTGAGACCCTTTCAGAAAATAACAGAAACAACAGCACAATAATCCTTTAATTATCATGCAGCCTGTTTGTAACAATAACAAGAGCAATGCAGAATTTAAGTGAAAGAAAAACAAGCTCAAAGAGAATTAGTAAAGCTAAGTAGAAGAGAAACAAATCTGACATTGTACTCTCTTTTTGAGTTATCTATTTCTTCCCAATAAGAAAATTTAACCACAAAATTTCTTTAGTAAAAAGTAAAACAATACGTACTAAGTTTCTCTGATTGTAGGAAGTATGAAAAATTAGTTTCTAGTGTTTATGAATGTCTTTTAAGTGGACAGACTGTTTTCATAGTTATAATGCAACATAAAGTATTTTTCACCTGTATTATAAAATTAAAGGGATATGAGTTTATGAGCTTATATGACTTGCCTCCTGGGCATAACCCACATCCAGACATCCTTATCACAAATTCCCTGTTCCTCCTCCATTACCACACTAAGGCAACATTAGTAGGCATATTATAAACCAGCTGAGACCAAATGGGACAAGTTCCTGGCTGCCCCCGTATTTGCTATTCTGAACAACACAATGCCAAGGCCCGGGGCCGCTCTGTTCCTTTTTTTTATTCCTATCTTATAGTCTACACCTTCTGTACTGAGAATTGTATAAAAATAATCAAGTTCACAGAACCCTTGCCACCATCTGCTGATACTGCACTATACAAACCTCAAATGTGGATGACAATAGAATTAAGTGTTAATCTGGTTGGGGGCATTATCCAATTTGTGACCTGTCTAGGGAACATGTGTACTCAAACTCTGTTCACCTTTGCTGGTCTCCTGACTCTGTATTCTTCTTCTTCTTTCTCCCTGCAGGTGTGAAGACTAAAATCTGACCACTATATTCTATACCATTTAGTTTAGTGACTTTGCCATGGATATCATTCTGTGTTTTTACAGGTTAAATTCCCACGAATTTGGAAGGATAATAGACTAAATGATTCTCTTCTCTTTTTTTTATTCAGATTTTTTTTTTATTCTTGTGTTCATGAGGTCTTCACAACATACAGCCAGAAAGGAACTTACTATGTACAACTAAAACAGGGCACCTAAATCTAGAAGTACCCCCATGTTGTGACAAATCATAAGCAGGCCTCTCCCTAACAGGAAAGAAAGTGCTGTTGAAAAGTTGGGACCTGCCTCCTCCTTTGCTAGGATCACACCTTCTCCTATTTGCTGGGTTCACTGTTAGCGCATGAGAGGAGAGATCAAAAGAAATCTGTTCTGGTATCACAGGGCCCCTTTCACATTTTCCAGGCTGGCTTGCATGCAGTGCTGCAGTTCCAGAAACTAAGCTTCTGCCATTTTCCCAGGTGTGATTCCTCTTGGCAACCTGTAAAGGACTTTCTTTTGTGCCACACCCTAGAGTACCGATGCTGAAACTCTGTCCTTTTCTTTGCTACTGCTTGATTATTTCCAACACTGATTGCCCACATGGAAATCTCCTGTCATCCACAAGCTGCATTTCTCTTCTCTTGTCACCTAGATGCCATACTTTTATTAACAGAATCAATTCTCCACATCTGATCTGTGCCTGATCTTACAGTGGGCTCTCATAGTGCCAATGAGTACTTCTCATCTCTGTCCTTACGCATTACCAATGTCAACTGCTCAGGGACTACAGTATAATCGAAAGAAATGTATGTTTTAAATGATTGAACCTTCACTAGTCCCTTACAGGAAACACCTGAACCACAAGACACTGGAGAGGGTAGGATCAAGACTGACCTAAATCTCCTACATCTTCCCTCCCTCCCTCTCCCCCTCTCCCCTCTATCTCTCTTCTCTCTAACTCTTGTATATTAGTTATCTTTTTCCTCAATTTCTTAGTGGACACTGACCTGTAACCCCCACTTCCAGCTTGGGCCTACAATCCACAATGAGCTTTTGATCAAAGAAACCTACAAGGTTTCCCAAAACAATGACAGACTTCTGTCAAGAGTAATTGATGACCCACCAAAGGCCAGTGGTAAGACCCTATTGCTGAAGACTCCATACGCAGCTGACACGTAAAATGGAATGACATGGCTGGAAGCCAGGAGAGAGTCAGTCCCCAGACAGTCAGCGTGTCTAGTGCCAGAAGGCGCTACATAGGCGACTGGGGGAAGTGACCAAGATCTGTCCAAGCAACACATTGTTTAACCTAAGTAGCAACAATTAACCGGATGTGATACCCATACAAGTGCAATAGTGGTACACAGCCATGGTGAGGAATCAATTGCTCTTGATTTGGCTAACTGATCCACTAAGTGGTACTAGACCCTTAGCTGGAGCTGGGAAACAAGTCAGAACCATACCCAAACACAAGCCCACTCTACAATATCAAGCTACCATCAATCACGGGGTATAAGAGGGCCTACACCTATCAAACTGTCTATCAAAAAAGTAAGTGTTATCTCAATTTTCTGGGTGCTAACTCACTCTCCGTTGGAGAATCTGCTTCTCTTTTCCAGATAGATGCAGATCCTAAGAAGAGAGCTGCCCCAACATACCTCAGAAGGGGCCCAACTGAAACTAAGGACAACTGGCGAAATAAGCAAGGGTGATGTTTTCCTGTGAACTGGATACCAGCACAAAGGGGAAGGAGATCAACGCAGAGAAAAATCAACTCCTACCAACACCTCAGCACTGAAGCAGACCAAAAATGAACCCAACATGGCTCAGGGAAATCTTGCGGAAGAGGGGGCGGAAAGACTGTCAGAGTTACATGTTGGGTCATGATTTTCAGAGACATTTATCATACTAATAACTGGGGGCTAACTCCACAATGCACGACCCATTTTCAATAATAAGGAGGGTCTAATGGGAGGGGGTAGATCACAGATGAGCCTAAATAATGGTACCAAACTGCCTGTATTTACTGAAAAGAAAACTAATAAATTAAATTAAAAAAAAAAAAAAAGAAACTGGTTCAGGAATTTTCATATCTTGCAATTCTTAGCTGCTATAGGGACTTCAAATTTCTAAGAATGAAATGGTGTGATGCACAAATTGGCAAGCTTTGCAGCTAGAATTATGAACTCCTGATTTGACAGCAGCATTATAATGGCCGCATTAACAAGTGGACAACTCAGAAGATGTGCCTCCTGGATTCACATTCCGCCTCTGACATTTCCCAGCTTTGAGCCCTTAGAAACAGCTAGCAAATGTCTCGATGTGTTTAGCTATGAGGTGCTATCTTGAAGAGCTATGGGAGGTCAGTATGTTGTAATATAAAGTTCTTAGAGTAGAAGTAGACTTAAATGCTCAGGTAACAAACAAATAATAAAGGTCACAGAAAAAAGCAAATAAAAATGACAAATCTACCATTAGTTCTTCTAAAAAGACTTCTCTGAGCATTCCCCAAGAAGTTGACGTCTCTACTGCTCCCACAGATCTGGAACTGTTCCCATGATAAACTATTCAGCAAGAGACCCAGAGCACCAGGTCCTCTTCATTATTTTTATTATTTATTGTATTTTATTTTATTTTGGGGGGGGGTTTCAAGGTAGGGTCTCACTCTAGCCCAGGCTGACTTGGAATTCACTATGTAGATTCAGGGTGGCCTCGAACTCATGGCAATCCTCCTACCTCTGCCTCCCGAGTGCTGGGACTAAAGGCGTGCACCACCAAGCCCGGCACCAGATCCTCTTTAACAATATTACCTGTGGGAAATTTTTCTATCTGTTAAGCACAGGAAAAAAAGGTACATGCTTTATAATCTGGTTAGCCTCATTATTAAATTAGATAGACAATGCATTTAGATTGAAAACCTGTAATGTTAACTAACTGTTAGGTGTGTTCACACTGTAGTCAGGGAGAGTACATGAAACCAACAAGTCCCTCAGCAAATAGCATCCGGAGGCAACTGTGCTTCTCACCAATGGGGAATTTTTCATGATCTCTGGCCTCAGTCAGGCCTCATCACATTTAAAGTAAATTCAAATCTTAACAGCAGCCTGAAGGAGAGCACGCCACATGGGACACAAGGTAGAGCACTCAGTGCAGAAAGAAGTGTCAGGACCCACCCTCCCACAAAGAGAGAAAACAGACCAGGCACAGATAGCAAGGACTGAGAAGAACTCATGTTAGGTAAAGCTTGTAAAAGATGTAGTTTTGTAAGAACCTCAGTGAGAGATTTCTCTTAAAATGATCAAGTGGATAAAAAGATTCATAAGAAAAACAAGGGGCCCCAAGCAAGGATGCAAACCAATGCACAGTGGTAAAAAGAAAGTAATATCTGGACACAAACAGGGTTAGAAGAACCTAAGAGAATAATTCTTTTTATTATTACCGAGGTGAGTCCACATTCTTAGTAAGTTCCGGAAAGGAATGCCTGAATCCCACTCTATACCATTTGTAGTGATATGTAAACAGCGATATAATAAATTATAGGGTATATTCCTTATTCTAAACTCTAGATTCACTTATTTTATAGCAAATGCCTTTTTGACCCTTTCCCTGGCCATTCCAGTGGATGTTAAATTGCCTTAGGAGCATCAGAGACAGTAGAGCCCGAGGTAGTCACAACATGCTTGGTTGTTAACTAGCTGTGTGACCTTGAGCATCACCTGGTCTGTGCTAATGCAGGACTATGTCCAATGGGGAAAGCACAACTGAGTTAGCTAAAATAAGGTGGCATTTAGGATGGTGCATATTACATGAAAACTATGTTGCACATTCTGTTGTCTCATTAAGTACCAAATTATAAGATGTTATTTATCATGGCTATTTTTTTACATCTGAATTACATGGACTCTGTGGAATATTACAATTGATTCTTGGGGCTAGGGCTCAGTGGATAAACTGCTTGCTATAAAGCATGAGTACCCGTGTTAAGATCCCTATACCCCATGTAAAAGCTGTATTCTGTAGTGGGCTTCTGTAATATAAAAATGCCTATGGAAAGATGTATAGACACATGAGATTTTCCCAGAAGTTTACAAACCAGTGAGTCTGGTAAACAGAACGGTGAGCAATGAAACAGAGACCCTACTTCAGACAAGGTGGATCATGAGGACTGACACTGAAAAGTCATCCTATGACCTCACACATGCTATGCCATGTATGCACTCAGACTCACATACCACACACACACACACACACACACACACACACACACACACACAGAAAAACCTGTGAAGTGGAGGAAATATTACCAAAAGGTGGCAAACAACATCTCTCTTAGGATGTTCTCTCCCTTGAATGAAGAGTTTGAGGTAATCTTTACACAGGAAGACCTTGTTTCACAAGCAAGATATCTGTCCTGCCTGATCCCTATGGTTCAGTCCTAACAACTACACTAAACACATTCAGATTCTCTGAATTTAGTTTATATTATGATCTGGTTTTACAAGGAAGGAGTTGCTTGAGGCCCTGATTCATTCCTTTGATCTCTGTGTATTCTTCATTGAATGGAGGTCCAGGTACAAGTTGGCCTCAAAAAAATAACTGATAATTAATCAACAGATGAATTTCAAATGGAAAAAAATGTCAGTAAACTTAGGGATGCTTGCTTAAAGCTCACCAACGAAACAAAATTACTAAACTCATTGGACCAGGTAATCCCAGAAGGTTAAGGCAGAAGGATTAAAGCACAAGGTCACCCTGGGCTACACAGTGAGTTTGAGGCCATACTGTGATTCATGAGAGCCTATCTCAAAAGCAAACCTAAAAACATTAGTAGTATTTTAATGTGTTCTTACTAGTTTATAGCTAAAGGCATTGGTAGTACTATTTAAAGTGAGTTGTGCTGCTATTACATTAGAAATCTTGAAGTAAGGGCTGGAGAGATAGCTTAGCACTTAAAGCACATGACTACAAAGCCAAAGAACTTAGGTTCAATTCCCCAGTACACACATAAAGCCAGATGCACAAGGTGGCACATGTGTTTAGAGTTCATTTGCAGTGCCCAGAGTCTATCTGCTTCTCTCTGTCTCTCTCTCTGTCTCTCTTTTCCTCCCTCTATATTTCAAATAAATGAATGAATGAATAAATAAATAAATAAATAAAATACTTAGAAATCTTGAAGTGACTTAACCAAATATTGCTACCATATCCTTCTATCACATGGAGGAAAAAGATGCTCTGTTTGCACAAGTGTTCTGAGACTCTTTTGTGGCCTCTGCCTTGTGCTGCCTACACAAAGAAAAAGTCATCTGCACCCCTATCAACCACTGATTTTTCCATCACCAAATGAGAGGCTCTAAAGGCCTTCAATGACTAAGATAAATGACTCCATATCTTTCATTTTGTTAAAGTAGATATTGTATGTGCCTACACCACCAAATCCAAGATGAACACCAGAAACAGTCTGCGAGATGAAGATTCTCATTTATAAATGGCACCACAATTTATCCTATTTCTTACTGTTCTATGAATATTATTCAATACAAGTATTTGTTTCTTAGGCAGGTATACACAGCTTTTGCTTAGTATCAGCTTCCCAGTGTAAACTGGTGATTTAGAGGTATATCTTCCCAAGATAAGGTCACTTTGTGGAATTCCCACTTGTATGACCCCAATGTGTTTGCATAAATATAAATTTGCTCTATTACATTCTTGTCATGTTTGCTCAGTGAGCAAGTAATTTGCCACTCTCGTTATTCCAGGTACAAGGTACCCTGTGAAAAATCAATCTTCTCTCTGCTTCATACATCACAGCTTCCCCCCAGTCATCCAGTGCTTTGTGACTCTGAAATGAAGCTGTGTGACAAAGACAGGTCTATTTCAGCAGGCCACATTATCCAAAGGGGCTAATGAATGTTACACCTCACTGGGAACCTCATCCTGGGGCAGGGGAAACATCTATGCACAGAGCAACAACACTGTCTTGTACAAAGTACTTCCTGTACTGGAGGGTGGGAGGGAGGTCTTCATAGTAGAACAAACAAGTAGCTCTAGGCTGTGGAGTACACAGTTTTTCAGACATATTAATCTACCATCTCTTCAGGCCACAAATCATTTTTTTCTACCTCTTGACAAGCTGAATGTTGACTTTGAAAGACAATCCATGTAAGACCCCAGACTGTCTATAATATGTCAGGCTTCTCCACAGGGACAGACCAACCACACCAGCAGATGAAAACACTTTCTGTGCTGTGACTGGTGCTGATGACTGTTTTATCACCAGTGTGCCCACCTCAACATCAGAGCATAAATGCCAGCAGGGGAAGAAAAAAAATCAGTGGAAACACATTCATCCTGCCTCTATTTTCAAATCTAGAAAAAGGTAGCTGCTAGAATTTTCATACTACCTTATGACACAAATCTATTTTTTAAAAAATCCAGGGCTGGAGACATCACTCAGTAGTCAAGGTTCTTGCCTACAAAGCCTAAGAACCAGGGTTTAATTCCCCAGGACCAATGTAAAGCCAGATGCACAAAGTGGATCATGTGTCAGAAGTTCATTTACAGTGGCTGGAGACCCTGGTGCACCCATTCTCTCTCTCTCTCTCTCTCTTGCTCTCATATACACACACATATATAATATTTTAGAAATCCACTAATTCAATTGTCAGCAAATGTTTAATACATTCTTTCTATGATCTATTATGGTATCTTAGAATAATGTAATCAATCAAAGAAACAATCTCCCTCCCCTTATGGAATTTATAATCCTGGAGAAAGAAAACAAATGAATATCTCTCTTAAAAGGACAACTGGCGAAATAAGCAAGGGTGATGTTTTCCTGTGAACCGGATACCAGTACAAAGGGGAAGGAGATCAACGCAGAGAAAAATCAACTCCTACCAAATCAGAGAACCAGAGCCTCAGAGGCCCCCAACACCTCAGCATTGAAGCAGACCAAAAATGAACCCAACATGGCTCAAGGAAATTTTGCGGAAGAGGGGGCGGAAAGAATGTCAGAGTCACATGTTGGGTCATGATATGCAGAGACATTTATCATACCAATAACTGGGGGCTAACTCCACAATGCACGACCCATTTTCACTAACAAGGAGGGTCTAATGGGAGGGGGTAGATCACAGATGAGCCTAAATAATGGTACCAAACTGCCTGTATTTACTGAAAAGAAAACTAATAAATTAAATTTTAAAAAAAAAGAAAACAAACCCACAAATAATAAATTAACAAAGAAAATAAAAAAAAAACTAAGTAATGTTTACTGTTGTTAAAATAAGTTTAAAAAATCATGTTATGGAGAGATGAGGGGTTAAAGCAACGTGATATGTGATTATGAAGAGGATTTAGAGACAGGAATTTGCTGTGAAGAAATAAAATTTAAAAAGTTGTGAAAATGTACTATGAGGAAAAGAATAAGAATGCTAAAAGAGAAATAGTGAAATAGATAAAAGGCACTATGGCTAGAGGAATAAGCATGCATCAGAGAGTAATACTGTAAAGAGACTAAAGCTTTATTAGCTTCAATGAAAAGAAAAAAAAATAAGTTAGGTTTATTTTAACTGCAATGTGAAGCCACTAGAAAGTAGAAGTGGAAGAAGATACAAAATAAGAGGGCAATTCGCAAATTCTGTTTCACACTGACCACAGTGAAAAATGATGTTGTGCTGAGCATGATGGCGCACACCTTTTAAGACCAGCACTCAGGAGGCAAAGGGAGGAGGATCACCACATGTTCAAAGTTAGTCTGAAACTACAGAATGAGTTCCAGGTCAGCCTGGGGTAATTACAGTAAGACCCTACCTTAAAAAAGAGAGGAAAAAATCAAAGGGGATTTGTGGATTAGAAGCAACATTCATTGTCCAGGCAAGTTATGATGATAGTTTCACCTTTGGAAGTATCAGTGGAGAAAAGTTGTGATATATTTTAGATACATATTTAGAACCCAGGACACATTCAAAGACTTGGCAAAAGGCTAGGAAAGAGGAGAGACGTCAAGGAAACAGTCCAGACCTTGTGCTTAAGGAATTGAATGAATGTCCATGTTATTAGTAGGATGAAGCTTAGATGGAAATGATTACTTCTCCTTTGGACATACTACACTTGAGAAGACAGATGCCCAACACATTCTGAAGTTGAAAGTACAAACCTGGTCTTAAGGAAAGAAGAACACACAGAGTGCATTCTACACTGAATATCCCTCAGAGGAGCCCACCCAGGGTAGAGGTGCCAGTGAAATATGAATTTCCAACTCAGTAATAATGCTTGCATACACTATGTCCAAAATACTAGATGGGACAAAAAAAAAGAGTGTTATGTGTGCATGTGTGCTCTGTATGTGTATGTGTTTGCTTGCACAAGTGTGTGTAATATACCAATATAAATCATACACAAAAAAACCTCCTCAAATCCAAATTTAATTGGGAATACTCTACTTTCACATGCTGCTACCCTACATAACCCTCCTCACAGGACATAAGTCAAGAAGGCACCCAAACCAAGGAATACCCAGATTAAGCAGTAGAGCAGAGGAAGAGGAACAAGCAAAGAAGACTGAGGAAGATGCAGACAGGCAAGTATAGCATACAGGCTCTGAAAGAAAAATGGTATCTCAGGATGGAGATACCAAGCCCAGGGTCTGATTGCTGCTTAGGGGTAAAGTGTGATAAACTCACAAGGAGTCACAACATCTGGCATGATGGAAACATGCATTGGTGCTAGAAAACAACAGCTACAGTGAAGTGGGAAGATCAGAGCCCTCACGGGAGTGGAATAAAGACATGTAGACATGTAGACACGAACCAGGAATTTCTATTGTGCTACACTAGAAAGAAAGAGTGAAAATGTGGCAGCTATGGAGAGACACAGTACTGGGGTGACAAAGGTGACAGAGAGGAGAAATATAAGGACCAAAGTCTTTGAGAGATGAACAGGTTGAGACAATAGAAATAATTATTCCATTTTACCAGACAAAAAAAAAAAAAAATGGCAAATGTTGGTGTAGTATATGTTGGTTCTAAATTTTATCAGTAATTTCATAAGCATACACAAAATATCCTGCTAATATTCAAATATTTTCCTGTTTTAGTGTGCAAAACCTGTCCAGCTATTATCCACTCATGTAATCAAATACAGGCACGTTCCAAATTAGTTGTATCAAGCACTCTGATACCTAAATAAATGATTGCTAGATAATTATTTAGGAAAAAATTTCATATTATAATCAATGTTCTCATGGTTTTCTCTATTTTTCATAAACATGGGAAGTATAACATAGCCTCTAGAATATTACAAGACCAAAAATGAGATTCTTTTACATAGGAAACAAAAATTCCTAAATAGTATTCCAACTGTACCATGGAATTGTTCATTAAATAAAATAGTTTTGTTTAAAAAAAACTGAAAAGGCTGGAAAGATTGCTTAGTGGTTAAGGTGCTTGCTTGCAAAGCCTGAGGACCTAGGTTCAATTCCCCAGAATCCACATAAGCCAGATGCACATGTATCTGGAGTTCTTTTGCACTGTCTAGAGGTCCTGGCATGCCCATCTCTCCCTTATAAATAAATAAAAAATATCTTGGGCTGGAGAGATGGCTTAGCGGTTAAGCGCTTGCCTGTGAAGCCTAAGGACCCCGGTTCAAGGCTCGGTTCCCAAGGTCCCACGTTAGCCAGATGCACAAGGGGGCGCACGCGTCTGGAGTTCGTTTGCAGAGGCTGGAAGCCCTGGCGTGCGCATTCTCTCTCTCTCTCTCTCTCTGTCTGTTGCTCTCAAATAAATAAACAAAAAATTTTTTTAAAAAAATCTTAATTATTTTTTCAAAAAGCCTGAAAGCAAACATGAGTGAGTATTGCTGTGGAAATCAGCCTTTGGACCTGCTAACATTTGCCTTTGCTGCATGAATGTGAATATTTGTATTGGGTCTACTGCAAGATAAAAATCAAGCACTGAGATATAATTCAGTCATGTAGTAGGGAGACACAGCTATATTCTGGAAGCACACAGAGAAACTGGACATTTTTTAACAATACATAGAGTATTTCTCTAAGTATCAGGCAGTCATCTGCTGATTACCTGATGAAATTTGTCAACAAATACAATTTTTTGGCTTCTAACGCATTAGGTCCTTATCAGCAACACAAAGATAGCATAGTAAAGAAAATTTTTTGATCTTTTAGAATGATTAACTATGTCTACATGGTTCACGTTACTTCAACCCAGCATTCATGTTAAAAATAGCCTTGAATTCTTTTCAATACTTAAAGGAAAATGTCTTCTATCCATATCCTAAATTTGAGATAAAATTGATACTACCTTTATCCATATCCTGTATTTGAAGTCAAATTGATACTATCTTTAGAACTTATAAGATATGGATACAGAAAAAATTAATCCCTACTATTAAACTAATCTGTCAGTAACACTAACCAGATTAAACAAACATTTTTTCTCATTATTGCAACTTAAATTTTCCTTTCTACTTATAGCATCTTTTCATTTATCATGGTTTTCCTACTTTCCTACCTAAACAGGAGGATAATGAACAAGATTGGCCTTATATGCCTTTCAGGATACAGTACCTAAGAAGAATATATAAGGATAGATAGATGCTGGCTGGATGGAGGATGGATGAATGGATGGACAGGCAAATGTAGTGAGCAGGGAAGACAAAGCTATACTATGTATTTTGGTGCTAAAGAAAAAATCACAAATACACTCATCAGGTGAGAAAAAAAAAGACTTAGACAAAAATTTCAACTTCTTGCCATCCACACTTCTTAAGGCTAGAGCTCAGTCACAGAAACCTTAACCCCATTTTTGAAACCAGCCCTTCTACATCTTATTTTCAAGAATACATTTTCCACCCTCCAACCTACCCAACTCATTCACTCAAAAAGTCTTTAAAAAGATTTTAAATTACTTTAATGATATGTCAGATTTATAGCCAGATACTCAGTACTTCCTTAAAAGTCCAAAAGCAAACCCATATGCAAGGGAGAAGAGAGTAGGAGAGGAGTCCACAAAGGCCAATATTACCAAGAACACTGCCACGCTTACTTGTAAACAACCATAACAGTCTAGACTTTTAGCATTCACACCTATGAATGATAAATTGGTGCAATCCTTTCAGATATGAATGTTTTAGAAACTAGAACTGTTCTGGTCTCCTCTGTAATTCCAGCACTGTCACACAGAAGGAACTCAACATAGGTGTGAACTACATCAAAGAACAAGCAAGACTGCAGAAATACTTGTCTAGGTACCATGACAGGAACTAGAATTCAACCCAGTCACATAATGTCCTAACTCAGTGTATCAGAGAACAGGTTGTGCATATTCTTCAAGGGTTTGGTTTTAAGTAAGGACTATCCCTCCAGCTCCAAAAATAATAATCATAATAATGATTTTTAGAATAAGTATTATGTAGCCAAAAATCTACCCAACAATTATATAAAGAGGAGAGAGAGAGAAAGGGAGAAGAACATAAAGAGAAGAGTTTAAAAATTAATGAAATGACTGGCAAGCTTACGAGAATGAGGCACACGATGAATGAGAGGAGGGGATGCTTGGCAGGCAAGCGGAGGGACAGGATGCAGAGGGTAGAAGGATCATGGAGCATCATGACAGGGATAAGGGAAGTTAGAAAGGGGATTACACAAACCAGTGACAGCATAAATCAGTACCATGCAAAGCTTTCTCGTGGTTACATAATTAAAAAATATAATTCTTAATAAGAGAGGATGGAGAATTGTCCAGGCAGAGAAGTCCCCTGTAGGGGTTGGAGAAATATAGCCCTAATACCATAGTCCTGGAAAATTCCAGTGCCAGAATTGGGTTAGACTCTACAAAAAGATGATGGTCAGGAAGGCCCATGAGATCCCCAAATCCTATTTCCAAAAGCACTTGACTACCCTGCAGAGCTAAAGGTCAGACCCCATTGATGATGACACCACAGAAATATAAGAGATCATGCTAGAACTGAGAAGGAAGCCAGTATCCTGCTGGCTAGCCCTCATAGGGCTGGAAAGTGCTATTCAAGCTGCTGGGGAGATAATGGTCACCAATAGTGTGACCAAGCATGGTATACTACAAATTACAAAATCAGCCAGCTGAGCAAGATGTATGCACCTGTACAACAGTGGCATATAATATATGTAGGTAATCAACTGCTCTCTGACTGAATATGGTCCTGCTTAGAAACAGGGAAGTCATTTATACCTGGTACTGAGAACAAAGTCCAAATCCTATGCATAGGAAGGTCACAGACTCTAGAGTGAAGTTTCTATTGTTCTTTGGTTAAGAAGAGACTGAATGCCCATCAAAAAGACTTTGAGGGGCTGTACAGATTGTATAGTCATTAAGGCACTTGCCTGCAAAGCCTAAGAACCCAGGTTCAACTCCCTAGAACCTTTGTAAACCAGACATAATGAGATTCATGCACACAAGATCGTACATGCAACTACAGTTCAAATGCAGTGGCTGGAGGCCCTGGCATGCCAATTCTCTCTCTCTTTCTCTGTCACTCTCTCTCTTGCTCTCTATTTCATAAAAATAATTTTTAAAAGTCTTTGAAAGTACTATACTTATTCTCTTTGATCCATGCTGTTCTCACTCTTGGTTGGAGATTCTGCTTTTTACAGATAGCAACGAGTACTAAGGAGAACCAAGATCCATCAATACAACAAGAAAAGAGAGCTTACGGCCTAGCATGAGATCAGTCATCTATATCACATCTTCCAGGACCCAGGAGACATTACAAAGGAAGTAGAAACTTAAACATTAGTGCTACTTTCACTGCTAACCTGACAACCGCCTCCAAGGAGATGGTGGTAGACACTGAGGAAACTCCAAACCATCAAAGCAGAAATTCAGATGCAGAGAGCTCAACTGTAAAGGAGACTTAGATCTACCAAGGCTTAGATAACGTTACGGAAGAGGGAGGATATTGTAAGAGACACAGGGTGAGAAAAAGTATCTTTAGGTATTGTCCACCCCACAGAGACTGACTGTCACATTCAAGCCTCCACAGTGAATACCAATAACGCTACTGAGGCCCTTAGTGAATGAGGGTAGAGGAGAGGAGATATAAGAGAACGACCCGATGGGGATATGATCCATATGTAATATGTTCATACTGTAAAGGTCATAAATTTAAAATAATAAGAATATTGAGAAGTGAATAGTATGATTCCTAAAAGCTACATCCATAGATGGTCAAAGAAGAGCCAGTTCTTTATTTTCTTTTGCATTTCTTTCCCTTTTGTGGATATTTATTTAAAGCCTTAAGCATAGCCAGAGCTGAATATGAACTATACTCAGAGACTAATGACTCTAAGGTCGAGAGTTAATAAAATTCTGGAATGAAAAAATAATAAAAGCAATCAAAAGCAAAAGCCCAGCCAAGATCTAATCATATTATACTTCCATGAATGCAAAAAATATTATGAAATATTTAATAATCTTCTGAACTCCACATTTTTTATATACCCAGGGATTCCACAGACTTGTATACTATTATCTCTTCAGTTAATACACAGCCCTTGACACGTACTTGGATTCACAGCCACATCATCATGTCAAAACACAAGGCTACTTCAAGTACTTGAAGTCTTTCCTTTACAATCTTTGTGCTTGGTTTTGGGTTATTGAGCTTTCCATCTGCTTGTTGAAATCAGTACTGCAGTACTATCTGCCTACACATTATATGTGAGCCTTTGGGAACATGACTTATTTGATTTTTTAATTCTTATCTTGCTAGTACTTCTAAAACTGGATGAAAAAAAAAAAACAGAAAAGGCTCCAGAGGGACAGAACATGTCATGTTGTCAACTGAGATGTTAATATGTATTCTGATTTCTAAAAGACCTCAGGACCTGCATTAAGCTTTTAAATAGAAATGTAACTATCTTGTCAGAAAATGGATAAATATAGACTTATCTGATAACATGGTAACCCCAGTGGAAAAACATATCTTTATTGTCAGTCAAGATGATCCCAGTAATTACTGACTTCATAAGATATTAATCTTGTAAAGTAGATGACATAGGTAGTCAGGAAGCCTAATAATAACAAAAGAAATATAAAGTACCACCTATTAACCTGTTATATTATATTATCAACCTATGATATCACTAATTTAGCAACAAAAACATCACCACTGTTCTTGAGGATATTTTGTGCTGTGCCAGCCAGTCTCCTGGTTCTGCTCCTCTGAAAGTACTTATTAGTCTTCCCTTTAAAACAAGCACAGCCTCGGTGAGCATGTGTCCATACATGTACATGTATTACTTCAATTTGTATTCAGCTATAAAACTATTGTGTCAATTGTATGCAATCTCCTGAAATTTACTCCTGGTAGCTGAACATTACGTCTCAACAGTGCACTTGCATTGTTGCGCTCAACTGCAACTCATCTTACAGTTGTATAATTTGTTTAGTGAACTTAACAAGGCATAGCAGCACATTTCATGTCAATAGACAGTTGTGTTGTCTCCTATTCTATGTTAGTCTAAATGATACAATCTAGAACTGTTTGTACCCATATGTCTTAATTCCGTGTATAAGAATTCTTTTGTATTTATATGTGAAGAATATTATCATCGTAGAGAATGCAGGTGTCCAACTTTACAAGGTGATTCTGACTGCTCCCCAAAGTACATGTCTTAGGATACATCCTCAGCAATAGTAGTGTATTAGTTTGTATTGCTCTATAGATTCCTTACTTTTCTTGTCACTGTGGCAAAATCCCTAACAGAAGCAATTTAAGGGAGGAGAGAGATAAATTGGCTCAGGGCTTTAGTCTATCTTAGCAAAGAAGGCATGGCAGAGCTCAAAGTGGCCAGAGCATGTGGCAGATGCTCTTCACATCTTGAGCTTGAAGCAAGCTCAACTATAACCCCCAAATGCCTGCTCCAGTGATGACCTCCTCTAGTCATGCCTGCTCCCCTATCTCTCTGACTTCTCAAATCAATGCCACCAGCTACGGACCAAGTGCTCAAACATATAAGCATCTGATATGACATTTCATGTTTAAGCTAAAACACCCTGCCTATTACCAGCACATGCTATAAAAAGGCTTTTAACTTTCTAGCATTCTAGTGAGTATAAAGTGGTATTTATTTACTTTTGGTCTTACCTTGCATCATCATGATAGTCACTGGCAATCAGTGATGTTTTTATTTTTAATGATGTTTGTTTTTTAACTCTATGACTTTGGTTGATATTGATTACTTTCTGAACAATACATTTTTAAGTAAGCAACCAGTATCATTCCAGAGCTTACAATGCCAAGGTATGAAGAGTATGCATACTACCGTGGTATTAAGAGTATATGTTTTTCACTAACTTGGCCAACTATGTGATTTTTGAGTTCCTAGTCAAATGTTAGAATTTCTTTAAAAAATTTTTTCAGTCTCTTCCCAGCAACCTTTTAAAAATACATTCCTAAGAGAGTCAGTCCCCAGACAGTATGTCTAGTGCCAGAAACTGCTACATGAGTAACTAGGGGAAAATTACCAACATCTGTCCAGGCAACAAATGGTCTAACCTACTTGGCAGCAAACAACCTGATGTGATGCTCACACAGCTGCAATAGTGACACATAGGCATGGTGGGAAACCAACCACTCTAGATTTGACTACCTGATCTGCTCAATGGAATGGAACCCATATCTGAAGCTGGGAAACAAGTCAGAACCATATCCAAAAATGAGCCCACTCTCCATTAAACTCTCTCTAAAAAATAATGGTTATCACATTTATTTGCTGCTAACTTTACTCTCCATTGGAGAATCTGCTTCTTTTTTTCAGAGAGATGCAGATCCTAAGGAGAGAACCACCTCAACATACCTGAAAAGGGCTGCAGCTGAAACTAAGAATAACTGGAGAAACATGCAAGAGTCCTGTTTTCTTGGTGAACTGGGAACCAGCACAATGGAGAAGGAGATAGACACAGATAACAATCAGCCCCTACCAAACCAGATATCCAGAGACGCAGAGGCACCCAAGACCTCAACACTGAAGCAGACCTAAAATGAACTCAACATGGTTCAGGAAGATTTGCAGAAGAGGGGGTGGAAAGAATGTCAGAACCACACGTTGGGTCATGACACACAGAGACATTTCCTCCTACTCAAAGCTGAAGGCTATTCCCATAATGCAGATACCCCAACAAGGAGGGTCTCTGTGGAGGGGGGAAGACAGGGAGTAGGCTAACAATGGTAGCAACTTGACTGTATTGACTGAATACAAAATAAAAAAATAAAATAAAATACTATGATTAAAAATGATATTTTATACCCCTCAGCATCAATTTTTCTTTAGAAATGAAGCTCCCTATACCTCATCTTCTTAATTTTCATAAACTATAGAAATTATTACATCAGAGGTTCATTTGTAAATGTCAATAAAAATCTTTGAACTATAAAAAAATGCATTCATACATGAGTTTACTTCACTACTATCTTTCCCAACAGTGTTTTATACATTTTTCCAAGTATAATTGCTCTAATACTGCCAAACCTATTTTGCTTTTCAAGTTTAAATTAATCACGTGTGTGTGTGTGTGTGTGTGTAAGAGAAAGAGTAAGAAACAGAAACTCGGTAGTATGGAATTTGTGACTCCCCTTATTCCACCTCCTGAATGCTAGATGCTATGATCACAGGCCTGCGATCTTACCTCTGTATCAGCTTTCAAAATTGCTTTTAAATAGTTTTTAACTCTATACCAATATTTGGTAGTTGAAAAAAAAAGCTTTATAATCAATTGCTAACTATGTTAAAACAAATATATAAACTCATACAACAGGAAAAGATACATAAACTACATAACCAATGCAAAAACTTTTCTTTAACAGGCAATCTGAAAAAAAGTATTCAGCCTGGGCTGGAGGGATGTCTTAGGGGTTAAGGTGTTTGCCTACAAAGCACAAAGTTCGATTCCCCAGGATCCACATTAGCCAGATGTACAAGGGGATGTACACATCTGGAGTTTGTTTGCAGTGGCTAGAAGCCCTGGCATGCCCATTCTCCCTTTCTCTCTTTCTCTCTCTCTTCTTCTCCTCTGTCAAATAAATAAATAATATTTTTAAAGTATTTAGCCTGTGAAATTTTTTTTCAGATAAGATCTAAAGAAATAAAATAGAAGTTGACATTGCACTGGAGGCACTGCACTGAGCTAACATCTAGCTTTGTCTTATCATCAGTCTCACATCACACTAGAAAGCAGTTATACTGTCTGCTAAAGACAACAGTGAGGCAAACAAATATACCAATTTAATAAAATAACTGATTAAAGTCCCTAACCTTAGGTAACATCTTCCTTGAATATCTGATTCTCTAGGTACCATATTTTACAGGTTACAGATGATGAAGAGAGCAAATTATGTTCTATCAAATATAGTTTTTCCAGGTGTCGTCATGCATATCATTAATCTTGGCACAGGAGGCTGAGGTAGAAGGATCACCATGAGTTTGAAACTACTCTGGAGTACAATAAGACCCTGCCTCAAAAAAAAATCATCAAATATAGTTTCATAACCATTCATAATCATAGCTGTGGCTACAGCTAAAAAGCTTTGGATGGGGCTTCTGTCTGCACCAGTTAACTTTTTACATCACACCACTGGCTTAAGCATGAGACATCAACATTGAAGAATATGTCTTATTAGGTATCCAGCATAGTAATAACTTAAGCTGTCTACAAAATTAAGTAAGCTATGAGTTATAACTAAACTATAGAACCTAAGTAATAGATATAATTTCATTAATAGCTCCCCATTTAAAAATGACCAGTTGCCAATACTTTTAACATCACCAATGCCATTACCGTGATGACCAGTGCTATCCAATTCTGAGCTGAAGAGGACATTCCTACAAGTACTCAGATTACTGAAAAGCACAGAAACTGCCACCTGTGTAGGGTTAATGTTACTGATTCATTTTCTTGGCTTCTCTTTAATATAAACATGGTTAAGAATGCCCTTCTGGGCTGGTGAGATGGCTTAGTGGTTAAGCGCTTGCCTGTGATGCCTAAGGACCCTGGTTCGAGGCTCAATTCCCCAGGACCCACCTTAGCCAGATGCACAAGGGGCTGCACACGTCTGGAGTTTGTTTGCAGTTGTTGAAAGCCCTGGCATGCCCATACTCTCTCTCTCTCTCTCTCTCTCTCTCTCTCTTTCTTTCTTTCTCTCTCTCCTCCTCTCTGTCACTCTCAAATAAATAAATAAAGATAAACAAAAAAATTAAGAATGCCCTTCTTTTTCAACATATTTCTTTCTGCTAGGCACCAGACATCCTCACCCTGTCATCTCTCTCCCTGCTTTGCTTGCCCTTATTCTCTGGACCCTTTGCTGCTATTTGCTGTTCTGCTGATTTCCAAATGCTTATTGCAATGCCTCAGGCTTTCTTAAAGGATCTTTGACTATAATTTCTCCTACATAATCTCATCTAGTCCCAAGGAATTAATATTATCTCCTCACTGCTCATTTCTAACGCTTTTATCCAATCTTAATATCTTACCTGAGCCTGAATTGCATACTCCACTAAAAATTAAGCATTCCCAGTTAGTTGGCTAGTAGCCATCTCAAACTTCATATATCCCACCTACAGCAATACATGTCTATCCTTTTTCTCTGCCCACTATTCCTCTCCCATTCTTTATTGCACCACCATCCAAACAAGTAAAAAATGTACAGATAATTTGTGAGTCCTCCCCTTCCTTACCCTCATTTCCAACATTTCAGCCCTTCCTATGCTAAATACCTTAAGCATGTGTTAAATTCATGCATGTGTTTTATCCCTTTTCTTGTCCTACTGTGGCCTTCCCTACTCTTTCCTGTACATCTGTCTTTCCACCACTGTATCACTCTAACAACACAGAGAAACGTAATTTTCTTCTCTACATACAAACTTCATCACATCACTTAAAATTAGCCAGTGTGCAACTCCTTTACTGCTATGCAGAATAAATTCTGACTCCTTGCTCTGGCCTGGTAGATGGTTGGTGACAAGCCCTGGTTCCACTCCACCCATTTGCTCATTCTCCTTCTCTCTTGCACACATTTCCTTTGTAAAAATTCCAAACTTCAAATTCTTTGCACTACTCACTCTCCATATCACTATTCAAGCTTGGCATCTTAGGAGAGGCCCCATTGGATTCTGGATGTAGTTTAGTGCCCAGTTTACTTCCGCCACAAGGAATATTACTATCAATGACCATTCACTTTTGCATCTGTTTATACATTTTCTGACTCCCGCCATCAGTCTCTAAGCTTCAGATGAGAAACTTTTCTGTCTTTTTTTCCACTGTGTTCCAGAGTACAGGTTCTCCAACAGTGACTGCCTTAGAATAAGCACTCAAATATTTATTAAAGAAATAAATTTTTAAAAGCTTTCTCTCCAAATAACAACCACAAAACAAGACTCTGAGTTCTTTTTATTTTCATGTCAAGTGTAATAATCTTGGGGAAATTGCTTGATTTGTGCATTACCCTTTCATCCTAAAAAAATGTCATTTAAAATTTCTTCAGTTTTACTATATGTCATCTACTCTCTCTGTAAGCCAATTGCAATTGCACCATGAAGTCAAAGGTTCACTTTTATTTTTACTTCCAAGGAAATCAAAGAGCCGCCTCTGTGCAAATGTTAGTCATAATTTACACTCATTAAATTATCTGCCATTTCAGACAATGGAATGATAATAGTATAAATGATCCTAGAAAAATGCCTGCTTTTTTCAAGTATTGCTATTCTTTTCAAGGTCTGTCACTGAAATTACTGATGATTTCTTTACCTTCTCAGATCTATGTACTGTGGACACTGAAACCTGAGACAATTTCATAGCAATTATTAGTAGAAATATCAAACTACCCTTCTGTATCAACTATAGTAGTGATCTGATGGTAAATGATAAATATGATTTACATCAATATACTCTGCCAGGGTGGCAATCTTATAATGTTGGAGCATACACTAGGGCCCCTGGCTTTGCAGATCCAGATTCTATTCCCCAGAACCCATGTAAGCCAGATGCACAAGGTGGCACATGCGTCTGGAGTTTGAATTTGACAAGCCTCTGAGCAAAGAGGAAAGAACAGGGTGGAGAGACTCCTGGGCTGGTGGAAGAGAGCACCAGACAGTAGGGTGCTGTCACAGACCCAAATGCCCCACCCATGCTGACCAACCTCTGGGCCAGCAGGAGAGCACAGCAGCTCAGGGAACAGGGACCTCCCCCTGCAGACTGACCTGGGTGCGAGGACAGGGAACACAGGGGTCCAAAGCACAGACACATTTTCCTCTCTTTCTTTCTTCCACCTTTTTCCTCACTCTTCTTTTCTTTAGTTGTTATTAGTTCACTTGTTGATTGGCTTGCTAAGTGCACATTTTTACTCTATTTTTCTTTTTGGATAGTTTCTTATGCTTTGTGGAATCCGTTTTTGTTACTTTTCATGACATTTTAGTAAATTAATGGGTCTTCCCATATGGTCTTCTTCTTTTTATTCAGAGATAAGATTTACTGTGTCATTTTAAGGTGAGAAGATATGCTTTTTTATTGTTATTAGTAGTAGTACTAGAAACTTTGTCTGGACACATCATGTGTTGGTACCATCATTCCCCTCCTTCCTACCCCCACTCCACTACAGGACCTCCTCTATGAGATTGCTAGTAACCATCATGGGGTTGTGGGTTCTGGGTTGTGAGATCAGCAGTCAGTCAATGTCTGTATGGGAGGGGAGAAATGCCTCCCTCCCACTCTGTGGCTCTTACAATCTTTCTTCTCCCTCTTCCACAAAATTCCCTGAGCCTTGTGGGGTATCTTTTAAGTCTACTCTAGTGTTGAGATTTCTGCACTTATGGATTTCAGCTTTGGTACTTTTTGAGTATCCTCAGTGTCCATCACATTCTTTTAAAAAAATTTTTTTTTATTTGTAAGGAGAGAGAAAGAGACAGTGTGTGCATGCCAGGGCCTCCAGCTGCTACAAATGAACTCCAGATGCATGTGCCACTTTGTGCATCTGGCTTTATGTGGATACTGGGGAATCAAAGCCAGGTCATTAGGGTTTGTAAACAAGCACTTTAACTGCTAAGCCATCTCTCCAACCTCTATCACATTCTTTACAATGACTTTCACCCTTGAACATTATTTACCCACTACGTATTAAACTACAGCTCACCATATTATGACTTTATGACTGTCCCTCACTTTTCTAACCCTACAAAAACTTTCTCCTCTACATTCCTTCTGCTGAACTCTTACCACTACCTCTTCCTTTCAACTATTAATCTTCCATGAGTGCTTACATTAACAATCTAGACAGTGAGCTGGAGAGAATGGCTTAGTGGATAAGGCACTTGCCTGTGAAGCCTAAGGACCAATGTTCGACTCTCCAGATCCCATGTAAGCCAGATGCACAAAGGTGAGGCAAGCGTAAGTTTTCACATGCCCACTAGGTGGCGCAAGCACCTAAGTTCCACTCTAGTAGCTGAGGCCCATGCATGCCAATTATCTCTCTCAAAAACAATTTTTTTAATCTAGACAGATATTAAACAAATATAATTTAAGCAATTTATAAAAACTAAGACAAGAAGTCAACACCAAAGCAAGAAGACATCTGGAATCACAAATACCAAGGTAGAAATTAGTGAAATAGAGACTAAAAGAACAATACACTGAATCAATCAATTGGTTATTTGAAAAAGTTAACAATCTTGACAAAAAAGGAGTCGACACAAATGTCCCCAGTGAAATCCAGGAAGTCATTAGGGAATACTATGACAACTTATATCCCCCAAAACTGGAAAACCAAGGTCAAATGGCTAATTCTCTGAATGCAAATGACCTGCCAAAATTAAAGACAGATGACATAAATAATTTAAATAGAAATATAACAAAGAAACTGAGTCAGTAATTTAAAAATCTTCCTACAAAAAACAAAAACAAAAACTCTGGACCAGGTGGTTTGCTGCTCAATTCTATCCAAGTTTTAAGGAAGAGCCAGGTATGGTGGCACACGTCTTTATTCCCAGCACTCAGGATGCAGGTTAGGAGAATTGTTGTCAGTTGGAGGTCAGCCTGAGACTACATAGTAAAATCAAGGTCAGCCTGGGCTAGAGTGAGACACTACCTCAAAAACAACAACAACAACAAAAAAAATGTTTTAAGGAAGATCGAAAACCAACCTTTCTCAAACTGTCCCACAAAACAGAGGGAAGGAATACCAGCTAAGTCACTATGATGCCTGTGTTATTCTGATACAAAAGCTGGATAAAGATAGGAAAACTACAAAGCAATTTCCCCAGTGAACATAGATACAAAAATCCTTTAAAAAAATACTTGCAAACCAAATTCCAAACACAATCTTAAGAGGATTACACGTCATGACCAAATTGGTTTTATCCTAGGGATACAAGGTTGGTTCAACATATACAAATCAATAAGTGTAATTCATAAAATATGTAAACCTAAGGACAGACATTATATAATCATCTCAAAGGATGGATCAGAGATATTTGATAAGGTACAGTACAGCATACCCTCATGATGAAAATATTGGAAAAATTAGGAACAGATAGAACATGCCTCAAAATAATAAAAGCCATATATAATAAATCAACATCATACTTACTGGAAAAATATTAAAACCATTTCCTCTAAAAATCTGGAATAAGACAAGTGTGCCCACTATCTCCTCTCTTATTCAATATAGTGCTGAAAGTCTAAAAGCAATAAGACAAGAGAAAGATATAAGATGGGTAAATATAGAAAAGAACAACTAAAACTATCCCAATTTGTAGATGACATGATTCTGTTACTTAAGGGACCTTAAAGACTCTCCAAAATAACTCTTAGATTTAATAAATACCTTTAGCAAAGTTGAATGATGCAAAATCAGCATAGAGATATTCTGGTTTCTCTTCAGATCAAATAAATCTTTCATCTTTTACTTTTAAAAAATCAACATAGAGAACTCAGTGGTATATATGTCATCTATGTCAACAATGAGCATGGATTGAAAGAACAGTCTATTCACAGTAGCTCCCTAAAATAAAGTACCTAGGAATGAACATCCCCAAGTTCCTATAAGACCTCTCTAAAGAAAAGTTTATGACACTTACAAAAAAGAAGAGAAGTGAAGAAGGTAGCTGATATTTGAGAGACTTTCCATGCTTTTGATTTGGCAGAACTAATATTGTGAAAATGGCTATATAATCAAAGAAATCTACAGAATCAAGGCAATTACCATTAAGGTTCCAATGACATTTTTCTCCAGACTAGAAAAAAAAATCTTGCAATTCATACAGAAACATAAAATATCATGCATAACAGAAACAATCCTAAGCAGAAAGAACATGGTGAGCATTATCACAATTCCTTACTTAGAAATATACTATAGAGCATAATGGCAAAGATTGTATGGTACTGGCATATAACCAGACACCACACCAATGCAGTAGAATACAGCACCCATAAGCAAACCTGTGAAATTTCTGTCACCTAGTTTTCAACAAAGGCATAAAAGATACACTGGGGATAAAAGACAGCTTTTCAACAGATGGTGTTGACAAAGTTGGAAATCTACCTGCAAAAGAATGAAATGAGATCCATGGCTCTCCTCCTGCACAAAGATCAATTCAAAATAGACCAAACACTTTCTATTAAAACCAAAAATGCTGATAGTACTAGAAGAAAACAGGAAACTCACTAGAAGTTGTTATTAGTTAAGATCTGAAAAGGACTCCCTTAGCCCAGGAAATGGTCCTAAGAATCAACAAATGACAGTACATGAAATTGAATTTTGTTTTCTAAGCAGCAAAACAAAACTACAGTGAAATTCCATCTTAACCAAGTCAGAGGAGACAGAATCAAAAAACAAACAAAAAAAAAAAAAACAAATATTGGTGCAGACGTTGGGAAAAGGGTACCCTACTTACTGTTAGTGGGAATGGAAAGTGGTACAGCCACGCTGGGTGTCAGCGTGTTGATTCCTCAAGAAACTATCAAGAGAACTGCTATATTCTCCAGCTCTACTCTTTTGGGTATATACCCTAGGGACTCTAAGAGAGCATACTATGGAGATACCAATACATGTATGTTTATTGCTGCATTCTTCATAATAGCTAAGAAATGGACCCAGCTCAAATACCCATTAACAGATGAGTAAATAAAATATAGCATGTATACATAATGAAATTTTATTCATCCATGAAGATAAAGGAAATCTTGACATTTGCAGGGAAGTGGATACAATCAGAGATCATTATGTAAAACAAAATAAGCCTGACTCAAAGGAACAAATAGTACTTTTTTCTCTAAAATGTTCCCCCTAGGGGTGTGTGTGTGTGTGTGTGTGTGTGTGTGTGTGTGTGTGTGTGTGTCATGAAAGTAGAAAAGTAGAAAAGGGGTTGTGATACAGTACATGAAAGCAGAAAGGGGGTCTTTTGGAGGGGAAGAAGGTGGCCAGCAAGAAGATGATGGAAGATAGGAAAGGGATTGAGTTGGATGAATAAGAATACAGTAAAATTATATACATATATGAAAATACCATGTAAAACTCATTACTTTGTGTTCTACCTTAAATTTTAAAAAGATATAATTTTTAAATTAATGATGCTAGAAACAAAAGTGGTGCTTACCAAATTTCAGTATCCTTAAAGGTTTACTAAGGAAGTCTTTCATTGGCTTCAACTCTGGTTCAACAAAAAGTACAAAAATACACTGTGTTGACTTTAATTACTGGCCATGATATTTCTAACAAGATGTCTGCAGCTAATTGCCATTAAAGTACAGATGCTGAAAAGCAATTAAAAGACAATGTACAGTCAATGCTCTTTGGAGATCCAAGATATTCCTACAATTATCTCCAACTATTTTATGATATTAACTGGCTATGTCTAGGAATATGTCAAAATAGCATTATTCAGCTTTACATCCAACTAGTGTATCTAATTCAGTAATGCACAAGACATCAGGAACAATATTGCTCGTGGCACATGCTGATGGTGTAGGACTCTCCCTGCTACAGATTTTCCACCACAAATTAAGAAAGAATAGCCCAATTTCTGTCTCAGGGACCGATATGGGGCAAAGGTACAGTTTGCACAAAGAAGAAAGTGGTGCATAGAACAGCTACAGATGATGACCAAAAGCTCCAGAGTTCTCTAAAAAAAACCAACCTGGTTGTAAATAACACAGCTGGTACTGAAGAAGTGAACATGATCAAAGATGATAGAACAGTTACTCATTTCAACAATCCCAAAGTCCAAGCACCCCTCTCTGCGAATACTTTTGCAATTACTTTGGCAGAAGCCAAACCAATTATAGAAATGCTTCCTCGAGTATTAAGTCAGCTTGGGGCTGGCAGCTTAACAAGCCTTGGAAAGTTAGATGAACAGTTCCCACCAAAGCAAGTGTTGGAGAGCAAAGCACCAAAACCAGAGGACAATGATGAAGAGGAGGGTGACTGATGAAGCACTGAAGAATGAGACTAACTAAAGTCTTTCCTGTGGTTTTGAAAGCTGTCATGGACTAGATTTAATTATCAGCTATGTGGTCCCAAACTTTTAAGACACAGAGAAAATCCACTGTTACTACTTCAGCAAAACACAAATATTTTGTATATTAATAATGCTGTTTATTGGGCATTTATTAGTCATTTGATTTTGTATTTTATACTTCCTCCCAGAATAAAACTTTTAGTTAAACTATGAAGTATTGCTGTTTGAGAGTATTTTGGTTTCTGATTTTTTTGTTGTTGTTTAGGGGAAGGAGTATTTTTTAATTATTATTAGTTATGTACACAGTGTGTATACAGCCATGTTGGTACAATCGTTAGCCTCCTCCCTGTTCTCCCCATTCCAAAGGGACCATCTTCATTTGGTAATGTGGGTCATGCATCAATTATGGAGAACAGGCAATGTCTCTGTGCATCATGTCCCAATATGTGGTTCTAACAATCTTTCCACCCCCAATTCCATGAATTTCCATGAGCCATGATGGGTTCATTTTAGGCCTACTTCAGTAAAGAGGTCTTGGGAGCCTCTGTCTCTAGATATCAGGTTTGGTAGTAGTTGATTGTTCTCTGTCTATCTCCTTCACCCTTGTGCTGGCACCAGGTTCAGCAAGAAAGCAGCACTCTTACTTATTTCCCTAATTACTACATGGGTTCAGTTGGTGAGGTGCAATGGGCTAATTCTCTCCTTAGTATCTGCATCCATCTGAAAAAGAGAAGCAAATTCTCCAACAGAGTGAAGTCAGCACCAGATAAAAAGGGATAACCATTATTATTTTAGAGAAAATTTAATAGGTATAAGCCCTCTTGAAGTCCATGATTGGTGGTAGCTTGATGATGGAGAACAGGCTCATATTTAGATATAGTTCTGACTCATTTTCCAGAACCAGCTAGAGGTTCCATTCCACTGAGTGGATCTGTTAGCCAAATTAAGGGTAGTTGGTTACCTGCCATGGCTGTGTGCCACTATAGCACTTGTATGAGCATCACATTCGGTTGTTTGCTGCTGAGTAGCTTAGACCACATGTTGCTTGGACAGATGTTAGTCATTTTCCCCCAGCCACTCATGCAGCACCTTTTGGCACTAGAAAAACTAAGTGTTTGGGGACTGACTTTCTTCCATATTCCAGCCAGGTCACTCCATGTTCATAGCAACAACATATGGTGTCTTTGGCAGTAGGGTTTTACCACTAACCTCTGGTGGGTCCTCAGGTACTTTGACAGAAATCTGTCTTCTTTTGGAAAACCTTGTATATCTCTTTGATCAACAACTCATTGTGGATGTTAATTATATGCTGGTACTGGGAGTTACAGGCCAGCACTAAGGAAAAGAAGGAAGAAAAAGATAGGTAATATAAAAGAGAAAGAGAAGAGAGAAAAGGGGCAGAGAGAGATGAACAGAAGATTAAGCCTAGTCTTCATCATACCCTTTCCAGGGTGCTGTGGCTCAGGTGTTCCCTCTAAGGACCTGATGAAGGTTCAACCATTATTCTGTCTTTTAGGTTGTAGAATTTTATGGTACTGCTGCCATTTGGGTCCAGTTTTGTGTCACTCCATCCTTGCCCTCCCCTCCCACCCCAACCTCCCTATTGTCCAGTCCTTGAGATGCTTATTGGATATGTCAGCATCTTGGGCAGATTCAGGTTAGGAGCCACAGATGAGTGAGACCATATGGTGATTATCTTTCTGTGATTGGGTGAGTTCACTGAGAATGACCTGTTCCAAGTTCGGCCACTTTTCTTCATTGTGTCATTTTTTTCCTCGCTGCTGTGTAGAATTCCATCATGTAGATATACCACATCTTGGTTATCCATTCTTCTAATGATGGACATCTGGGTTGATTCCAGCTCTTAGCTATGATGAATTAAGGTGCTATAAACATGGTTGAGAAAATCTCTCTGAACTGAAGTATGTAGCTTTTAGAGTAAATGCCCAGTAAGGGAATAACTGGCTCTGTTGATCAACACTTTTAGGAGTCTCCATTTTGCTTTCCATAGTGGTTGTAGCACCTTACATTCCCACCAACAGTGAATGAGGTTTCCTATTTCTCCACATCCTTACCAGCATTTGTTTTCATTTGATTTTTTTAAATTTTTTTGTTTATTTATTATTTATTTGAAAGTGACAGAGAAAGAGGCAGAGAAAGAGAGAGGAAGAGAGGGAGAAAGATAACAGGCGCACCAGGGCCTCCAGCAGCCACTGCAAACGAACTCCAGACACATGAACCCCCTTGTGTATCTGGCTAATGTGGGTCCTGAGGAATCGAGCCTCCAACCAGGGTCCTTAGGCTTCACAGGCAAGTGCTTAACCACTAAGCAATCTCTCCAGCCCTCATCTGATCTTTTAGTGTTTACCTTCCTTACTGGAGTAAGGAGGAACCTTGATGACTAGGGATGATGAATATTTTCTTAAGTGTGTGTTTACAATTTGTATTTCTTTCCCTCAGAACTCCCTGTCCAGTTCTCTGCCCCATTTTGGGAGTGGGTTATATGTTTTTTATTGTTTAGGTTTTGGAGTTCTTTGTAGATTCTAGAACTTAGGCCTCTGTCAGTTGGATAGCCAGCAAAAATTTTCTCCCATTCTGTGGGTAATCTATTGGCTCTGCTTATTGTACAATTGTCTGTGAAGAAACTTTTCAGCTTCATGAGAACCCAATGGCTGAGTGATTGTTTAAGTTCCTGAGCTACTGGGTTTTGGTCTCATTCCTGTCTCATGAAAAGTTCCTTCTATTTTTTTCTTCCAGTAGTAGCAGAGTTTCTGGTCCTATATTGAAGTCTTTGATCCATTTGGACTTGATTTTTGTGCATGGCAATATGTGTGGATCAAGTTTCATTTCCTGCATATGGTTATCCAGTTTGTCCAGCATCATTTGTTGAAGATGCTGTCTTTTTCCAGTCTACAATGTTAGGGCCTTTGTCAAATATCAAGTATCTGTAGTTACTTAACCCAAAGTCCAAGTCCTCAATTCTGTTTCATTGGTCTATAATCCTGTTTTTATGCCAGTAACAAGTTTTTTTTTATTACTATGGCTTTGTAATATAGCTTTAGATCAGGTATGGTGATGCCTCCAAAGGTGTTTCTTTTGCTGAGGATATTCTTGGATATCTGAGGCCTTCTACCATTCCACATGAACTATGAGATCATTTTTTCTGTCTCTTTTCTTCCCTGGGAGATAAGGTGTGGTTAGGCAGATGCCATCTTGGCCAGAAGTCTAGAAGGTACATTTTTTATATATGAATGTATATGTGTGGAGCTGGGTATGTGTGTACATGGTGGAAATTAAACTGGAAAACAACTCTATTCATTCTCTTCCTCCCCCCCCCCCCAGTAGAAATAAAACAATTTTTTACATTTGACCAAAAAAAAAGCAAGACCATTATATATCTTGTGATTATCTTTAAAAGGCAATTTAGTTTCTGATAAAGTAAAATATTATATAACTGTTCAAAATTCCAAGCTATTGCCAAGCCCTCTCATAAAAATTGTGCTAGGTATTTGAATTGATGAGTTTGACCACAGAGATACAGCAGCTCACTGTCTGCTCCTTGGAGATTACAGTTCAATAAGCTAAAATTGCTACAGATAGCATCAAGATTCTGATTTCAAGAGTTATGAATAACACATTGTAAGTCAAAATTAAAAACAATAAAAGAATCCTTATCTTAATCTCTCAAAACTAAGATGTTTTAGCATTATGTCATTAATATCAATGAAGATGGTGAAATTTCAAATAATGAATTCACATAATGCACTATTCTAAATAAGCATATACAATTAACATTGCCAGATAATCTTAATATCATCAGAAATGTGGAATTTCAAAGGGGAAAGTGTCGGGGGGAAGGGAGGGAATTACCATGGGATTTTTTTTTATAATCATGGTAAATGTTAATAAAAATTTAAAAATTAACAAAAAAAAAGAAATGTTGTATATATTAAAAACCATGGGGATCTTAAGGACAAATGTCTTCACATAGAATTATCCAAAACAAGATTTTGATCGGAAGAAAAGCTCTTATTCTTCACAGTTGTAAAAGTGAACCAGTATTCCTTTTTCATGTGTAAAGGAAATTAGCCTTTTACTATTAATAGAAAGCCAACATTTATTATGTGACTCTCTTAATGAAATATCTTAACAATGCACTAGGCACATTGGCACACTTCAAACAGAAGGCCTCAAACTCTCATTTTTAATACTTACCAATTCCTCCAGGTATACATGGAGAACACCTGAATTTGATAATCATCATGTTAATATACACCTTTGCTACCGTTAATTCCCCTTTAGCCAAAGAGTATATTGCCTAATTCAGAATAACTGCAGGCCTTAAATCACTCTGCTGCCCACCAAGCACAAAAAGAAAAAATGTAACTATCCTAAAAATTGAGAGTTAACTTGAAAGTTCAGAAAAGGAACACATATTCTACATTGTAGCAAAATATTACTCTTGGAAAATTATGAAGATGACATCAAAACCCTATGAAAGAAATGTGGATTCAAGGACAACCCAGAAAACACAAAGAATATAGGCTTTAAAAATGTCTAGCCCAGAAATTTGTGCTTTTAAGGTGCCTTAGAGCCATACATTCAAACTACCAAAATAGGATGCCAAATTATGATACAATGAACACCCAGTAGTCAGTACTCAACTTATCCATACAAGGTATATTCCAAAAACCCAGATGATGCCTAAAACTGAAAATACTCCAACAGGCTATAATTTGCCCTCTATAATCCTACCTGATTATTTATCTAATTTATAAGTTAGGCCCAGAGAGAAATTTAAAACAAAAATAATTAAATAAAGCAATTCTAACAATATAATGTAATAAAAGTTATGTGAATGTATTGTCAGTCAAAAGACCTTCCTGCATTGTGGATCTTAGCAAATTCAACATATGGTTTGTTTCTTTCACTACTAAGTCAAAGATAATCACCTCTTCCCATAAAAGAAAGATTTTGGAGGTTCTCCTTGGCACATCTGAGTAGCCAGCCAGCATGACTAGTAGTGAACATTGGCATCATAAGCAAATAGGTAAGTAATAAGGTAAAGGCAGTAAAGTTTATTGGAGACAGCCAGTGATTGTCCAATAGCCAATAAATGACAAATTTGAGAGCAGTGCATATAGCATGGGTATGGTGGAAATAGGCACAATCACATTTGGGGTACAATGGAGTAGGAGGGTATAAAATTTCATTATGACACTCAGAATAGCATGCCATTTAAAACATACCTGGCATATTTACGGAATTGCAAGTTTAATATATTCAGACTATAATTGCCCATGGGTGACTGGGACCATGGAAAGTAAAACCTTGTATTGAGGGGAGAGGTGACTGTCATTAGAGACCATGAATTTATACAATTCATACAAACCTCTTCCTGCAGCAGCATGAACATATTCACGTCCATATTTACACATTATCTCTTGTTTTTCCCCATCCATATATTTGATTGTATGATCAGACTGCTTGCTCTACTCTTACCAAAAAAAACCAAACTGATTTTAACTTTTCTCCAAAGTCCATCTATTCTTTGATCTGAAGTGTAATCTTTAATCCCAGAGTGATTCAACAATGCAATTTCAGGAAGCAAGTTCTGCGTGAAGGAGCCTACACTTCACTGTCAGAGAGTTACGAGAGATGACAGTTTGTAATCCCATGGACACAGTGAACGATGTGCACATATCAGGAAATCTGGAGAGAAAGACATCCAGGGCCCTGAACAGAATGAGTAGTCAGTCACAGATTCGTAAACTATAACAAGCATTTTGACCTTGAAGTCATAACATTTTCAAGGCTCCATTTTCTTACTTATAAAATGGATGTGAACTATTAAAGTGTGAGCAAAGTCATCCAACTTCAGAGTGTCCTAATAGCACCTAAGACATGAGGACAGGAAAGCACAGACTCATTTCCGGTCTCAAAGATGCCCAGCAAGGTGCTTTATTCTAAGGACTCTGTGCCCAGAAGAAAACACCTAGATTATAAAACACACATGTGGGAGTCATGGGTATGTGGGAGACAGGGCTGAGAGGTAAGATCACATTAACCAGAAAGAGTTCGTGTTAGCAGAGGTGTACAAGATACATCCCAGTACTTGAAAATATTTTTAAAATGTCAGAGTCTGAGAAGATGGCTCTGCTGGTATATAATCATAAAGACCTTAGTTTGTATTGTTAGAATCCATTTAAAAGCCAGACGTGGCAAACAATAATAAACCAAGTGCTGGAGAGATGGAGACAGAAGAATCTCTGGGACTTGCTAACTAGCCAGTCTAGCACAACTAGTCAACTATAAGTTCAGAGAAAGATGCTGTCTCAAAACCTAAGATGGAGAGTAATTGAGGAAGGCACCCCACATCAGTGTCTGGCCTTCCCAGGAGTGTGCGCACACACAAGCATTTTACACACACACACACACACACACACACACACACACACACTACATGTGAAAATATTTCTGAACAATTTTATGGTTTATATATGAGTTAAAACATAAATTTAAAGAGAAGGAAAAGATAAGTACCAAAGATAAACACATGATAATTGGCAGGACAGGTGTGACAGTTAGACACAGTAGGGCTAGTCACATGGCAAGGAACTTTTAATAGTGTTATATGCAGTAACAATTTTTAGAAAGATAGAAAACCACTCAGTAAATGTGTATAGAATAGTGACAAGGAATTTAGGATGGTCATACCTAAAGACCCCTAGTTTTTCCACAAATGAAGAGGAATCATGACCAAAGTATAAGATTTGTGAGCATCAAAGTTTGGAATAAATAATTATTGAGGGAGATGAGAAAAATGAAAGGACCAAATAAATTATCAATGATCAGGTATGGATGTGCACACTCATGTGTGTGTATGTGTGTGTGTGTGTGTGTGTGTGTGTGTGTATTATGATGTAAGTGGTAGAAAAAAATTTAAGAATACATTTTCAAGCTAGAAACCTGACTGAACCCTTGCCTCCCCTTTTTTGCTTACAGTTTTGTCGGAAGACCTGTCCTTCCCAAATGGATGCTGCAGACTTCACCAACACTGTCCTTCCCACCACTAGAACTGCTGGTACCCACTGTGCGGCAGTAGGAGAGGAAACAATGGGCACACATCCTGACTTACAGCTTCTATTATGCACGTCCATACTAATGATAACATGACCCTGGGGCATCCTCACTGTACAGCTGTGTCCTGCTTACAATGCGTTACCTAAGTATCATAACTGACTCCCCTAAAATGGTTCCCTACCCATTTCTTCATGGTTTCTTATTGTTGAAGAATTTTATACAAATGCCCCCCCAGCTAAGTAGCTCTAAAACCTGTCTATAAAAATACGAACCCACCAGAACTCAAGGGCTGGAGAAATCTGGAGCATTGGCTCTCTAATATACCAGCATAATAAATTTGAGTTCTCCACTCCGAGTGACATTCAGTTTGCTCACTGACCCAAATCCAAATTTCTGCAATAATGAGGCTGCGGGTTATGTTGCTGTACCCACACTCTGTCTTTCAACTTCTCGAGACACAAGATATACATTAACAGATTATCCATAGGATCTAGAGGTATAATCCACAGTGGAAAGCATTATTATCCTACTTTATAAATTGATAACACAGTGTGAATATTAAGAGCTTAATTTAAATGATTGAAATCAGTCATTTCATACCAACTTCAACAAAAGTACAAAGCTAACTGAGTACAACCAGTGAGCGCCAGGTGATGAACCAGCGCTGACTCTCTTCTAGCCTCTCAAGTCAAAGAATACCCCCCTCCCAAGAGGTTGATCCTGAGACCAAATATAGTCCACAGACACCTGTTTGGTGGACCTTAGCGTGGAAGAGGTCCCATCTCCAAGGAGTGCTTGATAAAATATAGACATAAGGGGCTAGAGAGATGGCTTAGTGGTTAAGCACTTGCCTGTGAAGCCTAAGGACCCCGGTTCAAGGTTCAATTCCCCAGGACCCACGTTAGCTGGATGCACAAGGGGACGCATGCATCTGGAGTTCCCTTGTAGAGGCTGGAAGCCCTGGCATACCCATTCTCTCTCTCTATTTGCCTCTTTCTCTCTCTGTTTGTCACTCTCAAATAAATAAATAAAAATAAACAAAAAAATAGATATAAGAAATATTCAAGAATAATAAGTCCTTGAATGCAAGTTGTCCCACAGCAGCCTGATTCTAGTGTGTGAGAATAGACCCAATATGTGAAGAGACTGAAGAGAGGGCAGACAGGGGTTTTTTAGTATTTTTTAAATTTAATTTATTAGTTTTCTTTTCAGCAAATACAGGCAGTTTGGTACCATTGTTTAGGTTCATCAATGATCTACCCCCTCCCAATGGACCCTCTTTGTTGATGTAAATGGGTCGTGCATTGTGGAGTTAGCCCCCAGTTATTAGTATGATAAATGTCTCTGCAAATCATGACTCAACATGTGACTCTGACATTCTTTCCGCCCCCTCTTCCGCAAATTTTCCCTGAGCCATGTTGGGCTCATTTTTGGTCTGCTTCAGTGCTGAGGTGTTGGGGGCCTCTGAGGCTTTGGCTCTCTGATTTGGTAGGAGTTGATTTTTCTCTGTGTTGGTCTCCTTCCCCTTTGTGCTGGTATCCGGTTCATCAGGAAAACATCACCCTTGCTTGTTTTGCCAATTATCCTTAGTTTCTGCCTGTATTTATTGGGGATTTGCTGACAAAGAATGAGCCCTGCACAGTCAGTAGTAAGACCAGCTGGATCCCTGCAGTTTGGGTTCAAAAGAGGGGCTTACGCCTGGCTTAGTACAAAAGTGACTTTATCTGAGCTGGAATGTAGTTGATTTACCTTAAGCTCATATCAGAGTCAGGTACATCCTTGGCTCCAGGGTCACATGAATAGCTCTACATGTACTGCAATGGTTTTGTTTATTTATAGTTTCCTGAGAAACTATGTAAGAAAAATCAGCAGGAGTCATCCTGGTACAATTAATAATCAAGTTACTAATCAAGATGGCTACACTCACATCCAGATGAATCCACATACCAGTCAAGACAAGAGAGAAATTGGCCCCAGATTACAGCAAAATTCTTACCAAATTCATTCTATAGACTAAAATTACTTAAAGAAGAAAGAACATTTAAGGTGGGAAGTACAACCGAGGCAGGAAATGGTGCTGGGTCAAAGGTCAGGATGCCAAGCCGCAAACCACCCACTCCTGTGGTAAGCACCCAGCCGCCGCTTTGCCATCGGGGCTGATGCACAGCCAGTGCAGCTCCAAACCATCTGTGCTCCTTCCAAGCCCAACACTGCCAGTGATTTGGGCAATTCTATTTTAGGAGACATTTGTTTCATAGATCAGATGTTTGACTGTTTCTTTGTCTTTAGGATTTGCAATATTGAGACAAGCATTTGCCTGTTTGTTCCCTACATTCCTGAAGAGTGACATCATGGCAGATGGTGATAGGTTTCATATTTTATTCTTACAATTTTCAGAAGAAAATAACAATATTCAATTTACCTTACACTTTCTGGGCCAATTATTTATGATTGAATTGGGAAACTTCTATGGGTTTAGATTTTAAAACGATTGTTAAAAATATTATCCTAATTCACTTTTATAGTGAACCAGCAACAGGAGGAGGAGTCCCTGACTCTTTGATCGGTACTGCCCCCTTTCCTTCACCCCTCAAGATGCAGACTTGGCAACATGTTAAGCAAATAGGAATAAGACTGGCACAATCCTCTGACAATGTCAGTCAACAACGCTCCCATTCCTCTTACATCTAGCAAGTTTCATCACCCACACCAAGCTTAACTGTATTTAATCCTTTGGTTTCCTTTGTTAAACTATGACATTTTTGTACCCACAAATTTTAAATTAGTTTTGTCTTGGCTACCAAATTAAATGCTAAAAACAATTTATTGCCAAGATGAGGCACATGTTCTAAAGACAGCCTCAAATCTTTAGAAAGCCCACATTCAGTCAGATGTGCTCAATGAACCAGGCTACTTGTCCAAGATTATTGTCTGGGGCACAGCAAGAACAAAACCAGGGTCACTGATAGAAGTGGAAAGTAAGCCTCTGGTCTAGACCAAAAGTCACAGCAGAATTAGGGTCAAACCAGGTTAAATAAGAACTTGAGAAGGTGAAACAACACCGGGAAGCAGGGAACAGAAGCAAGGTACTGAGCTATCATGTCCCAAACCTCCTAGACACAGAAAGGCTGTGAAGTCAGAGGAGAACCACACCAACAGCAGCCAGAAGTCGGTGCTTCATCCTGGGTTAGCAGCTCCCACCCAGACTTTATGAAGGGTGAAGTTCTTTAAAAGTTTATGCAACCTAACAATACTGACTGTTACAAATGATAACATGACTATGCACTGAGCACTGGGCATGCTTTACCTCATTTAAGCCTCAAAACAACAGCAAGAGAATGTATTCACACTCAGTTTACACATGAAAAAAAAAAAATCTGAGGTTCAGAAAAGTTAAGTGACTTCCTTAAGGTCACCCAGCTCATAAAACTCAGAGCTTAAATTCATGGTGTTCATTTCTCTATAGCATGATACTTCCCTGCAGCACCATGTATGCAGTTCTCACCTTGCTACAAGCCATGTTTCTCATTGGAGTACTTGAATTGTGACTGGTAGCGCATGCCAAAATTACATCTTATAGATATTTAGCTAAATGGACATTTTGAACATTAACCTATTTCTTTAACAGTTTATAAAGCCAGTTAGAATATATATTTGAATATGTGTGTGTGTGTATGCATATATTTAGCTCATATTATATTTCCACTAATCATTACTACTCTATTCTATAAACTCAGTTATTACTGATGACTCCTTTTTGTTAAGAAAAAGCACAGAAATCATATATCGTTTGACAAGGGGAAAAAATGGAGAAAAAAAGCCAACCAAATGTCCTGCCCTTGCTGCTGCCCTGTCTTACTGTTGTCACTCTGCACTCAGATGTGGGGAAAATGCTTCTCTTATTCTCCCTTATTACAGCTAAAAACACATTTGTCTCTTTAAAAATACTTTTTGAGTAATTGTGAGGAACCAGAAGTAAGTCAAATAAAATTAAATGAAAGATTAAACAAACATGATTAGAAATCCAAGGCTTCAATTTTGACCTTAGTTAATCTGTGTAAGAGCTTTAAATTTCATCCTGTCTCAAACAGGAAAGAGCCTTATCTCTGGGTTTGGATTACATACTTAGAAACTTCTAGAATCTATGCTAGTCCCAGAAATAAGAGAAGATGATCTTGTGCAGCCCCATAAGGAAGGGAGTAAATGTGGTCCACAGGTGGTTAAAGTCTACCTAATGTCATCAAATATTCAATAGTGAAAGGTACTCTGTACTAATTCTGGAGGAGGTAAATCAGTCTTTTTCCCCAATTTTCGGCTGTCAATTCTAGTCCACTGAAGTAAAAGCCAAGTTGAAGAAGAATATCAGGGGACAGACAGGAAATAATGCAAATGACCAATATATAGGACTTCATGAAACAGAACACTATTGCACAGCAAAACCATCAACCAAATCAAGAGACAACCAACAGACTAGAAGATAATCTTCATCAGCTAGAGATCTCTGACAGAGGATTAATATAAAGACAAATAATTTTTTGAGGGGGGTGTTAGAGGTAGGGTCTCACTCTAGCCCAGACTGACCTGGAATTCACTCCATATTCTCAGGGTGGCCTCGAACTCATGGCAATCCACCTACCTCTGCCTCCCGAGTGCTGGGATGAAAGATGTTTACCATTATGCCTGATTAAGAATAATTTTTTTAAAACTTAAAAAATACAAGCAATATTAAAACAAACAGCCCAATAAAAAATGAGCCATGGAACTGAACACACAGTTCTCAAAAGAAGAAATAGCCAGACAGGTATCTCAGCATTCAGGCGGCAGAGGTAAGAGAATTGCTGTGAGTTTGAGGCCATCCTGAGATTACATAGTGAATTCCAGGTCAGCCTGGGCTAGAGAGAGAACCCTACCTTGAAAAACATAAACAAAGAGAGAGAGAGAGAGAGAGAGGAGAGGGAGAAGAAGAATAAATATAGCCAGCCATATTCTGGCACATGCTTTTAATCCCAGCACTTGGAAGGCTGAGGTATGAGAACCACTGTGAGATTGAGGCCAGCCTAGAGCAAAGTGAGTTCCAGGTCAGCTGGGCTGAAGTGATGGAGTGAGACCCTGCCTCTCAAAAAGCAGAGGGAGAGGAAGGAATAATACAAAAATTAAAATGACAAAATATATCATTAAAATGGTCAACACTTTAGCTATCATCGAAATGCAAATTAAGGCTACAGTGATAGCTTAGTAGCTACAGTGTTTTCCTATGAAGCCTAAAGACCCAGGTTTGATTTCGCAAGACCCATGCAAGCCAGATGCACAAGGTGATGCATGTATATGGAATTCGTTTGTGGTGGATGGAGGACCTGGCATAGTCATTCTCTTTATTTTCCTCTTTCTCTCTCTCACTCTCTCTCTCTCTCAAAATAATAAATAAAAATATTTAAAAGAAATGCAAATTAAAACTACTTTGAGATTCCATCTTAGTCAAGTCAGAATGGCAATCACTTAAAACTCAAATGAAAACAAATGCTGACAAGGATATAGGGAAAGAGGAATCCTCATTCACTGTTAGCAGAAGTGTAAATATATATATAACAGCCACTATGAAAATCAGACTGGAGTTTCCTCAAAAAGTTAAAAATACATCTATTACCCATGTCTACCACTCCTGGGCTGTACACTGTGCTATGTAGACACCTACTCATCCACATTTATTCATAGTAACCAGGAATCAAATCAACTACCATGAATCAGTGAATGGGATCATGAAGATGTAGTACATATACCCAATGGAATTTTACTCAGCTGAAAAACAATAAAATTAGAGGAAAATGGATGGACCTGGAAAACTAGTTTACTAAGTGAGGCAACCCAGCTACAGGAAGAAAAATACCACATGTTCTTTTTCATATACAGATCCTAGCATAGAGTTTTTAGATTTGAATATGATGAAATAGTGATCTAGCCAAGAAGCTAGAAAGGGATGGGCTCTAAAGAAGGGGATAGAAGATATGTAAAGAGAGAGAGAGAGAGAATAATACTAGGGATGGCAGGATCTAAGGGGATTGGGGTGAAGAGGAATTGAAGAAGAGAGTGAACTGGGATAGATTTAACTAAAACCAAAGTTAGTATGAATAAACCAAATGGAAACCAACTTTTTTAGTAGGTAATTAAAAATAAAATTTAAGTCACATGTTTCATAGGAAAATCCCAGTGACATGGTGGGAAGCTTTCCAGTGAGTTGTTGGTCAGGGAGGTCCATGAGCCCCAAAACAACACAGGTCATTGCTAATGCTTTCTGTTCTTCCCCAGAACTAGAACGTAACATCCAATTGCTGAAGACACCATGTGAGTTGGTTACTAGACACTGAGAAATCCAGCTGGTACTGAGTTGCCTCCTCCCTGCTGGCTAGATGGCATAGTGCTAGAAAGTTCTATGCAGAGTGCTGGGAAAGAAAAGTCATCAACAGTCTTTCCCATCAGTGAAGCCTACAGGCTATGCAAGTGAAAAGCCAGGGAAGATAAGCCCGCTGGTGCAATAGTGGCATAAATGTTGTGGGAGTGACCAACTGCTCTCCACTTGGATTCATGAATTCCCAGCAGCTGTCATTACCTGTCCAATATCGGGCCCATCAACATCTTGTCATTGATGATGGATGGCAAAAACAAAATAAAGTCATCAAAATACAGGAAGGTCTGGTTCAAGGGAGAAAGTTGTTCAGTGGAGGGAACATGGTTTAGTGGGGACTAGAGCGTGAGATGGGAGGGTACTATGATCAAAATGTATTTTATACATATATAAACATTATCAATAAAAATATTCTTTAAAAAAAAAACAGATGGTGGGTAACATGCTAAAAAAGAGCACTGAATAAAAGTGGTCCTGATTACTACACACAGCGTGCGTGCTGTGGGACCCAATAAAACTGTAGCATTGCTTAACATTTATAACATGCTATGATCTTCTTCTAATTTCTCAAAATATTTTATGGATAGATGTTTGTTATTACTCACAATAACCCCTGAAGCCAACTCTAACTGAACAGATTTTGTAAACACACAAGAAACCTGGGATAAATTGTCATGAAAAACTCTACTCAAGGCTGCACAACTTAACATGGCACTGAGACAGCGTGCCCAGGATTGTGGCCTCAGCCTGTGAGTCACATCTCTCTCTGTTTCTTAGATGGAAGCCAGGAGAATGCAAATCACAGAAAGCAAGTGCATGGGGACCATGTATCTGTAACATTCTGTGTATCTGTAAAATTCCTAATTAATATTTGTTGTGCAGCTTTCTTTCTGGGTCATTTAATTTCTAAGGAAATAGATAGCATCAGCAGTAACAGAAACAGGTTCCCTTCACAAAAGAAAGCAACAGTCTGGTCTAAGAAGAAAGTATGCCTCAAAGGTATTGATGCGCAGTCTGAAAAAAAAAAAAAGTTAAGGATAGTAAAAAGAAAAATATTCTGGGTTCGATATATCCCTTTAACAGGTGATACATATGCATAAGAGGACCTTGGTTTATTCTATCTAAACAAGGTGGCAAGAGGAATAATATTTATATGTGAATCTTTGGAAGCAATTGTGTGGCTTAACAACACAAGCACCTGACTGAACAAGACCCTCCTGGCTCTGCTGGCACCACCATGACTGACCTGACACGGGACAGAAACAGTTCTGGTCTTTCAATCTCATCTCAGTACTAACACATTGGAATTATTTAATTGAAATACTTAATCACTTTATCCACTTGAAATGATTAGAATAATGTCATTTAAGGATCAAGTCTGTCTTTATTATAGGCCAAAGGAATGATGAAACACCAAGAAATTCATTTTAATCACTCCTTTATCTCCCCGTACCTGTCCATGATAGCTTAAGAGCAAAGATTCATGGGAAGATCTTCAGACGGTGTGAAAGAATAGTTTTTAACAGTTCAATTATGAAGGCATTGTGGACATGAGTTTCCATTTGATGCTTAAAGTTCCTCATAAATCAACAATACAGAGGAGACCGAGCATGGTTTGTTTTCATCACACTGCCTCCTGCAGTCTGCTCAGAGGTGCTCAAGCCTAAGAGTTTGGACAGTAATCTTGAGTGTCCATAAATCTGAAAGAGCAGACATAGAAGCATTGTTATTTGGTTTCACTACACCCCATGGAAATGATTAGTACACCAGTAAGCAAATCCTATCAGAGATATTAGACAATGGAGAATTTTCTTTTTTTTTTTAATTTAATTTATTAGTTTTCTTTTCAGTAAATACAGGCAGTTTGGTACCATTATTTAGGCTCATCTGTGATCTACACCCTCCCATTAGACCCTCCTTGTTAATGAAAATGGGTCGTGCATTGTGGAGTTAGCCCCCAGTTATTGGTATGATAAATGTCTCTGCATATCATGACCCAACATGTGACTCTGACATTCTTTCCGCCCCCTCTTCCGCAAAATTTCCCTGAGCCATGTTGGGTTCATTTTTGGTCTGCTTCAGTGCTGAGGTGTTGGGGGCCTCTGAGGCTCTGGTTCTCTGATTTGAGAATTTTCTTTAAAAGAGATTTTCTAAATGTCTTCATGAGTACAAATAATATGCCCTCAATCTGTGTAATTTTTTCATTGAGAATTACATGTGAATGCTATAATTTGATTACATTCTCTCCCCAATCTCTCCATTCCACTGAGCATCCGCCTCTTTCCAAATTGTCCTCCTTCTGTTTTGATGTCTCATTCTTTTTGTCCTCATCTTCCCTATGTATCAAAATATTAGTGGACACAGAATTTTGTCAGTCTTGTGGTAGAATGATATGCACAGTGAGGTCATGAAGGCATCAGTTAGTCCATGCCTAGAGGACAGGGCCCCGAAATATTCACCCTGTGGCTCTAACACTGTCTCCACCGCTCTTCCACAGTGTTTCCTGATCTTGAGGGACTTGATAAAAATGTGCTTATTTAGCCTTGAGCACTCAAGTATCACTCAGATTTTCATCATAAAATTATGACATATCATTCATTTATTCAGCACTCTTTTTACTGTAGTTAGAATTAAGGAAAAATTAGGTAAATAAGCTTTTGGTTCTCTAAACCACTTTCTTTTTTTAAAAATTTTTATGTGTTTATTTATTTATTTTGAGAGTACAGCCACTGCAAATGAACTCCAGACACGTGTGCCCCGTTGTGCATCTGGCTAACGTGGGTCCTGGGGAATTGAGCCTTCAACCGGGGTCCTTAGGTGTCACAGGCAAGCACCTAACTGCTAAGCCATCTCTCCAGCCCTAAACCACTTTCTTTATAGTTAAATACAAAGGCTTTAAGAAATCTTATTTTAATTAAAGTTGAAGGGTAATAGGGAAAAAAATTAAGGATGGATAAAGGTGGGAGATGAGTGAGAGAAGGAGGTGATAGGAGGATGAATCGAAACTAATGATATGTGAATATTCTAGACAAAAAAATTCCTACTTGGTAAGACAATTGAAACAACAAAAAAATTAAACAGAGTTTGAACAAAATTCTCCTACATGGGTGAATAAAGATTCTTATAGAAGCCATAGATTATTAATCATTAATACCAGTGCCAAGGATGAAATGCTTCCAAATGAGTTGTGTATAAGGGAGGCTACATAGATCACTAAAACAATATGGGCTCTTGCCATTGCTCTTGGTTTCCTGCCAAAGCTAGATTGTCAGTTCCTATTGTTGAAGACACCATATGCTTCAGTTGCAGAACACAACAAAACTAATCTGGAACTGAGCTGGAAGCTTCCTCCTTGCCAGGTAGCATTTTTGTACCAGAAGCTGTAGTGTAAGCTGCTGGGGGAGAAAAGATATCAACATTCCTACATAGCTATTGACCCTAGGTCTTCCATAACCAACTTGTCAGGCAAGATGTGTGCACTGGCACAATAGTGGAAAGAATTTAATGGGAGTAACCAACTGCTTTCTGATTGGATTTGAGGTCCAATCCACAGGAGAGATTGTGTGCTTGGTACTGTAAACCTGGCCAAAAGCCTAAGAACAGAGACATAAGCCCTAGCAGGGAACCTATGACTGTGGTTATGGAAAATGGACAGCCTGTCAAACTTCCTTCTCAATATCTATATTTGTCTCACAGGTAAGTACTGCTTGAAGCTTTTATCACAGAAGTTTCTTACTACAGTGAGCAGTGGTTAATACAAAGATGCATGACTGAAAAATTTGCTGAGAATAAGTGAAAACTCTGTGCAAAGCCTCAAACAGAACATCTTAACCACATTCTCCAAGGCTCAGGGGACCTCACTGAAGAGAGGTGGAAACACTAGAAGAGCAAGAGGATTGGGAGAAGTGATGTGAAACACTGCCTCCTAGATAGGAAATGGCTGTTACACTTATGAATTCATAGAAGCTGTGGTTTCCCACATAAGACTAAGCCTGTCAATACTTCACCATTGGTGGGGGAAGGATGCATGAGACCCTATAGCTACTCAAGTTACTAATGGCAGCTAATGGTTGCAAGGAAAGAAGAATCAGGTTCATCAGTGGTGTAGCCACTGGTAAGTTGCCCATTCTATGGTAAATAACTTTTTCCATGATCATGCATGGCACTCTGATGCAATGGGTAAGAAAATAGGACATGAGGGAAAGATATGATTAATGGAGAAGAATCATGTTACTAGCAGTGAGAAAGAGATGATAGAGGATAATTTGGAGGGGACATAAGATCAGCATACACCATATATAGAAAATAAAGGTTATTAAAAATGAAAGAAAAATTTGTGTATGTAATATGAGAAAAAATTGTGCCAAATTATAGGTGTGGTTTACAACTGGTTGTACAATACTATTATCTAGACTAATACAGCTTAAAGCATGAAGTAAACCATATACATAAGGCCCATCCATCCAATCCTCACAATAAAATTCCTACATATTCCAGAAATTATTTCATGGAGAAAAATATACCATGGGTAATCTATTAAGACAACTCCATTTCCAAGTAGATTCTTATTTTAGAATATGTGTTTCAATGTAGTTTATCTGGAAAGAAGAGACAATGGGATGCATAGAGATATAAAGGAAGTTATTTATCATAGGTAGCAGCCCATGCAATTGTAGAAGGCTCTTCTGGGGATACCATAGCCCAAGAAGAAGCATAGCCACTCACTTTCCACCTTTTTGTTCTATCTGCACCCTTAGCAGATTGGATAATACTCATTCATGATGGTGAGGGTGGATTTTTTAAACATTTTATTGACAACATCCATACATATATACAATACACCAGGATCATTGTCTCCGTCCAGAGGAAGGATCTTTAATGCATCTGCTAATTTACTGCTAACATCTTCAGAATTAAAAAAAGAAAAGAAACAGGGCTGAAGAGATGGCTTAGCAATTAAGGCACTTGCCTAAAAAGCCTAAGGAGCCATGTTCCATTCTCCAGGACCCACGTAAGCTAGAAACACAAGGTGCTGCAAGCTCACAAGGTCACATTTGTGCATAAGGTGGCATACACATCTAGAGTTCAGTTGTAGTGGATGGAGGCCCCAGCATGCCAATGCTTTTTCTCTCATAAAAACTTGCAACAATCAATCAATCAATCAATAAAAAACAGCCTTATAAGATAGACCCATAGATATTTTTATCAGTTATCTGGTTATTCCTTAGACTGGTAAAGCTAATACATAAAATTAACCATCACAACATATAGATTACATCAGTCTCTATCCAAAACAACATTAGCTGTCAACATTGCTCTTCATTGCCCACCAAAACTAGATGGTAAGTCATAATTGCTGAATACACCACACACTTTGGTTTCAGGATATAAAGAAACCATACTGGAAATGAGCTGAATTCTTCCTCCCTTCCAGCTAGCTTTCTTCATGCCAGAAGTCATCAACAGTCCTATCCAGCTGTGGACCATGTATACGTCAAAAATGACCTGCAAAGCAAGATGCACACACTGGCACAATAAGTCATGGAAGTTATGGCAGTAGCCAATTGCTCTTCAATTATATTTCAGGTCCATTCTGTAGAAGAGAAATCATACCTAGTACTGTAAGTCTGGCCAAAAACATGTGGATAGGAACATAGGGCCTAAGGTGAAAACAACATTGTGGTTATTCTAAACAGACAGCCTGTCAAATTGCCTTCTAAATATCTGTTTGATTGATTGGTACTGTTTGCATATTAGATCATAGAAGTTTCTTTATGCAAAGGGCAGAAATTAATGCAGATATGCAGAGCTTACAAAGTTACCAAGAATAATGTGCACTCAGCCCTTAAACCACTTCTCCAAGGCTCAATGGACCTTGTGGAAGAGGGGGGAGAAAGAATGTAAGAGCAGGAAAGTAGAAAAGAGAGGTTCAGAAAGCTATCATCTGGACACCATATGGATATTACACTCATGAACTCACAGTGGATGTAGTTAACTGCACAAGACTGAGTCTGATAATTTTCATTATGGAAGGGGACAGGTTCATGACATCCCATACCTTCCAGAGTGGTAACTGATGATTACTAGAAGAAAAGAAGTTATATCCTTTAGGGGTAGAGCAACTGATTTGTAGGCTGCCCATCCTCAAGTAGATCACCTCACATCCATGATCATATAGGCAACCCTAATTAAATTCAGTGGATTCAAAAAAACAGGCATGACAGTAGTATGGGAACTCAATAGTAGGTAGAAGAGCTTTAAGAGGAATAAACAAAGGATGAGAGAGAGTAATTGGGGGAAAATGGAATAAAAATATATAATATACATTTAACAAAGTGTCAAAAATGAAAAGAAACAATAATAATGACAATGATTTTTGAATACTAGCTGGCAGTGGCCATTGATGCTCATTATTCTAATCTATCTCCAAGGGATTTCAGCCTTTCTTATGAAGGAGTATGAAATCCTGTGTCACTGAAGTCTCTCTCTTATGAGTAGGTCTCAGGTTCATCCATGTTCCTCTTAGAATATGATATCTACATATAAATGTAATGAAGGAATAATATACATTATAATACTTAAAATAGGCAAAGGGCTGTGCTAGGTCATATTACATCCTCAGCTCTAGAAATGCCAACTGTAACTTTTAGCAAGTAAATTAACCTTTCTAACTCGGTGTTTCAGTATTGAAACTTTCACACACAAAAAAAGAATAGAATTCATCAACTTCATCAAATACTGATGGCAAGGACTAAATGTGGTAGAGTCTGTATCAGACAAGGTGTCATATCTGGTGCACAGCATAAATTAAATGAATGGTTGCTGCTATTATATTATTAATATCCTCGATATACAACTCTAATCTTACTAGTCCAAAGTAAGGTGTATATGTTGAGTCATCTTTGGAGTTGTTATATTTATTTGGAGACTTTCTTTTGCTTTTTTTTTTTCCTTTGAACTTTTGATTACAAGACCATCCTTTTCTTTTTTAAGTTCCTAGTTTCTTAATTTTAGTAATTTACCTACATATGGATTTCTATATCCTTCTGTTTTTAATTAGGAAAAATGAGTGGAGTACCTAAACCATGTGACTCAACAAATCTGAAGTAAAATATTTTGGGAGTAGAGATATAGATCAATTGGTAGAGTGCTTGCCTCACATGCACAAGCCCTAAATTCAATCCTCAGCAACCATAAACCAAGAATGGTGGTACAGGCCTACAATCCCAGCACTTGGAGAGTAGAGGCAGGAGAATCAAAAGTTCAAGGTCACCCTTGGCTAGAAGGTAACCTAGGATAATTTGATTCTGTCTCAATTAAAAACAAATGACTAATCAGTGCACATTCAAATTCATCTAACATGCTCTTCATTTCTGCCTGAAAAATAAGGAAGGACGTAGTTAAGTTTATGCTTCCTTATACAAATTATATACAGATGCTGCATGGAAATGTGCTCTTAATAGCTACATTAACTATGTTAAGTTCACTCACATCATTGTCATTCATGTCTAATTAACCTAAATGCCCAACTGGGATCAGTAAGAACTTGCACAAGGCAAAGTGAGTGAGCCATGTGGGTCTGGCCATCTGCATATACAAGGCTGGAAGAGGGAAGTGACAGCACAGGTTCAAGACTCAAAGGGCCACCTGTAAGACAGCCTTGAGCACCACCTAAACTGCAAGGTCTGAAGCCATTGTACATATGAAATCTTTGTTCAAAAGGAATAAAACAGTAAAAAGTTAAAAGGGATGCTTTTCTTCTGTCACAAACACTTCAAATACCTTTTTGGAATAGTTGTATATTTTCCTTTCATAAAACACTCAAACTACCATCACAATCTTTCTAATCATTGCATTTTATATTTCATTATATATTATACAATTCACTTTATATTTTCTTACTTCATTATATATTATGTTGGATAACTTTAAGTATATAATGTTCAAATGATTCATTTATTTCATTTGATCATTAGGGCTAAATCTATAGTGAGAGTAGGAAGAGGGAAATAAAGTAATGAACAATAGCTTATTTCTCAACCCAAAACAGTAAGGTCTATCTCAATTGCTTAATTTAAGAAAGTATATTTTTGCCTCACTTATCAGCATAATATTCTCAATTTTCCACTCCACTTTCTTGATGTTGATATGAGCTAAAATACTAAGTCTCATTAATTCATTACCAATATGCAATTACTGTATGCAAAATTTAAAAATAATGTAATGATTTCCATGGAGTTTTGAGCTGCTTGTAGCATTACCAAGCATTAAAATTAAAATATCACTAGTATCAATATAATAACCAATGGGGTCAATCAGCAGTAGCTTAGAAGTTAAATGGAGCAGTAACCATGAAGAAATTTTCATTAGTTCAATTGACAATTGAATACATTATAATAAGTATACTGTTGCTATATATAAGAATGTATCACCCCAAAATATGCCACTTTGACATAAGTATAACTTTGAGCTGGATATAATAGAGAATTAACACAGATAGAGCTGCTCTCTCTAACTAGAAGCAAAAACTTCTGAGAAATGAAAAATTGCCATAAATTCTTTCCCCAAGGGAACTTTTAAGACCATGAAAAAGATGAAAAGTTGCTATCAATCTGGGTCAGCAAACAAACCTTACTAAAATAACCCTTATCTTCCATTAGTTTACTCTGGATATTTATCTTACCACAGTACTGTCCCTAAAAGCCTAAACCTTTTCTCTTTTGTGCCACTTGTCTGCAGATTTATAGCTTATTGTTCAGGTGAAATATAGGTTCAAATTCTAGCCACCTCTTTGAGTTACTCATTACTGAGTTCCTTGTATAAATATGTGTGCTGCATGTGTTAATAGAGTCTGTTGTTTCTCTTGTTGATCTACCCTCTATCAATTTACTTTCTGAGATTCCACCTAGAAAACCTACAAAAGATAGAGGGAAAGAATTCCTCCACTATATAAAATAGCAAAACATTCCAATAATAAAATAGTTTAATATCAAGTGGACATATATCAACATTAGAAATTAGAAATTAAGTGAAATTAAGGTACAATTAAAAAATAGAGTGTTCACAGTGAAACCATTATTGAAAATTCACATAACTGAAGGAGATGATGGAGAAGTCAGGTAAATATTCAGGTCAAAAATTACCTTCTTAAGTGCCAGTGCACAAAGATAGGGGTGCAGTGTGACTGTTAGGTTCAGAAGCCAGTGTGGCTACAACAGAGGAAGCAAAGGCAGAAGGATACCATACCAGAATGACAATGGTGAGCCAAATCATCACAGAGCATATTTACCACTGTAAAGAGTTAGCATTTACTCTGAGGGGGCAAAGAGAAGCACAGGAGGACCAGAGCACAAGAATGGCAAGGTCAGTGACGAGTTTCAACTTAAGCACTCTGGATCCTTGTTTACAATATCTTATGTGGGAGCAGAAAGGACAGGTAAATTCAAAGGCTGTAGATTAACGTGGGCCAGCAATAGTATTGGGTTAGGTGAGAAGTGACAAGAAAATGGATATAGTTTAAATAATAATAATTTTCTAAAGAAGACATACTGATAGTTTAGATGTAAACATAAGAAACTCAAGATTCAAAGATAATTCCTATGTATCTGGGATCTGAGCAATGAAAGAATAGAATTAAAAATGAGATTAAAAGGCTCAGGATGAAAGAGGAGATGTTTCCCATATTTGGATTGGTGTTTGCTGTTCTTGGGGTATGGGTTTAAGAAACTGAATTTGAACACGCTATGTTTGAGGTATCTATTAGTTCTCTAAATAGAATTGTTGAAGTAAAAAATTGAAAATGTAAATGAGTGGAGAAAGCAGAATAAAAATGCTGGTCAATACACTGGTATTATTTAAAAGCATGGAAAGAAATAATAAGACTATAAGTCAATGTGGACAGAAAAGAAAACAGGAATAAACAGTGAGTCTAGCTAGGTATGGTGGCATATGCCTTTAATCCCAGCACTTGGGAGGCAGAGGTAGGAGGATCACCATGAGTTCAAAGCTACCCTGAGACTACATAGCCTGGACCAGAGTGAGACCCTTCCTCGAAAAACCAAAAAAAAAAGAGTGAGTCCAGGCTTCACCAACATTAAAAGGTCAAAAATTAATAGAGAAAAAGTAAGGTAGACTACAAACTGAGAGTATCTTATAAACCAAGTAAAATTACCCAGAAATGTGTTATATACAAAGTTAAATACTGGTAATAGACCAAGAAACATAAGAATAAACAATTAAGTGATATATTTGGCAATATGGAAGTCTTAGATCATCTTGATTACATCAATTAAGAAGGAATGATGACATAAAAACTACAACGGGTTTAGTGTGAGAGATAATGGAAGGAGAAGTTTTTCTACCGATAAATGAAAAATAATAGCAGTGGTAGAAAAATGTAGTCTACAGAAATTGGGGGGGAAAAAAGCAACAATGCATAGTCCACACTAGTGAAAATGACCCAGTAGGGAGGTAAATAACTATTGATGGAAACAAAGAGGAGAAACTAGAATTACATCATTGTAAAGTAAGGAATAGGGTCCAGTGACTAAGTGGAGGGACTGAAATTAGATAGGAATGGTGATTCTCCTCAGGTAATGGTAGTCAGCCCTGCCTGACAAAAATACCTCCGAAAGGAAGTGCTTTTCAGACATCAATATCCAGCCCCCAGATGGTAGGTTCTGAATTAGTGGGTATGGTAGCTTGAATGTAAAACGTCCCCCACAGACTCTAGTATTTGACAGTGACTCCTCAGTCTGCACTGTTTGGGAAGTTCGTGGAGTTGTGCGGGAGGCATAGCCCTGCTGCCTGAAGGGTACTACGGGGTGGGCCCTGGGGTGTTATAGTGCAGCCACACTTGGTACTTTTGGCTTTCTACTTCCTCCCTGTTGAAGTTGCAATGTGATACTGGCCACCTGTTCCTGCCCTGCTTTCTCAGCCATGATGGACACTTCCATTCAAAACTACAGGCTGAAATAAGCTCCTTTCTTCTCTGTGTGGCTTCTGGTCATGTGCTTTGTCCCAGCAGCAGCAGCAGCAACAACAACGAATTAACTGATACAGTTGTTGTGGCACACCACTACCATTACAAAGCTCCATGGTAACTGTAGTGCACCCACCTGTTTATCTCAAGATGTCATTAGTTACACAAGCACAGACCAAGAGGAACTAGATATAAAGAAGGCTGTGCTCTTCCAAGAAAGTATGAAGATGCAAAAGAAGAGTGAGTCATATACTCATACAAAGCAGTGAGTATAATTGACTATTCAATTTCTATTATATAAGGAAGGTGAAAGAGCCCCATCAAAATTCCAATTATGTTATTCAAAGAAAAACTTTTAAAAATTTTTTAAATTCATCTGGTAGTAAAAAAGCAAAGCATTTCTGAATAAAAAGAGTGATGCTGGAGGTATCACAGTTAATGATTCAAATTATAGTAAATAGCACAAAAGCAGATACATAGATGAACAGTAAAACCAGACAAAATTTAAATGAACCCATTCACTTACAGCCACCTGATTTTCAACAAAGGTACCAAAAACACATTGAAGAAAAGGCAGTCTTTTTATCAAACATTACTGGAAAAACACTGAATTTCACTTGCCAAAGGTTGAAGCTAGATCTGTTTCTCTCACCTTGTACAAAAGTTAATTCAAATGAAATTAAAGATTATAATACAAGACTTGAAACTACTGGAGAAAAATTTTCTGATTAAGATTCCAATATCCCAGTAAATAGTCCCCCAAATTAACAAATTAAAATGTATACATATTTTTTTTTTAATTTAGAAACAGAGTTTCATTGGATAAATGGATAATGAAGTTGTGGTACATATACACAATGGAATTCTCAGTAGTAAGAAAAAAAAGATGTAACAAAATTTTTAGGAAAATGGATGGACTTAAACCAGATTATACTCAGTGAACACACACAATCACAGGAAAGCAAATGCCATGCATTCTCACTCGTCTGCAGTTCCTAACCTGGGTCTGCTTGAGTTGCTGGCACACTAGACAGACAACTTGAGGCCTAGACAATAGGGATGGAAGGGTCTGGGGGAGGGGGAGGGAATAGTGGGGGGATAAACTCAAAATGAAATGATACTATAAAAACCTTTCTCCATGAAGGTAGACTAAAAGATTTAACCCTCAACAGAAGTATAGAGGGTGCATCCCCCCCCCAAAAAAAAAAACGGCAGTGGAGAGGGTGGGATGAAGTCTAACCTTAAAAAATTTTGGTTTTGATCTTTACTTCATAGTGCCACAAATAGGTGCTACCCACATTGAGCTGTTGATTGCAGAGAACTACAGGGTCCCCCAAAACAAGATAGGCTTCTGCCAAAGCACTTGATTGCCTGCTTGAAGCAAAACGTAAGACCCTGTTGCTGAAGACGTCATATACTGCCAATACAGAACACAGAGTATTCTGGCTGGAATCCAGAAGAGAGCCACTCCCCAGAGGATTAGCCCATCTAGTGCTGGAAAGTGCTACATGAGCTACTGGGGAAAAGTGGCCAACAATGGTGTGAGCAAGCAGATGGTCTAAGCTGCTCAGAAACAATCAGCCTGACAAGAAGCACAGACCAGTATAATGGTGGCACACTGCCTTGGTGGGTAACTGATGGCTTTCTGATTGGCTTAGAGATCTGCTCAGTGGACAGATGCTGAGGATACTCAACACATACCAAAGCAAAATGCAGAGAGGCTCCTAAGAACTCATCACTAAAGTATACTTAAAACACACCATCCAAGGCTCAGGGAGTTTTGTGGAAGAAGGGGTGGAAAGATTGTAAGAGTCACAGGTTGGGATATCATGGCCAGAGACATGGCCACCATAGGGAATAGCAGCAACCCCACTGAGGGGAGCCTCCTGCAGAATGGGGGCAGGGAGGTGGAAAAAGATGGCACCAACACAACCAATATTCATACAAAATATATTCTTGATAATCAAAAATAATAATATATTAATCAAAATCTTACCATGTTCCAAAAAAAGATGAGCAAATAAGAGACAGCCTACAGAATGGGAAAAAAAAAAAAAAAATCTGTGTCAGCAATTTACCTGATAGGGGGTTAGTACCCAGACTACAAAGAGAACTCAAGAAAGCTAAACTCCTAAGAGCAAATAATCCAATCAATAAATGGGCAAATAAACTAAACAGACAATTCTCAAAGGAAACATAAGTTCCTAATAAATATTTTTAAAATGGTCAACGTCATTAGCTATCAAGAAAAGGAAAATCAAAATTATATTGCAATTTCATCTCACCTCCCTCCATCATAATGCCTATCATGAAGAAAACAAAAACAAGAGATTGCAAGAGTATGGGAGAAAAGTGACTTTAATACTGTTGGTGGTTAGAATGTAAGTTAGCTCAGTCTATGGAAGTAGCTATAGTGGTTCCTAAAAAAATATTTAAAAATTACAAGTACTATATAATCCAGTTATGATTACATTTGGGCATATACCCAAAGGAATATAAATCAGATAATTATAGAGTTCCTTGCATACTCATGTTTGTTACTGCACTTTTTACAATAGCCAAGTTGCAGAATCATCCTAGGTGCTCATCAATAGATGAATTGATAAAGAAAATAGAGTTTTATTTAGCCATAAAAAAGAATGAGATAATTTCATTTTCAGGAAAATGGATGGAGCTGGAGATCGTCATGTTAGCAAACTAAGACAGACTCATAAAGACAAATGTCAGGGTTTTTTCTCATATGTCAAATCTTAAACACACACTCATACACTCACATACACACACACACACACACACACACACAAGTATTATTAAGGAAGAAGAAAACAGGAGGGATGGAGACATTTTTAAAGAAAGGCTTAGAGACAAAACACACTAAAATGGTAGAACTAATGAACTAGAGAGGGGTTAAAGGCCTCATGATGGATATGAAAAATATTGGCATAAGAGCAATTAAATTAAAAGATCATAGAAGAACTTAGTTGAAGTTGAACTTACGTGTGTACTACAGTCTTTGGTGATGTAAGGTGACGTAAGGTTAGAGCCTGAGTGTGGCAGTCAGTGGGTGGGGCAGGGAGCAGGACAAGAGCACGAGAGAAAGGAACTCGGGACTGAACTCAGGTTATTAGGCAGATTATGTATGTACATGTTAAAATTGCTGCCAATTAATATAGGAATAAAAATGGACAATAAAAGAAGGTGAATCATCACAAAATGTGAAAGGATAATTCAAGAATCCGTTGGAAGAAACACTGAGAAATAGAGAGTGAAGTATTCTGATATGAGAGGCAATCCTCAGGAGAGAATGCTGAAACGTGGTCACAGTAACAGGAACCCATCCCCATGTGTAGCCTTAATGGTAGGACACTAGAGGAGAGCCCTCACTGGGAATTCCTTCCAGGAAGGCAAGATCAATTAGTTTCCTACCGGCACAAGAAGTGAAGAATATGTTCAGAGAAAATGCTGTGGCTGTATGGAGAGAGAATTATGAAGGACTCTAAAATGCCAGAGAAAAGGATTTTGGAGGTGAGTTTTTAAAAAAGCAGGGGAGACAGAACAGGAGGTACGTAAACATAATGGGAATTAAAATGTAGGAGGAGCCTGTAGTTTTTCATGAAAACTAAGTTGAAAAGAATAAAGGACAATTAAACCCAGTCCTGATAAACCCACAAAACACTGCAAAGTATAGGAGAGTTTTGAGGAAAATGGAAAAGGAATCAACAGAGCTCACTTTCCCCCTTGTTGCATCAGGAAACTAGAACAATGAGTTCTAATTCCATAGTACACATCCCTCCTGAAGATGTCCTGATGACTTGTGTGAGAATGTAATGGAGGTGTGGTCTCAGCTCAGATGTTGTTGGAGCATAGGCCTGTCTTTAAATTTTAAACCACTTTTTGGTTTTAAGAAGAAACAAGAGGTGTATTATTTTAGAACATCAAAGTGGTGATGGCAACAAGGAAAAAAAAGAACAATAGATTTGGAAACAGAGAATTTGAGTGTAAATCTCAAGTATCATAACCAAACCAGTTGTTTCCACAGTCTTCTTCACCCATTGTCCATTGACCAACATAGCCCTGAAGACATTTGTGGCCACACGAGTTGTCCCTAAGCACCTCCCTCAGTTTGTATTAACCTCATCGCTAGCATATTCTTCTGGAAGATTCACACTGGCTAAGAAGCGAGATGATAACTGCAGTTTGTCATCATGGAACACAGACTGCAAGGGCTGTAGGGAAAAAAGGCCAAAGGAAGAACAGGATGGAAAATTCAGCATCACAAGTTAAATGAGACCACATCTGCAGAGAGAGGCCACTAAGCCCAAATTATTCTCCACATCATTTCCACCTGCAGGGAGTAACAATATATCCTTACCACAGAAGCACAAAAAAGCAACATGGACCTCTTCATGCTCTATTGATGGCAAAATAATCCAAAAGACCTTGGAAATAAAGGACTCATCTCTGTCTTATTTAGTAGGAACTTTGTATGGACAAATCATGTGTAGGTAGCATTCCCCTCCTCCCTTCCGCCATTCCTCAGTGGGTTGCTGGTATTCCCCATGGGGCTGGGGGTTATGAGTTGTGAGAGCAGCAGTCAGTCATTGTGGCTGGGGGGCAATGCCTCTGGATACTTAAAGGATCCATCTTGAAGAGAGGGGAGGAAAAGCAAAATATAGAAATTTTGAATCCACTTATTCAAAATAGATACATATTTTAAGCCATATGTGACTGTATAAACCTTATTGGAAAGATAAACCTTATTTCCCAAGCAAAAATAAAGGCTTTAGAGCTAAACTACATTTAGATAAGGAAGCCAAATATTCATATTACTGAATACAAAGAAGCTATTTAAATAATGGTTAAAAACATTTAGCACAATGCCTTAGCGGTTAAGGTGTGCTTGCCTGCAAAGCCTAAAAACTCATGTTCAAATCACCAGGTCCCACATAGCCAGATGCATAGTGCCACAAGCACACAATGCCTCACATGTGCCACAAGGGGGCGCACACATCTGGAGTTTGTTCACAGCAGGCTGAAGTTCCTGGCATGCCCATTCCCTCTCTCTCTCTCACACTCTCTCTTTCTCTCTCTCTCCCCCCAACAAATAAAAAAATAAACTTTAAAAAACACATAGCGCACACTTAGTACACTATCTGGTAGGCTTTTGCTTAGATGTTATCATATTCCTCTTCTCAGTGACCCCATGAGTACAGTATTATCTTCTTTACAGATAGGAAAGCTCATACAGGGCTTAGCAGTTAGGGAATTTGCCTGCAAGGCTTAAGGACCCAGGTTTGATTCTCCAGTACTCATGTAAGCCAGAGCATAAGGTGGTACAAGCATCCGGAGTTCATTTGTGGTAGCTATAAAGCCTGGCACAACCTCTCCCCTACCACCTGTCTCTCAAATAAATACATAATTTTTTTTTTTGAAAAAGCAAAAGAAAGCTTATATCTACTCAAGGGGGAAAAGTAGTATTTGAACCACTGAAAACAATGCCCCTGGGTCTAATCCTGGTGCTCTATAAACCTCTAGTATTTAAACTATTTGCACATTCAGTTGTTTAGGGCAACAATTAAGTATGTTAGATTCAGTGAATATTTGAAACAGACTCACTTCTCCACCAGAGTTAAGTTCCTCAAAATTTTGGAGCATATTTTCAGATTTTTGGGTTTCTTCTAACAAAACTTTGCCTGAGGAAGAGAGTAAGTAATTCCCATGAATAGCAATGTCTGCCATCCAATCTGTCAGGAACCATGAGGCACAATGACTCACATGAGGCCAGCACTTCCTTTGATAGCCTTGTTGTTAAATCCTAAGAGGATCCATGGCAGAAGTAATTTGGTGTCCCCATCTCTATAAATACAGAGAGAAGCTGTCTCCCAGTGAAGCCTGATAATAGTTGGTTTCATAAAATAAATGACTATCCAAACAGAAGAGAGATCATTTATTTCTTCTTACTACATGTCAAAACAGCTAAGGAAATTCAGCAACTTCTTGTTCCCCATACCACCCTCAGTTTAAATGTTATCATAAATAATTACAGCTTCTCATGAGGTATTCTGCATTCTGTAATTAAAGTGTATTATCATTTTTTTCAATTTTGGGATTACTGGAAACTGATCCATTCTGTATATGTTGTCTTCCAGCACTGATAATTAATCCCTGCTATGAGCACACCAGCATTAATCCTCATGCTGTCTGGTTATATTTAGATTGGAAATCTCAGCTACCCTAGTCCATCTCACACATGAAAATAATTTTATATGCAAATAGTGTAACAATGTAATAAAAAGGGCACAATGTCTGATCATATGCTGTGTGAGCACTTAGCACCGTCCAGCTGCTGTGAAATTGGATACCTCTTAATGCCTTCCTGTAATAAGCAGACTCTATGAGAGCGATGAATGAGGAAGCCACAAGCCTACCATGTAATTTTTGTTACAGCTTACCTGTGGTCTTTTGTGAAACTCTACACAATGCACAAAACCTTGGCTCTGCTCTGCTTCTCCCAGTAGTTTCAACAACTGAAAGGAAATAAGCTCTTTTAGTCTCCCGCTTGGAAGGTACAGTTTAACTCCAGCTCCCTCTGTCCCTGGTGGTCATTGTCATTTTGTAACATTACAGAGACTTCTGTTTTAAAATGCACAGTGGGTTTATATAGCAACTTTATCAGTGGAATTATCTTCTTTTGGAAATCTCCTGGAGCATGAAAAGTAATATGCAACAGACAAATTGTACCTGCTATGTGCCAAGAAACTTCTACACATAATCAAAATTCTGTATGCAGAGGTCTTGCCTATCTACAAAACACTATATTAGGAGATAACTCTGCTTCATTAATGTGTACATGCTTATAAATTTACTCTTCTACCTCATACCTTCCTTACCTGAAGTATACCAAGTAACATTATAACTCACACACTTCCTAGCTAATTTCCTATTTAAATAATTTTCTGCATTATTGTAATGTGCATTTCAGTATGTATAAATGAAAAGCACCAGAAGTAGTATTTTAAAGAGAGCATATAGTTTGTATTGTGTCCTTTTAGAGAAAGGACCTCTAAGGGCCATCACAAATATGGGCTCCTGATTCAGCAGATTAGTCCCAATTACAACAGGAGATGAGGTCCTGTGCTGTAGATCACTTTCCTGCTTTCTTTCCTAAGGCTGGGATAACAAGTAGCTAGAGGGACAAAAGGTGAAAATAGATGGTGAGTCCAGCAAGATAGGAATGATGTCATCTGTACCCCTAACTCTTGTAGTGTCCCAGAAAAAGAAAAGCACATTTTTTTCTACTCAGTAAGTCTGTGACTTTCTTAACCCAAATGGCTCTATAAACCTTTACAAAACTGCCTTATTTCTGGCAAAGTTGATGCCTTCATCTATTAGGAGAATACACTGGAAAAAATTCTGTGTGGTTGATTCTTGGCTGTTTCATATAATCACCAAGCCCAGTGTTAGACAATTGTTACCTTCCCTGAGTTGCAAGTTGATGTCTCCTGCAACAGTGAGGTAATGAAAGTCAAGAGGCATTAAAGGCAACCAGGAATGAAAGTATAGCAGTGAACTTCCCAAAATGAGATCATACCAAGTTCACCAAGCCATGGCCACTGTTGACAAGTAGGATCTATTAAGAGCAAGGTAAAAGTAGTCCTTAGGCTAGCCCAAGAACAGACATTTGCATGCTAACCCAAATTTAACCCACTTCTAAATATAACTCTCCCTTCACTGAATCAAGGAAATAGCAAACAATTCACAAACAGACCAGTCAAATCTCAGTTGATTCTCATATACTCTTTAAAAAAAAAAAAAGCATTCTTAACAGCTCCAGCTGTAGTTTCCAGCTTTAGGTGATAAGTAGGTAACATCTACCTTACTAATTCTCCTGAAGATTAAATAAGATAATGTTTATATCTCTACTGGTACAGAACTTTAACCAAGAGTCTTAAAATTTTCCTATTTAATTAATTGACAATTGTCTAAAATAATTTACTACAAGCAGCTTTTGTAACAGTAGTAGATGTAATTAGAACAACAAGCCTTTTATTGAACGCTTTAATAGCACACTTAGTATTTCTAAAGCTCATGGAAACCCCACAATATGCATGTCATGTCATTTAAAGTTACTTAGCAGAAAAGGACACCTGGCATGTCCTACAACAAGGATGCAACTGAACAGGTGAGGTTCCATGCTTCACTTTGCATAAGGGTTTAGCAAGCAAACTAACATGTCATTTGACATCCTTCATTTACATAGCATACATCCTCTTTATATATCCTAGTATATAATATGTCCTGTTTATGTAACATGCAGGAAGCCAAACAGTAAGAGATCTTTGAAGTGCAAGTACTTAAATCATGATGCACGTAGCATAAGGCTCTCAGATAAATGCCATTTTCCAGAACTCTCTTAGTCAGAAGCCTGTGAACCAATTTGATACGATACAATACCTATCAGGGAGTAGGGAAGGCCGGCAGCTCTAGTCTGCCTCCTACTTCCTCAGGAGAAGGGCTGATAATGACCCAGGCTCAAACCTCACATCCAGAAGAACACAAAATCATGACTGAAGAACAAAGCAAAACTCTCTCCAGATGCCATGACTCAGAAGACAGGAAGTTCTGTGAGAAAGCGGAGGATACTTGATCTGGTATCAATGCTGAGTGCAAACACCACCTATAATTACATTCAGTACCTCAGAAGGCAATCAAATTGTATGAGTACAAGACCCTTCCTCCACTTCTATATCTGAAAAAATGGATAGGATATAATCTAGAATATAAGGTAAGACGATGCCCAGGGCCATCAAACATACACCAATGCGATAGAAATACTTTTCTGCGTCTAAGTGGCTGTATTCAGAAAACTGGGGCAGAAATAACATTTCTCTGGAGAACATATTCCACACTCATTCCTTGCATTGATCACAGCAAATTCAATGGATAATTTTAGGAAGAAATAAGAGGTACCTAGGTTGGATCAAAAACAAGATCCTCAGGGCTAGAAAGATGGCTTAGCAATTAAGTGCTTGCCTGTGAAACCTAAGAATCCCGGTTTGAGGCTCAACTCCCCAGTACCCACATAAGCCAGACGCACAAATCAGTGCATTCATCTGGGGTTTGTTTGCAGTGGCTGTAGGTCCTGATGCATCCATTCTCATTCTCTCTCATTCTCTCTCATTCTCTCTCTCTCTCTCTCTCTCTCTCTCTCTCTCCCTCTCTCTCTCTCTCTCTCCCTCTCTCCCTTTCTCCCTCTCTCCCTCTCTCCCTCCCTCCCTTCCTCCCTCTCTCCCTCTCTCCCTCTCTCCTTCCCTCTCTCTCTCTCTCTTTCTCTGTAATAAGTAAATAAAAATAAAACAAAAAATTTAAAAAAACAAGGTCCTCCATTCTTTGACAGAATATAGTTTAACAGTAACTCTCCTACCATGTCTACACATGATTCTACCTACATGGCTAGTACTCCTCAGTAAGTACACATAATGCATACAGTAAGGAACCCCTACACATTGTAAATCAGGTGAGAGTTATAAGAAACTGGACATAGCTGGCTAAATTCACAAACATTAACCAAACTTGGCGTGGATAAATTAAATAACTGGTTATTGGCTAAAACACATCTTCAGTTGAATGAAGATGAGAAACAGAACTGCACCATGCCATATGCAAAGTGCCAGCTTTTACTGATATATCTATCCCCACACTGAGAAAATGCTAAATGAGTTTATTTTTAGAATGTCTGGTTCTGACAGCATGATCCAGAAATAATTATTCAATAGTGTTTGCCAAGAAACTCAAGTAGCAAAGTGATAAGAAATATTGTAAGCTATCTTTTCCAGAAATGCAATCTGTTTCTCATTGGTAGGAATTCATCATAAGCCACTGCATATATCACAATTCTTCAGAAAACTTTACCATGCTCTAATTCATCAAAAACCACCAGACCAATGTGCCATATAATCTTTCTCTTTCTTTAAAAGAGAGAGAGAGAATTGGCTTGCCAGAGCCTCAGCCACTGCACTCAAATTCCAGATGCTTGTGCCACCTAGTGGGCATGTGTGACCTTGCGCTTACCTCACCTTTGTGCATCTGGCTTACATGGGAAGTGGAGAGAAATCAAACATGGGTCGTCTCCAGCCCTGCCACATAATCTTTCAATTAAGGATATAATTCATCTAGCTATTTATAAGTTCATAAATTTCTTAATAATTCCATGATATGGTATACCACACCAAATTCAAAGTCTATACATTGTAACAGAAATGTTAATTGTTGCCATATATTTGCTTCCATTACACATTTAGACTGACGAACAAAAATTTTAAGAAACAACGTAAATTCCTCAGTGTACTTATTACATGGAGATAGAGGTCAAAAATTGGTAGGCATTCTTCAAAAACAAAAGTATGAAGCAAAGTAAAAGCATCATCTTTAAAAGATTAACATTGCTTGGCATGGTGGCACATGACTTTAATCACAGCACTGAGGAGGCAGAGGGAGGAGGATCACCGTGCGTTTGAGGCCACCCTGAGACTACACAGTGAATTCCAGGTCAGCCTGAACTACAGTGAGATCATTACCTTGAAAAACAAAAACACAGAAGTTTTAGGAATGTAGAGCCCAGCAGCCTCATTCCTAAATAGTGGTGTAATCCTAGGCAACATGAGATTTTGGATTCCTATCTATGAAATAGGGAAAAGTCATAGACTTGTTATGTGACATGTGATATCACTTATTATACACATAAAAGTATGCAATGCTATTATCATGGCCAATTTTACAATAAGGGATGGAGATGAAGAACTATATTGGGTAGCTGCCTCTCTCCCTTGTGTAACGTCTTCCTCATCCACTTAAAGAGAAAGAGGCAAAATGTTGTCTGCAGTAGGATCCAAAGGATATAGTGAATTATTTTTAATTTATTTAAAATTTTTAACTTCATATTGTATTCTGTCATTTTAAAACTTACTTGTCTTGAGCAGTGTGGGCATACAAATCTGTTTTTACACATAATTCTGTAAAATTTACATATATATGATAAATTTCTGATGAAAATTTGTGTTCTGAATTAGGTAGGATGGAACAATAGACTACCACTGAATTTTGAAGATTCAATACAGAGAAAATACTTAAAATATGTCATTAATAATATTTATATTGATTTTGTGTTATACTTTATCTTCCTTGTGAAGTTGAAAAATTCTCCACTGAGCAATCATAAAGCCAGGCACCATCTGTATATTAAACATATTAGATCAATAAAATAGATCATTAAATTGATTTGACCTGTTACTTTTTTATTTTTAATGTGACTACTAAAACATTTTAAATTATGTAGTAGTTTATATTATATTTTATTGGAATATGTTGGTCTATTAGATTAATAAGTAGGCAAAATTAAGTTTAACCAAAATTCAAACCCTTGTCACATATCACATCACAAGCTTCTTGACAGCTGACAATAAAGATAAATAAAAATAAAGCTGAAAACTAAAAACATAAAAATAATGATTTGCATGAACCTGTCCCTGCTCTGCTGGCTTATTAGGGAGCCTTACCCTAGATCTCCAAGCCAATTTCCACTCAACATTTTAAATTTCTGCTCCAATAGCATATGCTCTAAGAAAGTCAAGTCTCTGACCCCTGAAAAAAATCAAGATGCTCTCATTTCCTTGTCTGTGGTACATAAATAATGGCACTAGTTCACTGTGCTTTGTGAGACAGCACTTTGAAGCAAGGCTGTGTCATTCATTTCATCTTCCCAAGAGTTTAGAGCAAGTACATGGTAAATGTTTTCTGAATAAAGTGTTAGCAGAATATGAGGATAGCGCAGATATAAGGACATACACAAGGACATTTTAAGTGACATCTCCATTTATACAACGGCCAGACTTATATAAGCCTCAAATATCTGCAAAGCAACCACATAATTCGAAAGGAGAAAGAAAACAGAAATTTTGTAAGAATTGCTGAGTACCTGCTATTTGCCAGAAAATACTCAGTTAAGGTTCTTGCTCTTAGTCCACACAAGAACCTTGTAAATAAATATCGAGTGTTATTATCGGCCAAACATTGTTGTAAGCACCATTCATCATAACTTTACCTTTTCATCTTCACAACTTCATAGCATCAGTTCTACTATTACACAAAGCAAAGACATAAAGTACTATACACAAGATTACATATCTGATTGGTGTCAGAGCCAAGATTAAAATCCAGGTAGTCCCTGGTATTTAAAATCTGAAGTAGGCACACTCTTAATGCAAAAGACTCTTATAAATGTTTACAAATCTCAATACCAAGAAAAATTGACTGCAGGCAAATGCAGTTCTTCACAGAAGTATAGAGACAAATGATACATAGATCTCTTGCTCGTGTATTTCTTTATCAGGTAGTCAAAGACCCTTGGAGAGCTTGCAACTACAGGAAAGATGATCAGAGATGTGAGAAGTCACTTTAAAGACAGACTAATATTTGTATTTGTTCCCATAATAATAAGGAGGGACAAAGTTATATTGCTTAATGATGCATATGTATGCAGTAAAAAAAAAAAAAAAAAAAAACAAGCTAGTAATTGTCATAAATGACAGGATAATGAGTTCCCCTTGGGGAAACAAGAATGGTAATTACGTAAGCCACAGGGTGGCTCTTAATGATCTATTTATTGGCGTAGGTGGTAAACATTTGAGAGTTTGCATTATATTCTTAAAGTTCATATATGTGCATGCAAAAATAATAACAGTAGTACTTCACTATCTTTAGAGCATTTTTCTAGAGAACAAAGTGAGGAGGGTTAGGTAATAATTTCTTCCCATAGGTGAAAGTAGCTCATCACTCCTATCTCACCTTAAGTATCATTGCTCCAGCCAAGTCTCTTGACCTCTGCTGCTTAAATGTCTTCCCCATCAGTTCATTTAGCAATTTGACAGCAAATTTCATGTATCAACTTAATTGGCCCCTGCACTCCTGCTGCCTGACTCCTAAAACCGGGCATTGCTATTTCCTGTGTTTAGAGTCAAATTGAAACCTGGTCCTTCCTGAATCTCGAGCCTTCAGGCTTTAAAATGAGAATTTATATAACCAGCTCCCTTGGCTCCTAAATTTTCAGATTTAGATTAAGACTAAATCACCAAGATTCCTGGGTCTGGGACAGATCCTAGGTCTTCTGGGTGGCCATTATCAAGGGAGACCATTATTTATAGTACACTGATAACTTGTTATCTTCTCTCTTTCTCTGATAGTAGCCATTGCATGGAGTGTGACATCTTGTTATTTTCATTTATATTTCTCATCTGATTATGATATTTAGAATGTTTTCACATGCTAATTGCCATTTGGAAAAATGTCTATTCTAGTCCTTGGTCCATTTTTTTGGTCATTTAATTTTTGTTGAGTTGTAAGAATTCTTATGTAGTCTAGCTATTAATGTGTTATGATATATATGATAGATTTTTATAATAATGATAACTTTGTTGTTTATGCCTGGTGTTTCCACCACTATTGGGAGCTCGACAAAGTTCACGTCTATTTACTCTTTGCCATATACTCAGCACCTATCACACTGTTTATGGTAGGAAGCCAGTCTATAGAACCTGTGAAACAAAGAATAAATAAATAGTAGACAGCTAGCAGAGTAAACACTGAGCTTTGAACCAGTCCTCTACCAACTGACCTCTGTGTAAACCTTCCTACAAAAGGCGAGATCTTCACAGACTAGACATGTGGGGGCGGGAGGGGAGGCTTCTTACGGCTATATTATTTAGCATACATTGTCATCTGTCTGGCCCTAGACTGAGCTTTACAGAGCAGAACTGTAAATTAGATGCTAAAAGCTTGAAAAAAGATAACAAGCTTAGAAAGAAATCCTGTTAAATGGCTCCCTGAGAGGTGAGATGTAAGAAAAAGGAAAAAATGTCTGTGTGCCATAGCAAACTGGGAAGATCAGGGGTAGAAAAAGTGGACCTTACACTTCTGGCTGTACTCCAAGGACTTCCCAGAGCAGGACCAGTGACGTCCACCAAGTCATCTTATCATGATGAGACTAAACCATGTAGTTCTTATAGGCAAACGTATCATATAATTACAAAATTTGTTATGTTCCCCATCCCTTTCAACTGGACCCCTTCTTCTTTCCAAATAATCCCTCTTCTATTTTGATCTTTTTGTTCTCATCATCCATGATGACATGATGATAGACCCAATATTATGCAGATAATGGCAGCCAGAAAGAATGCAATTTTAAAAGTTTTAAAACATGTTGACTGTGATGATAATCTTATTTTATAAAAGAGAAATTTCAAAAGCACAGACAATTCTCTTGCCCAGAAAACCTCCTGTAGTTGAAATTCACAATAAATAAAGGGACTATACATATAAACAAATACTATGTCTCTACTTAGACAGTGAACTGTTGGGTATCTGGTGAAAATCAAGTATAGAAAACAGGGGAAAGGTCATAGTCATGCAAGAAAGCTTTAGAAAATCCACCAAAAACAAATGCTGCCGAGAGGAAGGACATAAAGGCATAAGGAAAAAAAATAAAAGTAGTATCACAAAGAAAATTCAGTTTATCTTTTTTATTTTTTCCTTCCTCAGATGACACTGAGGAATATAGCACAAGCTTCAAAACATGCCAAGAAATCAATATATAAACTTAAAATGGGGCATAATTTTGTCCACCAGTCCTGGAAATCCATCAATAATGTCACTTTAACATTCTTGGAAAAGTGATTTGCAGTGACATCGCACCCCTTTGGGCATATATGAAGTAAGGACACCCAATGAATAAGATGGAGACCCACAGAATCATGGTAGCCATATGTAACTATGTCAAAGCTTATTATACCTTAATTCTGGCTAATGAGATAATCTGTCCAGATTGCCACTGTATAATACCTCTGACTATATGGACAGTATATATACAAGAAGGCTAGGAAATTAATAATAGCAAAAATTAAAGTAATATATGATTTCACCCTTGTAAAAAATTTTAGTAAATTCATGTACTAATGCATCAGCACAAAGGTCCCATCTATGAAGTAAGTCAACATTTATAAAGTGTGATTGTTAAGGACTATGAACAGATAGGTAGAATGCTTGCCAAGCATGCACAAGACCCTGGGTTTGATTGCTACCACTGCATTAATCAAAAATTATGTTACATGGCTATAATGCAACCTTAATACTTAGGATGCAGACGATCAGAAATTCAAGGTCATGCTCAGTTACACAGTGAGTTTGAGGAAAATTTAAGCTACATAAGACCCTGGGAAGGAAGAAAGGAAAAAGGAAAGGAAAGGAAAGGAAAGGAAAGGAAAGGAAAGGAAAGGAAAGGAAAGGAAAGGAAAGGAAAGGAAAGGAAAGGAAAGGAAAGGAAAGGAAAGGAAAGGAAAGGAAAGGAAAGGAAAGGAAAGGAAAGAAAGAAGGAAGGAAGGGGCAGAAGGATGGGAAGAAAAGAGGAGAGGGAGGGAGGGAAAGAAAAGAAAGAACAGAAAATAAAAAACAGAGGCAGACAAAAAGGGAACAAGGAAGGTTGGTTTTAAAGCCTTTTTAAAATGTAACAATATATATATTTTTATCAAAACACTGCCTATTTTATTGTGTGTTTGTATAAAATCCAAGTAGACAACAAAGCTTTGCAATCCCTCTACTATGTCCTATTTCCATATCAAAATCTTGAGGATTTTATAAGATGATAAAAAAAAATCTTGGTGGCAGGTGCAAAGTAGGCCAGATCCCTGTTCCCTGGGGCTTCTCCCAGTTTTCTGGCCCCAGTAAGTACCCCTTGTCTGGGGCTGCTTAGACCCTGCCAGCAAGCTGCAGAATCAGGCCCTTCGCTCTACCTTTCTGATCAAAGTGCCCCTGGCTCCCTGAGAGTGCACACTAGAGGGTGCACATGCACAGTGAGTAGGCCCGATGCCTGTTCCCTGGCTCTTCCCAGTTTCCTGGTCCTTGTAGGTCCCCTGTTCTTCCCTTGGAGAGGCCTGGCCCCTGTGTGAGGGCTGTGGAAACAGGCCTTTAGCTCTGGTCCCTGGGTACCAACATCACTATTTCCCTGAGTCAGAAGGAGCATGGGCCACTGCATAAGACCTCTGGCTCTCCAGCTTCCTGGTGCCTGGCTCCCCAGCCCATGATTCCCAAGTGCTGAAGAGTGTGTGCAAGTGGAGGGAGTGGCCCAGAGCACCCAGTCCCACAGGCACCTTTGATGCACCTGCAATCTCCAGAATCTGTGCATCTGTGCTTATGGTCCCATCATACACCAATATACCAATCAATTCGCATTTAAAGCAGAAAACCCTCTGATCATCCTCCAAGGACAAAATCTTGCCTCCCCATCAACAGAATAAACTATCTCCCCAAGGTGGGCAGACCACAATGCCAAAAAGCCAACAAATGTCAGAAACATGAGAGATCTCCACCAAGAATGCCTAGCCCCACAATGGAAGCCTCCAGTAAAATCATGGAGGAATCAACAGAAAATCAATCCCAAAATGAAAACACAACAACCAATGTGACCCTGATCAAAAGAATTGCTGAACTGGAAGCAAACCATCAAAACACCAACAATCATATCAATGAAATTAAATAATCTTTTAGAGGGCTCAGATTTTATAGTAGGCTTAGCTTGACTGAAGAAAATGTTACAACCCACAAAAGAGAATGAATTGAAGGTGAGTCAAGAAATGGAATAATCTTAATAACTGATTGATTAAGCTTAATGAAGATATGATCAAATAAGAAAGAATTCCAGAAAGCAACAAGAAAATCAGAACTCGAACTGAAATCATACCTTAAAAAACAGACACCATGCAAAATAACAAAACAGAAAAGAAAAATCAAATAAAGCTTTTGAAAATCTATCTAGAACCCCTCACTAACAGTTACTCATATGGAAGACAGAAGCTCTGACCTGGAACACATGAAAGAAGAACTTAATCAGGAGGCTAAAAACTTGGTAAGTTCAAAAAATCAAGTGTACAGAATACGAGGGAATGGCCAAACATCCAGATCATGGATATACCAGAATAAGAGCAAATCCAGGCTAGAAAGATAGAGAACATATTCAACAAAATTAAAGAAATTTTTCCCAATTTCTCAAAACAAAGGCCCATCCAGATACAAGAAGCCCACAGAACATGAAACAGACAGGACCATAGAAGAAACTCTCAAAGGTACATCATAGTTAAAACTCTTAACAAAGAAAATAAAGGCAGAGTGCTAAAAGCAGCAAGAGAGAAACAATTCATTGCATACAAAGGAAATCCCCATCAGAATTACCTCAGATTTCTCAATGGAAACACTGAAAGCCAGAAAAGCCTGGAATCCTTCAAAATCTGAAAAACTATGGCCTCCAACCCAAGCTATTCTACCCAGCAAAAGTATCCCTCAAAATAGATGGAGAAAGGAAATTTTTCCATGAAAAAAAGTCAACTCTATGATTACATGAACACAAAGCCAAACCTACAGAGAATACTTCAGGGAATGCTCCACACAGAACAATCAACCAACCAATCTCAAGACCCAATAATAAGATCACAATAACCAAAACTAAACCAGGCTCAAAAAAATGCAAAACACAAGAAAGCACCAAATTCCATAAAGTACTTCAACATGGCAGGAATTAATTGCAACCATAAATATTAATGGTCTTAATTCACCCATAAAAAGATGTAAGTTCTCAGAGTAGATGGAGAAAAAAAAAAGGACCCTTGTATCTACTGTATTCAAGAAACCCACCTCACCACTACAGATAGACACCTCCTCGGGGTGAAAGGATAGAAAATGATATTGCAAGCAAATGGAAATAAAAAAAAAAAAAAAGCAGGCAATGCTATACTGATATCTGATAAAATAGATTTCAAACTAAATGTAATTGGAAGGGACAAAGAAGGCCAGTTCTTACTCATCAAGGGAATGATCCAACATGAAAACATCGCAATCATAAATCTATATGCACCAAACACAGGTGTACCATAGTTTATAAAACAAAACCGAAATAAGCACCAACACCATCATAATTGGAGACTACAATACTCCACTATCATCCATAGACAGATATCCAAGCAGAAAATCAATAGGCAAATAATAGAACTCAACATTACCATAGAGCACATAGATCTAATGGACATCTACAGAAGTTTCCACTCCAACTCTACAAAATATACATTCTTCTTAGCAGCCCACAGAACCTTTTCCAAAATAGTCCATATATTGGGCCATAAAGCATGCCTCTGTAAAGTCAGAAAAATTGAAGTAACTTCCTGCATCATATCAGATCACAATGCTTTAAAGCTAGAAACCAACAACAAAAAACAGGTCAAGAACTCCACCAGCTACTTGAGACTAAACAACACACTTTTAAACAATGAATGAGTCATGGAAGAAATCAAAAGAGAAATTGTAAAATTCCTAGAATCGAATGATAATGAAAACACAACCTACCCAAATTTAGGGGACACTATGAAAGCAGTCGTAAGGGGAAGTTTCATAGCACTATGCTTTCATTAACAAAGACAGAGGGATCCCAAATTAATAACCTAACTGTCCACCTAGAGTCACTTGAAAAACAAAAAAATTCAACCCAAGAATTCCAGACAGAAAGAAATAATCAAGATCACACCAGAAATTAATGAGTTGGAAACCAAGAAAACAATTTTTAAAAAAATCAATGAAATGAAGAGCTCTTTATTTGAGAAAATAAAATAGATTGATAAACCCCTAGCCAATTTGATCAAGCAGAAAACAAAAGAAGTCTCAAATTAGCAAAATCATAAACAGGAGAGGAGAGGTCACAACAGACATCAATGAAATTGGAAGAATTATCAAAGCACATTTCCAAAATCTCTACTCCTCAAAACTGGATAATCTGGAAGAAATGGATGAATTCCTAGACACATGCCACCTACCAAAAGTAAACTCCAAGCAGACTAATCTAAACAAACCTATCACATCCATAGAGATTGAAAAACCTTTTCAGAAAGAAAAGTCCAGGACCCGATGGCTTCTTACCTAAATTCTATCAAACCTTCATTGAAGAACTGAAACCAATTTTACTCAAACTGTTTCACATAATTGGACATCAGGGAATCCTCCTCAATTCTTTTTATGAAGTTAGCATCACCCTAATATCAAAACCAGACAGAGATTCAACAAGAAAAGAAAACTATAGGCCTATGTCCCTGATGAATTTATATGCAAAGATACAGAACAAAATCCTCACAAACTGAATTAACAACAATCAAAAGCATTATTCAACTTGATCAAGTAGGCTTCATCCCAAGGATGAAGGGATGGTTCAACATACAGAAATCAGTCAAATGTGGGCTGGAGAGATGGCTTAGCAGTTAAGCTCTTGCCTGTGAAGCCTAAGGACCCCAGTTTGAGACTTGATTCCCCAGAACCCACGCTAGCCAGATGCAAAAGGGGGCACATGCATCTGGAATTCGTTTGCAGTGGCTGGAGGCCCTGGTGCACCCATTTTCTCTCTCTCTCCCCCTCTTTCTCAAATAAATAAATAAAAATTAAAATAATTTAAAAAAAGAAATCAGTCAAATGTAACACACCACATAAATAAACTTAACCATAGGAACCACATGATCATCTCAATTGGTGCAGAGAAGGCCTTTGACCAAATACAACACCACTTCATGATCAAAACATTGGAAAGAATGGTTTATATCTCAATGCAATAAAGGCTATATATAAAGCACCCAAAGCCCAAATAATAATTAATGGGGAAAGACTCAAGGAATTCCCATTGAGATCAGGAACAAGACATGGGTGCCCACTCTCACCACTGCTCTTCAACATAGTACTAGAAGTACTAGATTAAGCAATAAGACAGGAGAAAGAAATAAAAGGGATTCAAAGTGGAAAAGAGGAAGTCAAGTTGGCCTATTTGCAAATGACATGATCCTCTACATAAGTATCCTGAAAGTCTCCATCTCAAAATGTCTAAAGGTGAATAATTCCTTCAGTAAAGTTGTGGGATACAAAATCAATGCACAAAAGTCGGTAGCCTTTGTATATGCAAAGGGAAAATATACAGAGAAAGAAATCAGTGAGGCTATCCCATTACCAATAGCAACAAAAATAAATAAATAAATAAATAAATACCTTGGGATCACATGAACCAAGGATTTGTAAGACCTATATAATGAAAACATTTAACAAAAGAAATCAATGAGGACTTGAGAAGATGGAAAGACCTCCCATTCTCCTGGATAGGCAGAATATATATGAAAATGAAAATTCTACCTAAAGCAATATACAGATTTAATGCAATACCAATAAAATTATCAGCATCATTCTTCACAGAGACTGAAAAAATAATCTCAAAATTCAAATGGAATGGCAATAGGCCTCAGATATCCAAACATATTCTCATAAAGAAAAACACCTCTGGAGGTATCACCATGCCTAATCTAAAGCTATATTACAGAGCCATAATAGCACAATCAGCATGGTACTGTCATAAGAACAGAAACATAGATCAATGGAACAGAATTGAAGATATAGTCCTTAGATCAAGTAACTACATCTACTTGATCATTGACAAAGGAGCCAATAATGAATGTTGATTGGCAAAAAGTTAGCATCTTCAACAAATGAGGTTGGACAAATTAGATGACCATATGTATAAAAATGAAACACACTGGAAAGGTATGATGAAAACCAACCTTAATCTTCTACAGCTTCTCTCTCTCCCTTTCTCTCTTTCTCTCATTCTCCCCCCCCCAACCCTCTCTCTTCTCACTAACTCTTTTATATTAGTTATCTTTTTCTTCCTTTTCTTAGAGGGCACTGACCTGTAACTCCCAGTACCAGCATGTGGCTATCATACACAATGAGATTTTTTTTTATTTAATTTATTAGTTTTCTTTTCAGCAAATACAGGCAGTTTGGTACCATTGTTTAGGCTCATCTATGATCTACCCCCTCCCATTGGGCCCTCCTTGTTGATGTAAATGGGTCATGCATTGTGGAGTTAGCCCACAGTTATTGGTATGATAAATGTCTCTGTAAATCATGACCCAACATGTAACTCTTCACAATGAGATTTTGATTAGAGAGACCTACAAGGTTTCCTAAAACAAAGACAGATTTCTGTCAGAGTACTTGATGACCCACCAAAGGTTAGTGGTAAGAGCTTACTACTGAAGACACCTTATGTAGTTGACACATAAAATGGAATGGCATGGCTGGAAGTTGGAAGAGAGTCAGTCCCCAGACAGTCAACACGTCTAGTGCCAGAAGGTGCTACATGGGCAACTGGGGGAAAATGACCAATATCTGTCCAAGCAACTCATGGTCTAACCTACTTAGCAGCAAATAACCTGTTGTGATGCTCACACAAGTACAGTAGTGGCACACAGCCATAATGGGAAACTAACTGCTCTTGATTTAGCTAACTGATCCCCTCAGTGCTATGGGGCCCATAGCTGGATCTGAGAAACAAGTCAGAACCATATCCAAACAGAAGCCCACTCTCCATTATCAAGCTACCACCAATCGTGGGCTACAAGAGGGCCTACACTTATTAAATTCTCTATTTAAAAAAGTAAGGGTTATTTCATTTGTCTGGTGCTAACTTACTCTCCATTGGAGAATCTGCTTCTCTTTTTCAGATAGACGTAGATCCTAAGGAGAGAGCCACTCCATCATACCTCAAAAGGGCCCCGGCTGAAACTAAGAAAAAATGGCAAAACAAGCAAGGGTGCTATTTTCTTGGTGAATTGGGTACCAGCACAAGGGTGAAGGAGATCAACACAGAAAAAAGTCAACTGCTACCAAATCAGATTTCCAGAGACCCAGAGGCCCCCAACACCTCATCACTGAAGCAGACCAAAAATGAACCCAACATGGCTCAGGGAAATTTTGTGGAAGAAGGGCCAGAAAGAATGTCAGAGCCACATGTTGGGTCATGATATGCAGAGACATTTATCCTAACCATAACTGTGGGCTAACTCCAGAATGCATTACCCATATACTTCAACAAGGAGGGGCCAGAGGGAGGGGGTAGGACATGGATGAGCTTAACAATGGTACCAAACTGATTGTATTCACAGAGTATGAAACTAATTAATAAAAAAAAAATTTAAGAAGAAAAATGAAACTAGACTCACTCACTTCTCTATACCCAAAAATCAAGTCCAAATGGATTAAAAAACCTCAATATAAATCATGAAACTCTTCCTCTTCTGGGAGAAAAAGTAGGAGACACTCTCCATGATATAGGAGAGGGGAAAGACTTCCTAAACAAAACCCAGTAGCCCAGGTAATTAAACAATCACTCAACCAATGGGATCTCATGAAGCTAAAAAGCTTTTGCACAAACACACTGTAAGCAGATCCAATAGATTACCCACTTAATGGGAGAAAATCTTCACTAGCTGTACCACTGACAGAAGCCTAATATCTGGAATCTACAAAAAACTCAAAAACTAAATAAAAACTCAAACAACCCACTCCAAAAGTGGGACACAGAACTGAGAAGAGAGTTCTCAGAGGAAGAATTACACATGGCTAATACACACAGAAGTAAATGTCTAACATCCCTAACCATTAGGTAATACAAATTAAAACAACCATGAGATTCCACTTTAATCCACTAATGATGGCAATCATTAAAAAAGAAAAAAATTTAACAACAAAAATGTTAGTGAGGATGTGGGGAAAGAGGAACCCTCATTCACTGCTGGTGGGAATGCAAACTTGTACAACCACTATGGAAACCAATTTGGAGATTCCTGAAAGGATGAACATAGAGCCACAGAAAGACCCAGTTATTCCCTTACTGGGCATTTATTCTAAATGCTCCATGCATCCATACAGAGATATTTGCTCAACTATGTTTATAGCCGCTTAATTCATGATAACTAAGAACTGGAATCAACCCAGATGCCCATCATTGGATGTATGGATAATGAAGTTGTGGTACATTTACATGATGGAATTCTACTCAGCAATAAGAAAATATGATACAATGAAATTTGTAGAAAAAATGGACAGACTTGAAACAGATCATACTCAATCAACACACAATCACAGAAAGACAAACACCACATGTTGTCACTTATCTATAGTTCCTAACCTAGACCTGCTCAAATTGTTGTCATACCTGATAGGCAACTCCAGGCCCAGAATAGGGATGGAAGGGTTTTGAGGGGAGGAGAGGGGAAGGGAGGGGGAAACAAACAAATTAAATCAAAAATGAGCTGACACCATAAAAAGTTTTATTATTGAAGACAGCCTAAAAGATATAACCCTCAAAAGGAGTAGTGGGAGAGCATCTGAAAAGTAGGGCTCTGGTGAGGTTGGGATGAAGCCCAGCCTTAAAGAAAAAAAAAAAAATCTGCCTGTGATCTGTTCCAGTTCCAGAGATTAGCTGCACCTACATTGAGCTGTTGATCAAAAAGACCTATGAGGTCCTCAAATCAAGACTTGTTTCTGTCCAAGAACTTGATTACTGGCCTGAGGCAAAAGCTAAAACCCTATTGCTGAAGACACCACATGCTGCTGACACAGAGCACTAAGAGACCTGGCTGGAATTCAGAAGAGAGCCAGTCCCCAGACAGCCTGCCTAGTGCTGGAGAGCAGTACATGAGCTACTGGGGGAAAATGGCCAAAACAATGGTCTGAGCAGCCACGGGTCTAAGCTGCTCAGAAGCAAACACCCTGGCTGGATGTACAGGCCAGTGCAGTAGCGACACACTGCCTCCTTGGGTAACCAATAACTTTCTCATTGGCTAAAAGATCTGTTCAGTGTAAAGGAATCCTTATCTGGAATTGGTACCCGGATCAGAATCCTATGGAGACAAAGATTATGTTCTCCAGTGTCAAGCTCTCACTAGTCTTTGGCTAAGAGAAGGATGACATACATCGAATTCTCCCTAAATTAATAATGCTGATTCCAACTTAAATTATGCTGACTTCACTCTCCAGTGGAGAATCTGTTCTTTTGCAGAAAGAAGCCAGAGCAGAGGAGATAAATCACTCCTCTCACTTCAGCCAAGCCACAGCTCACTGCACAGAGGAATGGAGAGATGAGCAAGAGTGCTGCTTCCATGCTGTTCCTGATAATCAGTACCTGAGGATACTCACCACCTACCAAAGTAGAGATCTAGAGGCTCCTAAAAGCTCATCACTGAAGTAGACTTAAAACTCACCCATCAAGGCTCAGGGAATTTTGTGGAAGAAGGGGTGGAAAGATTGTAAGAGCCACAGGTTGATATATCATGCCCAGAGCATTCCCAGCCCCAAAAGATAACTGACTACTGCTCCCACAACCCCATGGGGAATAACTGCACCCCTACTGAGGAGCATCCCCAATGGAAGGGGGCAGGGATGAGGGTAACAACACATAATGTATCCATACAAAAATCTTGTTAATAATAATAATAACAAGCATTAAAAATTTTTTGCTTGGGAAAGATATTCCCACTTTGAGTAAATCTATACAGTCTACCCTTCAGATTTTATTTTAAATATAAACATTGAAATCACGGGACTAAGTAATTGTTGAAATTACATGATTTTAATTTTGCTACTTTTTTGCTTCAGTGTCTGGAAGAAGGATTAAAACCAATAACAAGAAAAGGCACATCATAAATTACAGTTCACACAAGTACTGCTCACTTGCATTTGTCTCATTTAAGACTAAAAAATAAGCTTGACTGGGCATGGTGGCACATGCCTTTAATCCCAACACTAGGAAGGCAGAGGTAGAAGGATCACCATGAATTTGAGGCCACCCTAAGACTACATAGTTAATTCCAGGTCGACCTGGACTAGAGGGAGACCCTATATCAGAAAAAAAAAAAAAAAAAAAAAAAAAAAAGCTTGCTATAACAAAGAGATAGCAATACTGTTTTTCAAATAATCAATTAAAATTTAGCTAGTACTATAACCATTGTTAATAAAAGCTAGATTCTATGCATGGTTGAATGGAGGACCAAGGAAATTGTGAAATTCGCCTGAAAAAGGATGCTGGGACTTCCTCCTCTGTGCATCTTGAAGGTGAACAGGTCCTAAACATTAAAGTACCTTCCACTCCCAGGCCACCCCAGCTTACCCCAACAGGTTAAAAGTAAAAGGAATATCAGTCATTGTTTATCACCCTCACTTTATGTGGGTGGTTTGAAGGTTAAATGCCCCCTCCTCATAGTCTCATGAGTTGTGAATACTTGTTTCCCAGCTGGTAGCAATTTTGGGGTGGAGCCTTTCTGGAGGAGGTGTGTTGCTGGGGACAGCCTGAGGGGTGTTATAACCCAGCCTCCCTCTTGCCGCAGATAAGTTCACTGCTGCTGATTTCTGCCAGCTGCTGTGGCAAGATGTGCTGCCCTGCCTCTGCTCTAGCATCCTTTTCTGGATGTGAAGCTACTCCTCCAGAGCATGAGCCAAAATAAAACCTTTCGCTTCCATCAGTGAGAAGGTAACTAATGTACTTTACAAAGAAAACCACCAAGACCCAAAGAACTTAAACAACTCACCCAAGGTCACACAATCAATATTAACCATGCCCCAACTACACTGTGCCATATAATAAACTGGCTTAGCCAGTTTATTAATGTTTAGGATTTCCAGTGTGCCATGGTCATGCAGTCTTATTTTGGTCATTTGTCACCATTCATAAACTAAATAGTCTTTCAGTGGGTCTCCTACTTCAAAATGTCACACAATCTTTACAACACAGAAAAAATTATAGATATAGATGATATAGATATAGATATAGATATAGATATAGATATAGATATAGATATAGATATAGATATAGATAGATAGAGATAGAGATAGAGATAGAGATAGAGATAGAGATAGAGATAGAGATAGAGATAGAGATAGAGATAGAGATAGAGATAGAGATAGATAGAGATAGATAGAGATAGATAGAGATATAGATATCATCCTGGCTTCAAAGTATCAGAATTGAAACTAAAGTTATATTTCTGCCAACTATAGATATAGATATACATATCATCCTGGCTTCAAAGTATCAGAATTACAACTAAAGTTATATTTCTGCCAACCAATGAAAAGGTTCACCTCTTTTGGAAATTAAATATTCTTAATATGTAAAGCTTCAGTCCAGAGTTTCTGTAAATTGTGTTATTTGCCACATTTTTAAAATTAAATATAGCTGAACTAAAATATTCATGAGAAAAATGCAAAACATTTTAAGCATTAATTATTAAAAGTCAATGTGTATCATGTACTTTCTCACTGCTTGGACAAAATACCCAGCCTAAGGAAGGAAACAGTTTACTTCAGCTTACAGTTCCAAGTTACACTCTGTCATAGTGGAGAAGCCATGGAAGTAGAGCTGGTCACGTTCAGCCCACAGTAGAGAAGCAGAGAACAATGGAATGCTCTTCCTTTCTTTTCAGTCCAATCTCCAGGTTCATGGAAAAATGATAACCAAAGATAGGGTGGGGCTTCCCACCTTAATTAACGTAATCAAGATAATTCCCCCCCCCCAGGAATGCCCAGAGACTAACCTAGTCTAGGTGATTCTAAAGCCTGTCAAACTGACAGTCAAAATATCCTGTCACACTCAGTAAATGATATCATCTGTTTAAGCAATAAGTGACAGTAAGGAAGACAGATGGAGCCATGGTAAGATCTGTGTGCTACCCATTTTCTGCCAGAGACCCTCCAAGGTAAAAAATGTTCAACCAGTTAATCAATATAACATTTTCATTATATAATTTCATTTTTTTCTATCAGATAATAAGGAAGAAGCTATTAGCATTTCAACTAAAATAGGACTATAAAATTAAATTATCAAATATTAAGGTTTTATATCAATTTTCCATACTCTACATTTTTCACTGCTCTTTCAGAGTTTTTAGATTTTTATCTCATGTTCTCATGGTCAACCTTTTGATTAAATCAAGTTAACATATTCTTCCCTAGATTTCCAGAAGCTAAATACTTACCTTTCTGAGAAGAACAAAACCTAATGAAAATTAACCAAATAAAAACAAAGATTTAGAGCACAACATAGTATTGTACTCCACTATATTCCCAAAAGAGAATATTTTGTCTCCCTGTATATAAACTTCATGTGTCTACATCACCTTCTTCCAGTTTGTTAATCTTTATCACTTTCGTTATTCTTTTAAAATTGTGTACCAAAAGCCATAAGATCTTTATTATATGAGGGCTGGTGAGATGGTTTAGTGGTTAAGGCAACTGCCTGGGAAGCTTAAGGACCCATGCTCTACTCTCCAGATCCTACTTTATGCACAACAGTGAAGCAAGCACAAGGCCACACATGCCCGCCAGATGGTGCAACCATCTGGAGTTTGGTTGCAGTAGTGGGGGCCTTGATGCACTAATTCTCTCTCTCTCTCTCTCTCTCTCTCTCTCTCTCTCTCTCTCTCTCTAAAAAGAGAGTAAATTAATGATATAAGTTTAAAAGGAAGCATTTGCAAGTCTCAGAATCACACATTCTTTACTGAGAAAATGTGTGATAAATATATATATATATATATATATATATATATATATATATATATATATACACACACATATATGTATGTATATGTGTGTGTGTGTGTATGAGGGGTGTGTGTGTGTGCACATGTGCACACATGCACACAATATGAAAAGATTCAAAGATCTGTTTTTGCATTCAAAACTTTTTAGACCATTTCTCCTCTTTAAGCCTACCATCCTATTGTGGGTAGCACAGAGAAGTATCTTTCAGGAGTATCTTGTGATTTTTAAGTAAAATTGCTAATGTGATGCAAGCTTCTGGATATATGTGATGTGTAGATCTATTACATAATGTCCACTTGATTTGCTGGCCAGCCCTTAAGCTCCCATTATACTTAAAAACTATTAATACCTATGACTTCTAATTTCAGTAATTGAACAGTATTTCTTAGGGAGAAATACCACAAACATATAAGAAAGATTATCCATGTTTTTAAGGGATGTGTAAATAAAATAGTTTAAGAGTCCAAAGAGAAGGAAAGAACATATCCAGTAAGGGGCATAGGAGAGGGCTAGCTCCATATAGACACTGAAGGATATGATCCTGGAAAGGTGGATCTAAGGGGACAGAGAAAGTTCCCTTCCAAGGACACACTATAAACAAGAGGAAAGAGGATTTCCATGCATTGGAACAACTGAGTATGTCGGGAAGGAAGAGGCTGAGAGAGAGTAGTTTGGCAGTACTGAGAGACTAGTAAAAGACAAGCCAGATTTTTATTTGATTTAATAGATAATAAAGATGCCACAAAAATGTCCCCAAGGCAAGACTATGAATGACTCTTCCTTCTCCCCATCATGTTTATCATGTCCTCCATAAAGAAATAAGGCTTCCGAGGAGCAATGAAGATTCAGCCAGTCAGCACCTAAGAATCTATCACCTCAGCCTGAAAGCACTGAGAAGGCATTGCTTACATTTTCCAAGGGGAAAAAAAGTGACACATTCAAGAAAGAAAGATAGAAAGGAAGAATGGAAGGGAGGGAAGGAGGTAGAGAGGTAGGAGAAAACACCTTTGAGTCGCCACCATCTATCTACGTACTCTGTATTTTTATTTAGTCATTTTGTACTTTTTGAGACAGATACTCACTTTATAGACCAGGATGGCCTTGAATCTTACTGGCTCTTACTCCATAGTGCTGGGATTAAGCATGAGCCATCGTGCCTAGTTCCTACTCTGTGTTTCTTTCTGCACGTATATGTGGAATATTCCCATGAGTGTGAGTATAAGTGCATGTGGAGATCGGGAGTCAGTGTCACTGTCATCCTCAATTTCTTTCCACCATAATTTTTGAGACACTGTCTCTCACTGAGCCCAGGCCTCACGAGTTTTGCTCATTAAGGTAGCCAGCAAGCCCTGGGGCTCCTCTGCATCCACCTTGCCAGCACTGGGATAACAGGCACAGCTCACCATGCCCAACTTTTATGTGGGTGCTATGCATCCAAACTCAGGTAGTTGTGCTTACAAGGCAAGCATTTTACCCAGTGAGCTGTCCAGCCAGCCCCTCCTACTTCTTAATGTGGCTATTTAATTTGGATGCTAGGTTCTTATAACAAAAAAAAAAAAACTTAAAAGATGCTAAGACACTGCAAAATAGGTACAAGTTAACACTACATTTCATGTCAAGAGAATGACTAACCAAAAAAGAGTGTGATTTCAGTGAAGTTACACTGGAGGGTAAAATTATATGAGATGCAGCTATGATTATGCTTTCTCTGAAACCAGTAACTACTGTCAACCATTAAATGAGAAATCCAAATTATTGTGTTATGAGATAAAGAGAAAGACGGAGAGAATTGACACAGCAGGGCTTCTAGCCACTGCAATCAAACTCAAGACACATGCACCAACTTGTGTATATGTGTGACCTAGCACTTGTGTTACCTTGTGCATCTGGCTTACATGGGATCTGGAGAGTAGAACAAGAGTCCTTAGGCTTTTCAGGCACATACCTTAACCATTAAGCAAACTCTATGGCCCAAGAAATCCATATTTCTTATTGCTTGTGTTATATTTATTTGTTTCATTTTTATGGGCTTTTCTCACATGCAGAACAGCACATGATGTTTACATTATTCTTGGCTTTAACAAGGAAGATAGTTATTAGCATACCTTAATTGTATGAATTATTCTTCACTGATATATACATATACACAATGTATCCTCATCCCAACCCCTTCTACCACCCTTGTTTGTCCTCTACTACCATCTCCCTTGAACCCCTCTTCTTTCTTCTTAACAAAGATTCACATGATTTTGGTCCAGCTGGAAGAGCCTGCTCGGCACCTTTCTCAGTGTAGGAGCACCTCATCCACCAAATGGTAGGACATGGTTGGAAAACCAGATCTACAGAAAGCCATGTGTCACATGGACACAGAAGCCAGAGCAAAGTGTGGCAAGACCAGGTTCAGAGAAAGGACATTTTACTGATAATGTCACTACCCTCCTAAAGCATTTTTTGAAAAGCATTTTAAAGGAAGGTGTTCTTTCTTAATTTAAATCTTTCTATTTCCTGGATTTATTTAGAAATAGTAGTTTAGAAACAAGCTTTTAAAAGATGATCAAGTTAAAATACGGACTTAAACAACTGCAAGGCTACTAATAGGAATGAATCCAGTAGTTTTTCTAAACATACACTCAAGACTTTTTCTTAAAGGCATTTTTCCTTTTAATTTTAAGGGTATGAACACTATTATGATGTATTTGGACTTTGTAATATATAAATTTAAGCTCAAGTATGTTACTAAGAAAACAAGAATCATCTTACTCGATGTATGGATTGGACCATCCTCAATATTTTTCATGTTTGTATAAAGAGCCAAGTTAAAAAAAATAATCACCATTTGGTATGAATGCAATACACTAGTGGGGTGGACCCAAGTGATAAGGCAACATGACTTTAGTACACAGAGCAGATATTCGTATACTGAGCTGCTTCATGGAATTTCATCCAAATAGCACTTATTGGTGTGTACTACTTACCACAGTGTTTAGTGCAACCTGAGTTTACTACAGAAAGAGAAAGTCATGTGCATGAATAACATTAAGCAACCTTACCACCTGAAAGTAGAGCAGACAAAATCATCTCAAGCTACTATATACCACCAGATATTTTGACTCAGCAATTTTTCCCCTGGACACATTCTATTTCAGGGTTCATTGACCTGCAAAACACCATTACACCACAGAAATGATTTGCTAGCCTTGTCTTCAATTATTTAATAACTTAGATGCTTACCAGGTATTAAGGCAATATAATCCTCCTTGAGCACACATATATTACTATCCCATAAAAGAATATGTTAAAGATGTTAATATAAATAGACTGTAGTATCTGGAAAATACTATTAGTTAAATTAATAAAAATGAGTCTTAAATTCACATACTACTAGAGAGGTAAAATAAGTTACATATGATAAACGGGTTATCTGTTACTTAACATATAATTTACAGATGTTAACATAGTTTGGAGAACACACAATGTATGTAGTTTAAATTGAATACTACAGCAAAATATTATCTAGTGTTTGCCTTCAAACATTTGAGGTTTCTAGAAAAATCTTAATAAAAATGTTATATACCAAACTAATCTTGACTTTCAAGTCTGTATAAGACTCCTATAGTCAACATGACAATAAGTTTTTCTGAAAGGAATTACAAATTTGAAAATCAATGGATATCAACTGGTAAGCTAGGCAAGACCTACCTACTAGCGTAACAGTGTCGTGACTAGCATGGGATAACCAACTGCTATTTGCTGATTGGATTTGAAGCGCATTCCACCAGAGGAAAATTTATGTTTGATACTGGAAACCTAATCAAAACGCTATGATCAAGAAGATCATAAGCCCTAGAGTTGGCGGACAGAGCTACTTCTGTTTTTAGATAGATGATAGATAGATAGATAGATAGATAGATAGATAGATAGATAGATAGATAGATAGATAGATAACCTCTAAATATTTATGTTTATGCCAATATATTATCATTGCTCTCATATGTGGTTAGAGAAACTTCTCGTTTCAGAATGGTGGTGACTACTGGGGAAATTAAAACTCATTAAAGTGCTGATAAGTGACAATTGAGTGTTTAGCACCACATAATACATCTCTATCACACCCTCCAAGACTCAAGAACCACTGCAGAAGAGGTTACAGAAAAAATGTAAGAGCTAAAGGATGAGGAGGAATGGCTTGGAACACTGTCTTCCAGACTAAAAGTGGCTGGTAAATTCATGACCTCACAGCAGCTGTTGTGAACTGCACAATATTAGGCCCATCACCCATGTTGTCATGGATATGGAGGAGGGCAAAAAAAAGGACATCAAAATAGAACAGGGCTATTTGGAAAAAGAAAAGTTCAGTGAAGAGGGTAGAGGAGGAGGACAAAGGAGGGTGGTGGAAGGGGATTTGGATCAGGGTACATTGTGTATATGTATGGAGACTGTCAGTGAAAAACAAATTTTTTAAATTAAAATGAAAGAATCCATGGATCTCATAATTTTAATTTACAATGAGATGTAGGTCTCAGGCTGGACCTCTAAGTAGAGGAAGACATGGTTCAACAATGAGAAAAACACATATAAGAATTCATCTTACAATTTGCCTGGGGAAGAAAACTTAAAATGTTCCAAATATTATGATACTGTTTTATTGAATTTACAATTTAAATAGCTCAATACTCTATGTGAAGTTTTCAAGTTTGTTTCAATTGTAATTCTTTGGAGGATAGGAGCATGGAATTTATGTGGGAACAATAACATGGTGATCAGAGTTAAATTCTTAGTATCCTACTAACTTATGAATACTATAAAGTTCAATATAAAAATACTTTTGTTCTATATTTGCTAAAAATTTTGGGGCATTATATAGCAGAGTCAAAAGTTCCTATTCAGCTTAGTTTTGTTTCAGTTGAGGCTTTTGCAATGAATTCTCAAGCAACATGTTTCTTTCTTGGCTTTGTACACACAAACTTGCATACACAAATATTTCTCTAATTGAAACAAATACAAAATCCTTATCTTTTACAAGTAAATGATTTAAATGCTAAAGTACAATTATATATCTCATTTGGTGTTATCTCTTCCCCTCTAATCTCAAAATCCCAAAGAGAGAGAAAACATTTATATCAGTTTAGTGAGTCTTCACCTAGATATATTAATAATTAAGGTTGCAAAATGACTACATTTTCAGTATTCACAATAATATCTGAAAACACAGTTAATCTGGTTTTTATGTTTTAAGAATCTGAAGTTTTGTTTCACAGAAAACTAAATATGTTTTCCTTTCTTTCTTAGATTTGAGAGTAGCTAGAAGAATTTTGCTATTTTATTTTGTGGGGTTTTTTTTTCTTTCTTCAGAAAAACAGGTGTAATGATTATGTTCTCCTGAGACTGTATTAGCACATTTAACTATGAAGTTCACAGGCAGCTATTGCGATTCTTTTCTAGGCAGATGGTGAAAGTGATTTTGAAAGAGGAATAAGGAATTTTCAAGAACCATTTCAGAACACTATGAGATCTGTTCTTTCCCCAGTGGGTGTGTCAACCCCTGATGAACACTAATGGAATCACAGAACAGCATCTCCAGTGCATTTGCCTTTAATTACTTGACAGTTATCCAGATTTGGTGAAATTACTCTCACATTATCCAACAAAGCATTATGTGCTCGCAGTAACTTTCTTCAAATCACTTTACAACCATTAGCTAATTAAAACTTCACAGTACTCCTACAAAATATGTACGTAGGTATAAAGTTTCACAAGCTTCATTTTACTGAGTTCCCAGATATGTCACTGACAGAGACAGAAGTTAAATGTAAGGCTTAAAGTCATAAAGTTTTATCTTCCATGTCAACATTTGAGCCTTGAATGGAAATGGTTGCCTGGTAGGATGAGGTGACCTTTAGTATGACAGTTACATTACAGTTGAGTTGCTTCTCCATTGCCCATGCTCTTTTTTCCCCCCTTCATAGCTAATACAAACCTAGTTCTGTTCATAGTGACCATCACTAAAGAGAAACAATTCTAGCCGGGCGTAGTGGCGCATGCTTTTAATCCCAGCACTTGGGAGGCAGAGGTATGAGAATCACCATGAGTTCGAGGCCAACCTGAGATTCTGAGACTGCGTAGTTAATTCCACACCAGCCAGAGCCAGAATTAGACCCTACTTTGACAAAACAGAGAGAGAGAGAGAAACATAATTGTGATTCTTGTTAATACAGTATGGAAGAAGTGATTCATTACTATGTGACTATGTCAATATGAAAAAAATTGGGCTCAATTCTGAATGCAACAAAGACAACTGGGGATTTATAGGTGAGGATACAAGGGGGTGGGGATCAGTAAATGAAAACCCACTCAGAGGAGACACCAAGGATAAATATGTGGTGTCTTGTAAATGTATCTACCAGGATTCTACTTACAAGGAAACCAAAGACACGTATCAAAGGTGAGAGATGAGGAATGTGACCAGATACCTAGGGTGATCATGTCAAAACTAACTTAGCAGGATTCTTTGCTAAGATTGTCTGGAAAAGCCAAAACCAGTGCAAAGCAAAACCTGGTTGAGGACAGGACTCTGAGGAGGACAATTAAAGCCTTTGCCACTATGTGCTTGGCCAAAGGTCTGAATCTCCCTTGCAGCTGGGTGTTCTTCTATATTGCATGGTTTCCTGACACCTATAAAATAGCAATGTATTAGGAAAGCTTTGGGAAATCTGTCACTTTTGGAACATAGACATTATCTCTTTTCTTCACTTTCTCCTACATGGCATGCAACACTATTGTGAGCACATGCCAAAGAAAGTGGAAAGAAACTAAAGGCTTCAGAAGAATAAAGAAAGCAGGGAGCTGTTGATATCCTGGCCTGCTACACACACACTAAATGTCATGTAGGGATAAACTAAGCAACCATAGTGGTTTCTTGTATTTTACAGTAAAAGAAAGATTGCCTGAGGTCTTCACAATTACATGACTCTTATCATAAAGTCCTGAAGACAATGTTATCATATGTGCTTTGTAAGAAAGTTTCAAAAGAAAATTCTGGGAAAATTAAATCTTTAAAGTGAGCCATAGAAACATTTTCCTTCAGCATCCATGCAATGCTTCTTTGATAACAGGAAATGCAGAGATGAAATTTGGTATATAAGGAATGCTACTATTAAAAACAAACTCAGCAGGAGTTCATATAATCTATGTACCCAAGTGGAACAGTAGAATACTCAATTAAATGAGATTTAAAGTAATCTATCATTAAAATAAAATTACAACATTCTGAGCAATCACATAAGCATTTTAATTCTGCAGTTTTCTGAGCTGAGTGTTTCTACCTGGGCAGCAGGGCAGCAAGTTCAGACGAATAAAGTCTACCATGAAGTCTAGCTGAGCTGCATGACCTCTTCCATTAACCCAATGTTACCAGCAGGTATTATCACTTTCTACAAGTGCAATGAGGTAAAAATAATAAAATAAAATAAAATAAAGAGGAACCTGATATAAATATGGATTTTTATCAGTGCATATTAATTGTATAAAATAAATGATTTCATTATGATGTCTCCTTATGTTGATTATAGCCAACCCTCTAGTGCTGTTTGTCCTCCCTTTCCCCTTCTCTCCCTCTTCCCATTTCCTTCTACATCCCCAGCACTTCCCCTTTGAGCTTCATGTCTGTCTTTCTCCTCCAACTTTCCACATGTGAGAGAAAACACACAATATTTGTCTTCTTCAATCTGGCTCATTTCATTTAACAGAATGTTTTCCAGATGCACCCATTGTGCTGCAGGAAACAATTTCTGTCTTGCTTCAAGCTGAGTACAGCATCCATGTGTATGACATCACATTTTCTTCATCTCTCCATCTACTGACAAGCACCTAGAGTTATTCCATAATGTGGCTACTGTAAATGGTGCAGTGATGAGCATGGGCATGTTGCTATCTCTGTAGTAAAATGACTGATTCTTTAGAGTATATACCCAGGAGTGGTATGACTGGAGCATATGAAAGTACTATTCTTAATTTTGTGGAGGACTTCTGTACTAGTCTCCATAGTGACTGTACTAACTTTCACTTAAATGAATAATTAAACCAATAAGGGATTCATAAGGGCTTCAGTTTTGAGGGGGAATAACATTTAATTTGTTACAAAAAACAACAGTATGCCCAGCATACTGATGCATACCCGTAATACCAGCACTTAGGAGGCTAAGGCAGAAGGGTCATCAGTTCAAGGTCAGCCTGCCTGTATTTAAAAAAATGTCTGAAAAAATGATCTGCTTTTAACTTTCTCTTGTATAAATAAAGGCTAATCAGTTAACCCTTCAGTGCTATTTCTCTTGCTAATAGTTCAACAACAGCCTATTTATTAACTCCCCTAATGGAAATCACAAATGTAGACACACATAAGTACATAAAAATATACAGAATTTGATGGAGGATTATCTTTTTCCCTAGTTCTCTTTTTATTTGGCTTCCCACATTTCCTGATACTATACCATATCCTCACATCTCCAACTAAAGCAGCATCTCAGCCTCAATCCTCAACAAACCTGCATTAGCAAGCTGGTATACATGCTTTCAGAGTCTTTTCATGCAATCCTACAAATAACAGCTAAATGTGCACCAAAATCTATGCACAGATACATGCACAGAAATTGCTTCTCATTATTTGTTTTAAATGAATGAAATTATTAAAACTTTTTCTTACACAATCAACAATCTTTTCTCTATATCCTTAACAGTAATTTTATGTTGCTTTTTCATTTTCTGTCCTTGTGATGTTATGTGTTCATTTACTTCTCTCTATATAAATTACAACATACTTTCATGTTCTTTGACCATTTATATTTGCTATTCTGAGAATTGTGGTTTCACATTCATCAATTTTGCGTTTTACATGCATTGGTTGTACAATGGGTTTCATCATGAAATCTCCATACAAGTACTTTGATTACATTCACCCCTTTTTCTATTTTTTATAATCCCTCCCTCTCCTCTTCCATATCTCAAACAATCCCCACTTAACTTTCCTATTTTCCTCCTAGATTCCAAATATGAGAGAATATATGTGATAATTGCCTTTGTGAAGCTGGCTTGTTTCACTCATCATGATGATTTTCACTCATACCTACTTGCTACAAATGACATAATTTCATTCTTCTTTATAGTGGAATAAAACCTCATTGTGTGGGGAAGCCAGGGAGTTCGTGGGTTGCACATCACACTTTCTTCACTCAAGTGTTGATGAGTATGTAGGCAGGTTCCACACTTGGAAAGTTTGAATGGTGTAGACATAAATGTGCCATGCACTTATCTCTGTAGTACCCTGGCTTTGGTTCTTCTGCGTATATACCCAAAAGTGGTCTGACTGCTTTTGCCTGTGGTTTCCTCCAGTAGTGTCAAAGTTTTAGATTCTAAATTAGTCTGATTTCTGTACAAGGTGAGAGGTAGAAATTTACTGGTAGTTATCCACGAATATATATATCCAGTTTCCCATCAATACTTATGAAATAAATAGTTTTTTTTCTGTTGGGAATATTTATGTCAAGTATTCAGTGCATTTTCCCATTTTTCTTGGATTATTTGTCTTGGTCTTTCCAATTTTCTGGATATTACACATCATTATTAAATATATTTTCCATATCACTTGGGCATTTATCAATTTTGTAGGTATAGATTTCCATGTATATATGATTTTAAGTGGCTGAAACAATCTTTCTCTTTTTGCTTTATGAGTAGTGAATTACCTGTCTTGGTTAAGGGTGTGTTCTTCCCCAGTATATTTTTGCGTCATTTGTACATTTCATTTTTACTTTTTTATTTTAATTTGGCTAGATTTTATTTTTTAACATGTTATCAATTGAAGATATTTTTATTTGTGTCTAGAAGAAATTGAAGCTCCTATACTTGTCAGTATTTATTCCTTATATTAAGTATCTTCATTAGTCTCGATTTTCTTCCACCCAGCCATGTTCCTATGATACTTGATTATAAGTGCTTTGGAGTGTACTGTGATTCCTGACATTTAAAATACCTTTTTGGCTTTTCAAACCATTATTGGTTGTTCTCAGATATTTATTCTTGCATGTGAACTATGAGATAATTTTATCTGATTAAAAATTTACCAGTTGGAATTCTCATTGAAATGGCTGAAAATACATATTTAAGTTTTGGGGAGGTTCAATTTCTCTATTGCCTTCAACATCCAAAAACATGATCTGCCAATCCTTTTGTTCATATTTAGTTCTATGGTTTAATTAGATGTCATTTTTTTAATAGTACCTGCTATTCTTTGGGTTAAATTTATTTCTGAACATTTAATAGTACTATCAGTATGATGGTATAAATGGCAGCATTTGTAGGGATTTCTTGCTAGAATAAAGACTATTACTTCTGTTTATGGAATTCATATCTGACCAACTCATCAATTCTGCTAGTTATTTTTGTTCATTGGAATATATAACTTAACAATGCCTTATTGAATGGGAACAAAGAGGTGGAGCAAAGATATGATCACAAGAATTGCATCTAAAATTAAATTAGGGGGCTGGAGAGATGGCTTAGCGGTTAAGCACTTGCCTGTGAAGCCTAAGGACCCCGGTTCAAGGCTCAGTTCCCCAGGTCCCACGTTAGCCAGATGCACAAGGGGGCGCACGCGTCTGGAGTTCGTTTGCAGTGGCTGGAGGCCCTGGTGTGCCCTTTCTCAATCTCTCTCTCTGTCTCTTTCTCTCTGTCACTCTCAAATAAATTAATTAAAAAAAATTAAAATTAAATTAGGTACATGAACATAAACCTTTATGCCCTATAGAAAGACAGAAATATATAATGTCTTCTTTTTTGTTTGTTTATTTTTCAGTGTAGGATCTTGTTCTAGTTCAGGCTGACCTGAAATTCACTATGTAGTCTGAGACTGGCCTTGAATTCACAGTGGTCCTCCTAACTCTTCCTCCCAAGTGCTGGGTTTAAAGATATGCACCACCTTCCCCAGCCCTAGAATATGTTCTTGAGAGAGGTAAGAAGTTTAAAAATTCTAACTAAAGTTTTATGACTCACTTTTGGTCAAAGAATGGCATGGGTGATTTATATGCTACAATTTGATTTAATTTTTAATTTCACATTTTAAATTTACATTTATACTTCATGTTTAAGAAACTAATTTCCTTATCATTCACAACATTTAAAACTTTACTGATGGATTGTTTTGAGGAGAGTGAGAGAGAATGGCACTCCAGGACCTCTTACCACAACAAACAAACTCCAGATACATATGCCACTTTGTGATTCTAGATTTACATGGATGCTGGGGAATTGAATTTGGGCCAGCAGGTTTTGCTAGCAAGTGTTGTCAACTGCTCAGCCAGTCCCAGATCCTCTTTCACCATAGGTAACTCAGAGTTACTAAAGTATGTATAATACTTAATATCATGATCCTATTTTCAAAGTCCTACTCCAAAAAGTATATCTGTGCTCCGAACTCCTCCCTGAAGTCCGCATTCATTCTATGTGCATCTCTATTGAGTGACATTGAGACACCACAAAAGATTTCTGCCCTATGACACTGTTTGCTCTTTAAGGAAACTAACTATACACTTTTCTTTATATATGTTCATACTCTGTAGCTCAAGATATACTGAACTCACTATGTGGAACAAACTGTCCTTGAATTCATGGTAATTCACCTGCCTCAGTTTCCAGAATGTTGGAATTATAGGTGTTAGTCACAATGCCTGGCACAGAACAAACTCTGCCTAGCTATCATGGTATGTGAATAGAATTGCATGTCAATACAGGACAACCCATGACTAGGTTTATTTTATGGCTAAGATACTGTATCATTTTGTTATCTACTAAGTTTATATTGACTAAATTTGGTTTTTAAAATACCTTGTGAGAACTGCTTTATGATTATTCTCATTTCTCAGCTTATGAAGTATACAAGCAACTCATGGAGTAAGTATTCAAGGACTATGCTTGGTCTTTTGATTCCTCTCTCCATATTGCCATTGGTGTCACCTACATTTCTGTAATCTGCATCCTCCACATGGCAGAAGTACTTTTGTCTGGCTAGTTATCAATCCTGCCTCTCAACCAGTCTTACTACCTTTCTACAGATTTGTGTTCAGTACCCTCATGTGCAATTTTTTTCAATTTTTTTTTTGGTGTTTTTATTTATTTATTTGAGAGTGACAGACAAAGAGAGAAAGCACCAGAGAGAGAGAGAGAGAGAGAATGGGTGTGCCAGGGCCTCCAGCCGCTGAAAATGAACTCCAGACGCATGCACCCCCTTGTGCATCTGGCTATCATGGGTCCTAGGGAATCGAGCCTTGAACCGGGTCCTTAGGCTTCGCAGGCAAGCACTTAACCACTAAGCCACTTCTCCAGCCCTCATGTGCAATTTTTAATTAAGCAGTTTACTCCTATTTACCCTCCTCCAACAATTAAACCTTTCAATTTCAAACTTGCCTTGGTCCTAACATAGATATTTATATTACTTGCACATGATGAGTATAGACAACCTGATAGAAATAGCTAGCATAGAGCAAGTTCCTTATTGCATTTGCTATCACCTTTGGCTTATAATTTTTACTTGGATATATACTGTCTGTTCAAGTTTTCATGTTACATAAAAACAGTAGGGTTAGGAAGATGTTTCAGTGGATAAAATCATGTGCCACAAGGCTTAAGAGGGCTTGATGCTACCTGAGTTTCATTCCCCCAGGACCCAGAAAAAACAGATGTGCATGGCCATATACCTATATAACTTTAAACTGTGGCAAGCAGATTCCATAGAATCAATGAGGCTCATGAAAACATCTCCATATTCAAAGAAACACTCTGTCTCAAGGAAATATACAGATGAATGGTACAGGAAGGATACTCAATGTTCTCCTCTGGCCTCCATGGGCATGGGAGTATATCTGCACATACATGCTCATACTCCACACGTACAGATATTCACCACCACCACATACACTACATATGAGGAAAAGAAAAATAACTGATCAATTTTGCTAGAAATTATATTTATGGTTTCCAATCTAAAATTAAATTCTCATTTTTATCTGGGAACTTCTGATTTAATATAATGTCTCATAATCTATAGAGCATTTTATAAGTTTAACATCAAGGATACAGCTCATGAACATCTTCTTTTATAGATTAAGAAGCCCAAGGAGGATAAGGACTTCATCCAAGGGCACAAAAAGACAGGAGACAGAGCAGGAACTCACATCAGCTCTCATATCACAGTCTATGGAACTGAGCTTTGACTCCTCCTCCACAAGATAGGATAAAATCTCAGGTTTTTCATGTGTTTGACTATTTTTGTTTCTTTGTTTTAAAATAATATACTGGTACCTTTTATTGTTTCAGTCTTTCCTGGACTGTCAAGACTTTACTAGGACAATTTCCCAAATTTATATTGCTTACTACTCAAAACAGAGTCATCTAGTGCTTTCCCCACAAACTGGAGATAAAACTCAATTTTTAAAAATTAACCCATTTTTATCTACCTGGAGAGAGACAGATAGATAGAGAGAGTGTGTGCATGAACTCCAGGGCCTCTTGCCACTGCAAACAAATTTCAGACGCTTTGGGTATCTGGCTTTACTTGGGTACTGGAGACTTGAACCAGGTCGTCAGGCTTTGCAAACAAGCACTTTCACTGCTGAACCATCTCGCCAGCTCAAATTCACCACTTTTAATGTCACTTAATCCTCCTAATTTGTGAAAAGCTTAGAAAGATACTATTGCTTGCTTCTAACTAAAGTTATTAAGTCAAACTTTTCTCATACTAACCATTTTAATTAACAACATTTTATACCTCATGTTGACTTAATTAATGCAGCCCAATACTACATTTACTCTTCATGCCTTATGCTACGGTGCTTCACATATGTGCTTCATTGTTCACACAGAACTCAACAGAGCTCCTGTTTGTCCTCACACCCAAGAAGGAAGTGAAGTATCTGTGTCATAGCTGTAATCAAAAGCACAGTTCAAGTACAAGTTACTTCCCTGAAAGAAATAATCTTTTGTGCATATAAAGCTGTATCTGGTCATTTTTTCCTATCACGCTGTTCAATTCACTCATTATTCCTTATACTAAAAGTATAGAATTATATAGCCAACACAATAATTCTGAAAGATGCAGTCACAAATGGAGAAGAACAGGAGCCATTACAGTTTAATTGTTGATGTTTTTTTCTTCTTAGTTATTAATGTACTTTATAGTCAATTTCATAATTTTTACACTTCTTCACAAATGCCTCTAAGTCATTAACATTATCTCTTAAGGTCCAGTGAAATAAAGTCGGAAAAGAACCTAGCTCAATGGCACCCAAGGAAAATAAATGTGCATTTCCAGGCTGGAGAGATGGCTTAACAGTTAGAACACTTGCCTGCCAAGCCTAAAGACTCATGTTGGACTCTTCAAATCCCACATAAGCCAGATGCACAAAGTGACAAAAAGCACACAAGGTCACACATGCCCACAAGGTGGCGCACATGTTTGGAGTTCAATTACAGTGGTTGGAGGCCCTAGGGCACCAACCCCCCCCCCCACCCTCTCTCTTTCTCTCTCCCTCTCTCTCTCTCAATCTCTCTCTTGCTCTCACTCTCTCATTTAAAAAAGAAAAAAAAAAGGCCAGTCTCTTGGGCTTGCCTCAAAAACAAAAGTACATTTCATGATGTAATCCTCTCACAAGGGAGCTTGGAGTATAGCCTGTGTTTGTTTATTTGTTTGTTTTCGCTTTCACCTATACTAATTCTACTTCATTTTTCTTACTTTTGCATGATTTATTTGAAACTATAACTTTTTAGCATTAGAATACATTTTAGGAATTAATTTCAAATTCCACAGCTTGTCCAGTCAATGAAACAGTCACTTCTCTATATGTATCTTTCTACATGTATTGCTTGTGCATTGTCAAATAAGTTTACATATAAACAGTAGATCTATAGAATATATAGAAATTTAATATCACTTACTTTTAACTTTTGCAAAGTCATATATTTATATGTATAATGCATATATTACGATTGAATTTTAAAATTGCTCCAAGTTAAAAATGAGAAGAACTAAGTGACAGCTTCACAGGCGGTCTTGATCTTTTCCTGTAGTCAGGCTTCAGAATGAATAGGACGTTTGAGTGTATTGTTTTCTATCTGCATATGCTATTGTGTTAAGTATTCACAGAAACATTTGTGTTTTTCTGCAACAATGTAATAATGAATCAATCAAGATAAGCTAGTTAATTACCTGCTAAATATAAACACTGTGCTATGCCTAGTAGGATAAGAGAAGAAACTAAGGAATTGATTTATTCACAAGAAGTGACACGAACTGGAAAGAATCAGCCTGGCTCCACAAAGCTCTGATACCAAAGGAAGAACAAAGCCCTCTCATGCAAAAAGTGTAAATGTACAGGGTAAGGTAAAGAAACTATTGTATCCATTCATGATGGTTTGAATCTAACTGTCCCCATGGCCTTAGATATCTTTGATTAAGATTAGGCTTCCTACTTAGTCTTCAGCAGGCAGAGCCCTGGTGAGGGAGGGTGTCACTAGGGGTAGATCTTGAGTACAGCCCCCCTAGGTGTGTCCTGAGTCAGCTTGTGCTTGCTGGTGCTGGTGTTTGTCTCTCTGCTGTGGATATCTGATGAAGCAAGCCATCTTCACCTTCATGATAAAGCATCCCTTGGAATCTATAAGTCTAAAATAAACCCTTTCCTACTATAAGCTGCTTCCGGTCAGGTATTTGTCCCAGCAATGAATGAGAAAGCAAATGAAACCCCATTCTAGTAAAATGATTTTATTCCAAAGACCAATACTACACTCTTACTGCTCAGCCTATCTGTTTGAATGATACATGTCAGTACACCACATGCATTCCATCAAAAGTCCTGTCAGGCCAGCACTGTTCTTTCAATCTATAATAATGTAAAAATTTGAAGTAAAGCTTGAACCAATTCGGTGAACCATTCGAAGTTATGTTCATAGAAGCATCCCTCTTTGGAATAGCAAATATTTCACTTCAGAACTTGAACATCAATCAAGAATAATGACAGAGGGAGTGAAAATATATCAGAAGCAAGCAAGCCAATAAGCACTTACAGTCAGGATTTATGAAGTCCCTGCTTCTGTGTGGAGTGTTACAAATGGGGGAAAAAAAGATAAAGATGATTTCACCATTGGCATCAAAAATGAAGATTATTATAGTAAGTCCAGACATGATAGATGCACAAGCAATAAACCTTACACACATGTCTACTTCACAGACTTCTCTAATACTAGTCCTGACCTGGTAATATCATGGTGGTCAATCTTTGCTTAATAAGATCTTCATAGTGATTCAATAGGATATTTATCATTTCACAGATAGCAACACCTCATACTATCATTTAATGTCTTCGTCCTTGTTCACATCTCACATTTACCACTATTTTAGGTAGCAGTAGGGATGTTCAGATATTTAAGAATCCTTTTAAAAATCAAACTTCATTTATACTGAGCCTTTTGCATACTTATCTTCTACAATCCCCCAACATTTCCATTAAAACTATATGTATTCTTAGTCTTACCTTTCTTTAGCTTCTCACTAGTATTCCATGTACAAGTTACAGCACAATAACCCCCTCACTTTATGTGACTTCAGAAGATGCATTCAATCAACTTGCTCTTTTTAATACACCAGACAACATGAGACCACCCAGAACTCAATCTCAAAACCAGTACTTTAAGCCCCACATGCAGCATTTGTGCTTATTTGAATATTTAGGTTTGTTTGGCTTATGTATTTTTCTGAACCACTATAATATGTAATTAAAATATACGCAATTGTGACCATTTTTGATAGCTTTCTGTGTTCCAGTCACTTTGCTAATCATTTTTCACTATTATTTTAGTTAGTCATTAAAATAATGCTATCCCATTGTGACACTATGAGAATTATTATTCCAACCAGTTACATTATCAGAGAATGAATTTGCCCTACAGTTCTTATCTTTAAGACCTCTCACTTTATTAAAAATAATGTACTAAATCAAGAACACAATAAGAGTGTTGGCTTTAAAGACATATAAAACTGGCCAACTTCTAATTCTATTTTTAAAAAATGTATGGTTTGAAAATTGCCCTGAGTAAGCTCACTAGCCACTTTGAACCCCATTAATGAAATAATGTAATTGTGAGGTTTAAGTGAAATTTTGCATATGAAATATAAATTACGTGACTGTCAGGTATAAAACCCTTAGTATTATTTCTTTTTTCTTCTAAATAAATTAAAAGTTTGTTAAGTCAGGAATCATTTTTATGATATTGGGGTATTCTAACATTTCTAGCATTCCTGGTACAACTGTGTTATTGAAATCAATAAATGCAATACTGCTGAGCAATATACATTGGAATTATTAAGGAAAAATATCACAGTCTAGCCAAACTGAAGCTTAAAATTCTTAAAGAGAATAATCTTTAATTAGCTCACCTGTAATTTCTGTACTCAGAAGCAGAGGCAGGAGGACTGTTGCAAGTTGAAGGCCAGCCTAGGCTACATATCCAACCACTATGTCAAACCCTGGGCTACATTTTTGTTTTACAGATTGTGTTAAGAGAAAAGTGTATGAGTCAGGTGTTCATAAGTATTTCAGGTAGAAGACCTACTTGGTACTGAATAAAACAAGGAATGAAACCATGCACCTGATCCCAGTGAATTCCTAGTCTCTAAGGAAAATATGTGTAACATAATGTAGTAAATAGATGTTTGGGATCTAGAAATAATGATATAATAACACAAAGGAAGGAGACTGCACAGATCTTGAGAATGAAGGAACTCCAGATGCATTTGAGCTGACCTTGAATAAAAGGACAAATTCCCAAACAATGTAAGGGCAAATTGTGAGAACAAAGACACAGATGTGTGAAAAAGTGGTTGTTAAATATTCAGAGAATTTCAAGAGATCCATTTTTTCTAAAGCAAGGGACAAATAAATATAGTTGCCCAGAAAAAGTATCAGAAAGAGTTTGAACTTTTTGTTGTTGTTGTTGTTCATTTTTATTTATTTGAGAGCAACAGACAGAGAGAGAAAGAGGCAGGTCGAGAGAGAGAGAGAGAGAGAGAGAGAGAGAATGGGCGCACCAGGGCTTCCAGCCACTGCAAACAAATTCCAGATGCATGCGCCCCCTTGTGCATCTAGCAAACGTGGGTCCTGGGGAACCGAGCCTTGAACCAGGGTCCTTAAGCTTCACAGGCAAGCGCTTAACTGCTAAGCCATCTCTCTAGCCCAGAGTTTGAACTTTTAAAGACCTTGAGAGTCATGAAACAAAGTACACATTCAAAGGAGTGTGGACTCTACTACATATACACCACACCCGCTACCTTGAGGATGTTTTTACCATACAATTTTGACCTAGTTGTGCTCCAAATTCCAATGCCCCATACCTGAAATAAAAATCTGTCAGTTATCCAATGAAAATGGAGACTATTGGTAGATTTTATCAAATGAGTGACAGTATAATATGTAAACACTATATTAAAAAATGGAACTGACCATAGCTAAAGTTTTATATGCCGAAATATGTTAACAATTAAAAGCTTACCAAAACTGCCAGCTGTGGTGGCGCACACCTTCAATTCCAGCACTTGAGAGGAGAGGTAGGAGAATCGCAGAGTTCGAGGCCACCCTGAGACTACATAGTGAACTCCTGACCTAGAGTGAAACACTAACTAAAAAAAAAAAAAAAAAAAACTTATATTTGACATATTTTTTTGAAAACAAAAGAAAAAATACAATGTCAGAAGCTATTGTTTTTTAAGTGTAATAAGAATAAAATTGGCTTTAAATGATTTTAAAAAAAAAGCTTTAGATAAGTCAAAAAGAGTACACCTTAAGGGCATCCACTTGGCCAGAATAATTTATTTAATCAGAAATTATGGTATTAAGAATAAATGCAGATCTGAAATACTTTACAACATGATAGACAAAACCTTAGTTCTTCCGTAACAAACTGGAAAAATTTAAAAACTATTTTTAAGCTGGGTGTGGTGGCAAACGCCTTTAATCCCAGCACTCGGGGGGCAGAGGTAGAAGGATTGTGGTGATTTCAAGGCCACCCTGAGACTCCATAGTGAATTCCAGGTCAGCCTGGGATAGAGTGAGACCCTACCTCAAAAAACCAAAGCAAAACAAAACAGAAAACTAATTTTAAATAAGTGACTAGTTAAGAAACATGAACTAAATAACAGCCAGGAGGAAGGAGTCACTTAGAAGCAGTAAAGAAGAAACAAGCTGTTCATTAGACTCTACCTCATGCAAGGTCAACATGAACACCCAGGCCAGGCAGGTCACATTAAAAATGGAGAAGGAAAATTCAAAAAGGGAACAAAAATAATCTTTAGAGAGTCATAACATATACATATTTAAAAAACTGGCAAGCTAGTGAGTATATTGTCTGACATATCTACGTTTCACTCTTGGAATTGTAAAGTGCAGAGAGTAATCTACAATGTCTAGTTCTATATGAATCAGGTCACTGTGTATGCTAAACAGGGCATTGAAATTAGAAAGAAATGGAAAGGAAGTATGAGTAGACAGGAAGCAAGCCTGAATATGAATTGAATGAAAGTCAGAGACACACAGAGGATGAATACAGAATGCTCGCTTGAGAGGCACATGGGAAAGGGTAATCAGGGAAGAACTTGTCAAAAACTAGAAAGAAAGGGGTTTCAAATGATAGAAATCAAGATAGAAAGAGTAAAAGTAGTAAATGGTTCAATACTCTTGAATACTCAGTCTTACTGCTCCCAAACAGCCCAGTTAACAACAGAATTTCCATTTGACACTAAGGAAGATTCCTGGGCAAAGGCTTCAGTGCAAACTTCAAGTTGGATGAGAGATGTGTCCAACTGGTAAGGACTGATCTCCCAAAGCCTCCATTCCAAAGTCTTCCCATTTGAAATTCACAGAAAATTCTGCATTCAGTTGTCTTTGCCAAACTGAACTGATGTGAACTGTAGGAGGGTAATTAGAATCGGAAAACTCCACCAAGATAGAAATAGGGAAAGAAGTGAACAGAAAAGAAAATCACTGAAAGAATTATAAACTAATGGAATCACTTGCTAAAAAGAACAAGTAATTTTTACCTTAGAACAAAGATTATTTGCCAAAACTCAGTGACTTGAAGACAGCTGAATAGCAGGATAAGACACCAAAGAGAAGGTTAGAAGTGCCTGAGGGTAACTGGGAGGCAACCACTGAACAGGTCAGTTGCAGCAGATAGCTCAGACCCATGATTAGGAGCACAGGACCTGCTTACCTGAAAAACAGAAGACTCAGGTTGAGTAACTCATGCTTGACAAATGATTTTCCACCTAATAATCACTCTATTCAAATGTTGGTACCACTTACTATAGAACCAGTTGAGATTTAAAAAAAAAAAAACAATTTCCTGAAAATTGTAAAGAGAACAGCTCATTTTTTCCCTTTCAGCAATGTAACTAAATGCTCATTTTTATATACAAATCAAGGTTAAATTATAGACACAGCCAGAAGACGTCACTTGGGTCCATCTCTGGTACCTAAGAGAATTACTATAAAATTAAAATAAATGCATACTACAACAATGCTGCCAGAGCTCCAAGGGTCTCTGTTACTTTCATGTGCACAAGTGAGAGGAACAAACGTTTCACATTTGATTTTGAGTCTGTGTAGTATAGGTTGGATGAAATCTCAGGATCCTCCAAGTCAGCCTCCCAACTGGAGATAGAGGTACACACTCCTAAACCCAGCTTAGAAGATTTTTGTATCTTAGTTTGTCAAGTCCATTTCCTAAGTTCTCCTTTCCTGGAAAAGAGCTACATTACTATATATTTTTAAGTTAGCATACAAAGTAATGGGCTTCACAAGGGCACTTTGATATATGTGATATATGTGTACCCATGATATTTTGTTCTTACTCACTGTACATTCTGCCCTTACCCAGTTCCCTGCCCCCTCTTGCTGGTCACCATCCTCCCCTGCAAATAGTCCTCCCTTCTTGCACATGTATCCCTGAATATGTTAATATAGATTCCTTCAGATATGTCCCTAGGAGCTACAGAGCTGGTCAAGTGGGGGTTCTCTCAGTTTTTTGAGGAACCTCCATGCTGACTTCTATAATGGCTGTACCAATTAACACTCCCATCAGCTCGGTACAAGTGATTCCTGTTCCCCACATCCTGGCTAGTGTTCATTGCCTTTTTTTTCCAGATGGTAGCCATTTTGTCTGGGATGAGAAAACAATTTTATTTTGCATTCTTCTAATAACTAAAGATATTGCACACTTTACCAAATTTTGTTTTGTTTTGTTTTTCGAGGTAGGGTCTCACTCTAGCTCAGGCTGACCTGGAATTCTCTATGTAGTCTCAGGGTGGCCTGAACTCTCAGAGATCCTCCTACCTCTGCCTCCCTAATGCTGGGATTAAAGGTGTGCACCACCACGGCAGGCTCACTTTACCAAATTTTTATTAGCCGTTTGCATTTTCTTTTTTTCTCTTGAGAACTCTATTCAGTTTGTTAGCCCATTTGTTGATTGGATGATATTTTGGGGTGTTTAATTTTTATAGTTCTTTATATATTCTACACATTAATCCTTAATATGATCTGTGGGTGGCGTGGCTGTTTGAATGTAATGCCCAATATGTCCTCGGGTATTTTTTATTAAAATTAAGCTTGAGGGCTGCAAAGATGGCTTAGCGGTTAAGGCACTTGCCTGCGAAGCCTAAAGACCCCGGTTTGTTCCCCAGTGCTCACATAAGCCACAGGTACAAGGTGACACATGCATCAAGTTTGTTTGCAGTGGCTAGAGGCCCTGGCATGTCCATTCTTTCTTCTTTTTCTGTCTCTTTCTCTTTCTTTCTCAGACTCTTAAATAAATAAATAAAATATTTTTGATTCAGCTTACTACTGAAGTCTCCAGGAGGTGGCCCCCTGCTGGAGGAGGTGTGATCTTGAGTCCAGATCTTGAGTGCAGCCCTAAGGGGTGTCCTGGACCAGAGTGAGGTGTGTTTGCTGGCTTTTCTCTCTCTGCTATGTCCAAAGTATGTTTTTGATACCTTTGTTGAGAACGGCTGTAACAGAATGAATTTATTTCTGGGTCTTCGATGCAATTCCATTGGTCTACATACCTGTTTTGTGCCAATGCCATGTGGAATTTTGCACTGTAGCTCTGTTGTACAGTTTGAAATCAGGTACTATGATGGGCTCAGGATGCTCATTCTGCTCAGGCTCCCTCATTCTTTTAATTCGTCCATAGAATTTTAGAAATTTTTTTCAATCTTGTGAAGCATACCATTTTGATAGGGATGACTCTAACCTGTACCACACTTTCAAGAATATTGCTATTTTTACAATATTACTTCTGCCAATCCATAAGCACAGGAGGTCTTTCCATCTTCTAATGTCTTCAAAATATTTCTTTAGTGTCTTAAAGTGTTCACTATAAAGATTTTTCAGGTCCTTGGTTAAGTTTGTCCCTAGGGATTTTCAAGGTTGTTGTTTTTTTTAATTATATGTTAACATATTGAGTCCCAAATTTGTCTTTACAGTAAAATCATACAGAATCCTTTAAAAACTTCAAATTCCTAGCCACTAGCCAAAGTAATTAAGTTACAATCTTCTGGGATGAGAAAAAGACCTCATTGTCTTAAGTTCGCACAGGTAAAGCCAAAGTGCAGATTTGAAGCCACCATGTAAATACTGAAACCTTTAAAGAAACCTCTTTGGGCTTTGCAGGTAGTGGTTTTCAAATTCTCCTGTGCATAAGAACCACCTAAGGAGCCGGGTGTGGTGGCTCATGCCTTTAATCTCAGCACTTGGGAGGCAGAGGTATGAGGATCACCATGAGTTCAAGGCCACCCTGAGACTCCATAGTGAATTCCAGGTCAGCCTGGGCTAGAGTGAAACCCTACCTCGAAAAACCAAAAAAAAAAAAGAACCACCTAAGGAATTCAAAAAAAATCCCCAGGCCACAGTCAAACTTCAGGCCAATTAAATTACAATCTTGAGGGAGGTTGAGAGCCTATCATTATTGTTCATTTTATTGATGTTTTTATCATTATTATTTCTTTATGCTCCAAATATACTGCCAAGTCTTAGAACTAGGGCATTATACTGGAGGAGAATTTGTAATACTAATTAAAACCATTAGCTGTCTGGGAAAGGAATTTCATTGATACAATAAAAAAAAAAAAAAAGAACAGACAAGAAAGTGTATTATGTTACGTAAAGAAGATGATACTCTAGCAAGTAGACCAGCTATTATGTTATCTACAACGTTGAAAATTGGAACAGAGACAGAAAAAAAACTAAAACAAAGGGAAGAAGTATAATCTATTATCTTCTTAGATATATAATTAATAAAATATGCCCCTCCCCTATCCACTACACTTAGCAAATGTAATTTTTAGAGAATTTGAAAAGAATGTTAGTGGTAGAAAAAGTTTCCAAGTCCTCAAGTTTGAGAATAAGTGAATGGATTTTTTCAAAGCAAGAAAGTACTGCCTCTTACCTCTCACTCCCATTGTAATCAGTAGTTTCTGGGTACTCTTCGGTTCTTTTGAAAATTAGTTCAGTACAAACAAAATGTATATGATGCTTGAAATGCAGCAGCAGAAGAGATGACTTCATGATATAACTTTTATGTGTATATTTAATCTTCACTTTTATGTAAATATATTTCAGTGGAAGTTTTAAGTATCATTTAAAACAGGTTTTATAAAGTACAATTAGATTGGAAGAGAAATTAAGTATGCAATTTCCACTGCTGCAACTGCAGTGCCATTGAGGACCACTAAACTCACAGCATAATGCACCCCAGGCTTCAAAGCACACAGGATTAAAGATCTGCCTGGTAAAGTGCCTAGTAAACAGATCGGTTGTTACCAGCTCCTCTAAGTTAGCAACTAGGCATGAACTACCAACTGACAATGTGTGTGCAAAAGTGACAGCAAGCATCCACATAGCCAATAATTTGGTGGAAGATTTAGTGGGTTTAATAAATGCCAGCCCCTGAATCAAAGCTGGATGAGCCAACCACTTTATTTTGTTAAGTATAATCCAGATGTGGAATATACTACTTTGATGGGTACCTACACAGTGAACTGACTGTTATAGTCTAGCCAATTAATACATCTATCACATCATGGTAAGCTTTTTTTTTTTTACAAGAGAATACACAACTAAACCTGAAATTTTCCAGTGTACAAGATAAAATACAGTACTCATGCTGCATATTGGATCTCTAGACATATCCACTCTATAGATGTGACTTTAACCCTCTGACCTTCATCACTCTGTGTAGGTCATTTCACTTCCAACTCTGGTGATCACCTTTCTACTCTAAATGCATTTGAAACTTTTTAGGTTCCACATATAAGGGAGCTCCTGCAGTACTTTCCTTCCCATGTCTGTCTTATTCTATTAGTTATCGCCTCCAGAGTCATTCATGTCAGAAGTGGATCCTTTTCTGAAAGGCTGAATAATATCCCATTAGATATATGATAGATAGATGGGTAGACAGATGATAGATATACGTATAGATATAGATAAATATACAAAATGCATATGTATCTATATGCATGCATACATAGATGGCAATAATGATGATGATGATAGATGATAGATAGATAGATAGATAGATAGATAGATAGATAGATAATAATGAAGATAGATATGTTTCCTTTTTAAAGTATTTTCTTTTATTTATTTGAAAGACAAAAAGATGGAGAGAGAGAATGGGCATGCCAGGGACTCTAGCCATTGCAAATGAACTCCAGACTCATGAACCACCTTGTGTATCTGGTTTACATGGGTACTAGGAAATCAAACCTGGGTCTTTATACTTTGTAGGCAAGTGCCTTAACCACTAAGCTATCTCTCCAGCCCCAGGTATGTTTCTTTATGTACTGATCAATTGTGAGTAATGCTTTAATGAAGATGGTACACACAGCTGCTCACGGAGAGCCAGGTATAATCTAGCTATGCATGGCCTCATGCTAAGATGATGGCAAAGGGCACAAACTTTATCTTATAAGATAAATAATTTCAATTCTAGAAAACTAATATACAGCATGGTGACCAGAGCTGGTAAAAATGTAGTGCTTGCTTCAGAAGCAATATACTAAAATTGGAATGATACAGAGAAGATTAGCATGGCCACTGCGCAAGGATGACACAAATTTGTGAAGCATTCCAATTTTTTTTTAAAAAAATGTATTTCACAACTAAAATAAGTCAATAGGGAAAGTCACCACCAAACAAGTGCTATGTGAAGTGTAAATTATGTAAATAATTCAATCTTGAATCATTTACCAATGCCCACAATCTAAACATCACACTGTTAGCTGGGCGTGGTGGTGGCACACGCCTTTAATCCCACCACTCGGGAGGCAGAGGTAGGAGGATTGCTGTGAGTTCGAGGCCACCCTGAGACTCCATAGTGAATTCCAGGTCAGCCTGGGCTAGAGTGAGACCCTACCTTGAAAAACAAAAAACAAAAAAAAAAAAAAAAAAAATCACACTATTAATCTGTAAATACATGTAATTTTATTTGCTACTCAAATGGCATTAAAACAGGGGGAAATCATCTCAACAAATGATGTCATTGGGGAACTTTTTTTGTCTTATGGCTGCCAGATATTTTTTTTTTAATCTGGGAATTTTAATATATTAACATATAGTAATTTGATTATGTTCCCATAGCATTATTCTCTTTTGTCCCTTCACCCCCATTGTCTGAGGATCTCCCTCACATACATTTTAATTCCAGTTTTAGACTAAGCCATCATAGAACTCATTAGTTACCCAATCCAAATATGAAATACTCTTTTCCCAACAACCAGCATCATTGTAAGACACATCCATAATCACCACTGTAGCCTAAAGTCTTCTCCTGCATTAAATATATTTATTCTTGTCTGATAAACAATGTGCTGCGATTTGGGGTGGTACATAGTTCACAATTCATCCATAATTTTAAAAATAAAGATCATAAAACCATCATAATATAGACCATTCTAGCAAATAAAAAGAAACATACGCAAATCATCCAGATAAACTTTTATTTTAGCTTTGGTGAACAATGCCTAATCTAACCCAAACACTACAGAAAAAGTAAGATAATTGAAAAAATCGAAACACAAAACATTTTGCGACTTTGAATATGAATCTGCATTATAAACTTCCTATACTTTAATTTCAAATGAAAGACACAAGTACACTTTCTACTCTAGCTTCACTAAATGGTTGATATGATTGGCATGACACTTCTCCTCTTAGTAAAATCTTTGGATAAACATAATATCTCATCTCCAATTTGTAAATTGTCCCATGTGTTTTAAGCAAGCATTTTTAAGATTGTCTCATACCCTAATAGATGCTCTGTGCTTTTCCCATCCATAATAGAAATACTATAATGAACTCCAAAAAAAATTTTTTGTAAAAAATAAAATAATTTTTTTTTAAAGATGAAGGCATTGGCATGGTGGTAAATGCCTTTAATACCAGCACTTGGGAGGCAGATATAGGAGGAAAATCATGAGTTCAAGGCCAATCTGAGATTACATAGTGAACTGCATATCATCCTGGCCTAGAGAGAAATCCTACCTCAAATTTAAAAAAAAAAAAAAAAAAAAAAAAGATGATGGGCTAGAGGGATGACTTAGCAGTTAAGGTGTTTGCCTGCAAAGCCGAAGGACCCAGATTCAATTCCCCAGGACCCACATTAGCCAGATGCACAAGGGAGTACATGTGTCTGGAGTTCGTTTGCAGTGTCTGGAAGCCCTGGCACACCCATTCTCTCTCTCTCTCTCCCTCTTTCTCTGTCAAATAAAATATATTTTAAAAAGATAGCTACCTTACTGTGAGACCATGCCTGCTCAACCTTGTCTACAAGTGAGCCAAGAACACAGGACTTCCATTGGTAAACCACACACAAGGCATGTGCTACTCTCAGCAAGCTCTCCAATAAGATGCCTCCTCAGTTTAGAAACTCATTTGTTAGCCCTATGCCTGGCCTACGCAAAAAGGAAAAAAATTACATGCCTGTGTCTCCTTGCTGGTAAATGGATGAAAAAATTGTCACTTTCCAGGCACGGTGGTGCATGTCTTTAATCTCCACAGTTAGGAGGGAGAGGTAGGAGGATCACCATGAGTTCAATGCCAGCCCAAGACTACATAGTGAATTCTAGGTCAGCCTGGACTAGAGCAAGACCCTACTTAAAAAAAAAAAAAAAAAAAAAAAAAGGAAAAAGCCAAGCATGCTGACACACACCTTTAATCCCAGCACTCAGGAAGCAGAGGTAGGAGGATCGCCACGAGTTCAAGGCCACCCTAAGACATCATAGTAAATTCCAGGTCAGCCTGGACTAGAGTGAGACCCTACCTCGAAAAACCAAAAAAAAAAAAAAAATTGTCACCTTTGTAATATGCAGATTTCTTATGGCTGTTTTCCCTTCATTCCACAAACAAGCCTCTGCAGTTGCCTACAGCACAAGACCATTCTTTCATGGAACTCACGCCACAAGGCAGATCAATGCAAATGAGCCATTTCTGTGCATACCAGTCTCTCAGCTGACTCTCACATATCATAGCAGTCCCTTCTTTCTTCCAATCATGTCTGATACATCATGGGCATTGGAAGGAGATAGGGAAAATGGAAAGTGTTCTATGGGTTGCTTTTCCACTAAGAATTCTTTTTATAAACATGAAAACATCCCTGCAATATTGTCCAAAAGCAGAAACAGCATCTGCCAAACAATAAGCACTGGAAAACTGGGTGATGGTCAACTCAGTTATTTAAGTTCTGTGTGCTATGTTTTTACATGTAAAAATAAACATATTACTACACTTAATAGGAGATTTGTAGATTAAGTGGTATAATTAATTGTATAATGCACATGTCACCTGAGTAAATGTCCAAAACTTAATTCTCCTTTAAAGCAAAATATAAAGATCTCAAAAAAGCCTACCATCCTCTGTAATACCTAAGAAATTTAGCAAATATATCATCCTAGCTAACATTTACCACATATACCAAATCAAACATTCCAAAATATATACCTACTAATGTCACGTACTGTGTGACAAATACTCTGCAGGACCTAATAATTTCTAAAATGTGTTTAAAACTTAAAAAAAAAAAAGGAGAGCACAATTCTTATATGGGAAGTAAAAGAAGGATTAGAATGTGCTGTGTTGGGAACAAGGAAATGCCCCACAGGTCTGAAGACACATCCCACATGGATTTCTTTCTGCTCAGTGTCTCTCAAAGTTGAGAAGTCTTGAATTCACCTGTGGAACATCTGAATCATTTGGATAAGCTCTGTGTTTAAAAATACAGAAACTGACATTTGACGGGAATCCTCTGCCAGTCACAAAGTCCCAGCAGTGATTGTATATGTAAGTGGTTCCTGCACCAGACTTGGAGTCGGGAGCTGAGCAGGAGCTAGCCATGCTCATTCTAGCCAGTCTGTCTACATGTTCATTTCCTTCTCAAACTAGGCAAACATAGAGGTGATCAAACTGCCTCAGTGAACACTTGAATCCAACTCCCAATCAGAGAACCAAGAGCCCAGTTCTCAACTAACCAGAAATGTGCATGGAATTCATTTTCTCTGTAGATGTACTTCGCTTCTTCAGTGCTAGGTTGTCATCTGAAGCCAAATGATATTTGCCATTGTTTATAATCTAACTAAACTTATCCTCCTTTGCTATCCAGTGAATTACCATTCAAATGAAGGCTTGCTCAAACTTCCCCAAATGCCACAGTTGCTTTATAATTGTACAGTACATTGTTTAATTGCCCTGCTACTGCATAGCACTTACTACATAATTAAGTAAACAGTAATTACCCTTGAGGAAGAATTAACTAAGTGTAACCGGTACATAGTAGAGTGAACCTCAGCCTTACTGGATAAACATAGGAAGGAAATTTTGAACAAAGGCTTTGGAATTAAGCCACTGAAGAACATATTACTGGCCATAAGTTTTAGTTGATTTCACACAAACAAGAAAGGAAAAAATAGACAACACTTAATGGAGTCCTGATCCATCTACTACAACATGTGGAACTTACAATGACAGGATAAGTCTGCCCTTTGAATGGAAACATAAATCAAGTAGGCTGGAGAGGTATCTTTCTTCCTGTACAAGCATGAAGGCTTGAAACCGTCCAAGTGTGAATCTCTGGATCCTACATGAACAGCTGGACTTGGCTAGCCACACATGCTTACTACACCAGTCCTACAAAGGGGAGCAGAAACCAGACTCTGTCTGAAGCTTGTGTGCACGCGCGCACGCACACACACACACAAGCAGCAAGCTCTGGTATGAATAAGAGACTACAGTTCAAATAAGAATGAGCAAAAATGGAGGGGGTTGGCTGAAGAGATGGCTTAGAGGTTAAGGCACCTGCCTGCAAAGCCAAAGGACTTCGATTCAATTACCCAGGACCTACATAAGCCAGATGCACAATGGGGCTCATGTGTCTGGAGTTTGTTTGCATTGGCTGGCATACCCATTCTTTCTCTCTCTTTCTCTTTCTCTCTCTCTCTCTCAAATAAATAAATGAAAATAAAGTAAAAATTTAAAAAAAAAAAAAGAGTGAGCAAAAAAAGGTTGGAGATATGGCTTAGCACTTAAGGCATTTGCCTGCAAAGCCCACGGTCACAGGTTCAATTCCCTAGCACACACACAAAAAGTGAGTGACATGTGCATCTGTTGTTTGTTTGAAGTGACTATAGGCCTTGGCACACCCATTTGTTCTATCTTCCTCTTTTTCTCTCTCTCTCAAATAAATAAATAAAATATTTTTTAATGAGCAAAAAAATGGAGGGAGACACAGATGTTCTTCTCTAGCCATTACAGGCAAGCATCCCCCCAACTGCAGGCATGGGGTGGCACAAGGGCTCATACACGTGTGTACACCACACATACACACACACGCAAAGCAAAATCAAGAGCCAGAGTATAGACAGAATATGAAAGCAGGAAGCTAAAGTATATTCTATCAGTTCACTGAAGTACTGCCCTAAAATGAAGAGTATGTTGTGAGAATTGGAAAGGAAAGAGGAATTGATAAGGAAGCCATTAAAAATTCACAAGCAAAGAGAAAATGAGAGGAAACAAACTAAAAATAAATTTAAAAAAATAAGCTCAAAGAGAAAAATACTATTGCCATCAAGTAAGAGCACAATGCCGCTGGCCACCCCGAGGCACCTCCGTCACTATGGTGATGCTGTCTAGAGGAGTGGTTAGTGCAGACACAGTGAGTCAGACAGGAAGAGAAGTCACCCAAAGGACACCTCTAAATAAGTCAAAAGGCAATGTTCATTCCCTGCCCCATGTCCACAGGTACTGTTTAAAATGTTATTAAATGCCACACTGACTAAAAGCACTCTCATAAGTGCTTATTTAGAAAATAACTTGCTATTTTATTTGTTATTTATTTTTTCATAAATTATCTTTAAAATGTATGTCATGCACATAAATTATTCTGAATGACTTTCACATTCTCTTCCTCCATAAGAATGTATCCCTGGAAACACAATATAAAAGAATCTGTGTAGCTTATTTGATCTAAGGAACAGACTCATCTGTGACTTTCTTTCTCTTTTGAATCCCAAGTACAGAAAAATTAGTTCTTATTCCTCTGCTCATAATACATGGTCATCATTATAAAGTCTCAGACTTGCTTTAGTTGAATTTCCAATTTATTCTTAATCTTCTCTTGTTCCATAGGCCTCATTTCTTACATTACTTGCTATATATGCTTAAATACTGAGAGATAGAGAGCGAGAGCAGGTGGGGGGGGGAATGGCCATGCCAGGGCCTCCAGTCTCTGCAAACGAACTGCAGACATCTGTGCCACCTTGTGCATCAGGCTTACTTGAGTGTTGAGAAGCAAACACAGGTCCTTTGGCTTTGCAGGCAAATGCCTTAACCACTAAGCCACCTCTCCAACCTAAATATTCCCAACATTTTAAAAACAATAACTTTATATGAATGTATTTAATTTAGATAAATATGAAACTTGTTTCTGCCTTTCTCCATTTTTTATTATATTAGAAGGTTGGAGAGATGGCTTAGCAGTTAATCACTTGCCTATGAAGCCTATGTTCAAATGCCCAGGTCCCACATAGCGAGACACAGTGACACAAGTGTGCAATGTTGCACATGTCCCATCTGGAGTTCATTCACAGCTGCTGAAGGCCCTGGTATGCCTTCTCTCTGTATCTCTCTCAGTATCTCTGCCCCCCTCTAAATATATACATATAATATGTGTATGTGTGTTTCTTAATAACGATGCAGGTTCCTAATAGCTGTTCATGTTACTTTATTTATATCTAGTTGTTGTCTTATGTACACCATGTTCAACATGCATGCTCCACATTGTACTTTCTCAGCCCCCACTTACAATCTTTGTTGCCTTCTGGTCTCAAGTATCACCTTCATGAACAACCACATAGACAGATAAAGATCCTTATCGAACACACTTCTTTCCCTCTGCAGAAGTGTCCTGCAGCTGCAGGGTGGCCTAGGTCTACTGTGGAAATGAAACACCACCACATGCCAACAAGTTCTCTTCCAGAATGACTATACAAAGTCACACAGAAAATGATGGGGTTTTATTTCCTTAAAAATTGTGACCCATGGGGCTGGAAATATGGCTTAGAAGTTAAGGCATTTGACTGCAAAGCCTAAGGACTCAAGTTTGATTCCCCAGAACCCACAAAAACCAGATGTACATGGTGGCACATGCATCTGGAGTTTGTTTGCAGTGGCTAAAGGTCCCAGTGCTCCTATTCATCCTATCTATATATATATATAAATAATTAAATAAAAATAAAAAAGAAGCCAGGCATGGTGGTGCACACCTTTAATCCCAGCACTGTGGAGGCAGAAGTAGGAAGATCATTGTGAGTTCAAGGCCACCCTGAGACTACATAGTGAATTCTAGGTCAGCCTGAGCTAGAGTGAAACCCTACCCTGGGAAAAAAGAAAAAAGAAAAGGTTATGACCCAAAGCTTTTCATATATCTAAGAGTTCTTTAATTTACTTTCCAATCCCATGGTTCCAAACTCTACCCGTAAGAAGTTTGAAAACAAATGAAGAAAAAGAAAAGCTTACTCTAGAAAGCATGCGTCAACAGCTGGGATGTAATTTAGGTTGAGTAGGAGATAAAATACACCACAGTTTAGAAGGTGCAGACTTCTAAAGGAATAGACTACTGGGAAGCTAAAAAAAAAAAAAAAAAAAAAAAAAAAAAAAGCTATGCTATGCTAGAATATAGTGCTTTTGCTAAGGAACATTCTAGTTTCCTTTATAATCAGCTATTCTCCCATAAATCTACCCTCTAGCTTATTCTGAGACCCAGAATGTTACCTCTGGGGCTAATAACAAGAAGTTCCCATTCAGGTTAAAGCTTATTCTCAAAGATACATGCCACAGTTATGAGCAAAACATAAGAACTGGAAAGGGCTAGAATTCTAGGACCTGTCAGAGCTTATAATCAGCAGCCTAGAAACCAACCTTCAGCCCATATATTATGAATGGGAAGCCAGCCACACACTGCTCAGAGGCTGAAAGTACAAGTTAAAAATCCTACGACCAGGGCTGGAGAGGTGGCTTAGCAGTTAAAGCACTTGCCTGCAAAACCTAAGGACTCATGTTCAACTCTCCAAGTCCCAAATAAGCCACATGCACAGTGACACCAGCACACAAGGTCACACATGTACACAAGGGGGGTACATATGTCTGGAGTTCCACTGCAGTAGCTGGAGGCCTTGGTGTTCTGGTGTACTAATTCTCTGTCTGTCTGTCTGTCTGTCTCTCTCTCTCTCTCTCTTTCTCTCTCTCTCTCTCTCTCTCTCTCTCACACACACACACACACACACACACACACACACACAGAGAGAGAGAGAGAGAGAGGCCAGTCCATTGAGCTTGCCTCAAAACAAAAATTAAAAACACTACTACCAGATGAAGCTAATGGTCACAAATCCTGATGCTAACATCTCTATCACCCCAGGTTCCTCCACTCAACTCTGTCTGCATTTATTACTGTTACTATAATACGGCCACACTGTGGGTGCCAAAGTCTCTTGCTATTCACACTGCCCTAAATCCTCCAACCTTTTTGAATCCACATGGCTCATTCTCTCCTTTTCTTCCTGGCCTTGCTCAAGAGTCAATTAAGCAGAAAAATCTCACTCATCTACTACTTTACGGAGCACCAGATCCCACATATGCACAGAGGGAGAGAGAGAAAAACCATCTATTTCTATTTTTAACTTTTCTCTATTTTTTTCAAAGCACTTATTTTATTTACTTCCCCACTAGAATACAAATACCATAGTAACAGCAAAGAATTTTGTCTATTTTACAAATTGTACTATCCTCAGCTCCTACAATAGTGCCTGGAACAAAAAAAAATGTACTAAAATATTTATGTAACAATCTTATTTAGAATATTATTGAATCTGATGGCACTATAACAAACAAGAGCACTCAGTCTCAGCCCTCGTGAAGATCATGCCTATGTAAAGAAAAAGAACAGCTTACAGAACTTGCCGAATTCAGAGCTTCACTCTGTCACAGTCTGCAACAGTTGAGGTTTGACGATGTAGCCACAGATGAGGGAAGAAGAACATCAGCGGTGAGGCTGAGAAAAGAGCACTCTGAAGGCTGCAGTGCTGACTTGCCTTTTGCCGTCTTGGATCTTGAAAGGCTTTGTGGGCTTTGTAAAGCCTCATTCAGATGAGTGGTCACAAATGAGGAGGCAGCCATGAGGACTGCTCACAGGCTTGTGTTATTCTAAGGGGCATGTTTCAATTCTTCTCTGTATGAGGGATAGCATTTACATTTTAAATAAGTTATCACGATAGCAATTTGGCCAATGTGCATATATTTACACATGTACATAACCACATGAACAGTTTAACAGTGGGCACAGCAACTGACAACTGGAAATGTCGGAGGGAGGGGGTTATGTAACTTGACCTTATTAAGCTGCGATGGATGGTTATTTTCTCAGAGAATAGAGGACAGCATCTACAGCCTTATTAGAATTGAGGTGGTGTTGTGTCGGCAAGCAAGTCAGGAAACAAAGCTCCATCCATAAGCACTCGAATGGGAATAAATATCCTATTTTGTATTGTCCGCCAGACCCTGCTTGACTGAACTTGAAGGAAGTGAAAGGTACTGAAGCTTTAAATATGGTCCTAGAGACTAATTGAGAGAGAGGGTGAGGGTGAGGGTGAAGGCTGTTTTGAATGTGAAGTGGGCTGATCATGCAATTTACTCTGTAGAAGCCCTATTTCATTGCTGTTGATGGACAATGCTGTCTGACAGCAGAGAAGCCAATCATGTAGACTTTGCCCCTGCCTTGAGAGCGAGGGACTCATACTCAAGACCAGAAGGAATACTGGCTTATTTTCAGTTAGGAAATATAGTTAAATACTGGTGAAGAAAGGAGAAGAGACAGGATTTGCAAATAATTTCAATGCAAGTTTATTTTGTCCCAATTAGGCTTCAGCACTCGGGACCCATTAAAGGCCTTGTCTTAGGCTTTAGAAGGAAGAGCAAGCTGTATTTGTTTATTACACAGGTATATTGACATAGAGCACACTGGATTCTTATAGCAATGTTATATTATTTAGATGTCTTTTTGAATATTTTATTTTTATGTATTTATTCATTTGACAGAGGAAGAGAGAAAGAGAGAGAGAATGGGTGTGCTATGGCCTCCAACCACTGCAAATGAACTCCAGACACGTGCACTCCCTTGTGCATCTGGTTAAAGTGAATCCTGGGGAATTGAACCTGGGTCTTTGGGCTTTGCAGGAAAATGCTTTAACCGCTAAGTCATCCCTCCAACCCATTAGATATTATTTTTAAAGAGTCAGTAGACATGATCTCTGGCAAGTAGAAGTCAAATAAAATATCTTCTGTTCTAAGACACTGTTATAGCATACTGGACTGGAAATATTTTTTTAAAATTACATAAAAGAAAGTCCACTATTAGCTCCTTCCTCTTCAGTTTTCCAGTTTTGACTTCCCTAACTTCATAATAACATGTTTCGTTGCTATTTTGGTATGAGAGTAGAGAATCTTATTTCCATAAATTATGATTTTCTGAATTACCAAACAAGACTTTTTGTTTTGAAAATTAATAAACTCTGTTATATGTAAAATGATTTCAACTACTCTGTTTAGATGTAAAATTTGGGTTTGTAGGCATCCTTGTAATGTTTTGTCATTGAATGGGGCATGCATTGGTTATCACAACACTGAGGCACTCTGGAGTCACCAGCCTTCTTACCTAACAGCCGCATTCAGCACCCCTAATTCCCTTCTCCTCATAATAACATCATATGTTGGGAGAGAAAGTATCTTTCTTTTTCTTTCAAACTCCAAAGCAAAAAACAGAAAAAGGCATGCAGCACAGTCTTGCACACACAATGTTTCAGCAGCTCTGCACTCATAGAGCAGAATGTGCTTCCTCGCAGCACTGTCTTTTCAGGTAGCTGAGTTAGAAAACACAATAAGGACAAAAGCCTCACTAGGTTCTGTTGAGTGGATGTCACATCTCTGCATCTCTGTATGATTCTCAAGCCAGTAATCCATCAAGGTTCATGGAAAAGAAATAAATAGTGTTGGTCAGTTCATCAGTGAACAAATGTACCAACATACTTCTCTGGGTCGAGGTGTCATTACTGCACAGCCTGGACATCATGTTCAATTGGTGTTTTACCCTGTTCAGAACGAAGATCATCTTTGTAAGAAGCTACCAGAAAATATTATACCTTGCCATCTCCTAAACTTCCAAGCACAGGCACCCTTCCCTTCCTAAGCAAGGGTTGACCTACTAGATATTGTACTACTACTTCTTTTTTTTTTTTTTTTCCAAGGTAGGGTTTCACTCTAGCCCAGGCTGACCTGGAATATTCACTATGTAGTTCTCAGAGTGGCCTCAAACTCTCAGCAATCCTCCTACCTCTGCCTCCTGAGTGCTGGGATTAAAGACATGCACCACCACGCCCAGCAAGATATTGTACTTCTGAGAATATGATGAAATCTAAATCAAAAGTAGGCTAATCTAAAAGTTTTCCTTCACCTAAAGTAGGATGGCAGAACTGGCAAATACAATAATAACGTAACATCTTACAAAGGGTCTCTTTCATGGAAGTGAATAGACAGGGACATAGCCTCACAACGTAGCTTGTTTTGAAAGCTCAGGAGGAAAGCCTGCTGTTCTTGTAAATTGCCCAAATTAAATTGAGGCTCTGGACAAATGTTTGTTGAAGCAAATTAAAATCAATGACTTTCCCTAAGGCTTAAGTCACATAAATCATCACCACAATGAATCTGTTCAGTCTGGATTCTTGAATGGAGGATGAATCGAACTTCTGACAGACTCAGTGCAGTGCAGCCAGGAGGACGTTTTGTCCTGGCAGGACTCACACTGTAAGAGGATGCCAGAGGGTACCAATGGTCCAATGCTAAACTCCACACAGCACTTAGCACCTTCCAGAGGCCTCAGTAGGAGGATCTCTTTCTCATCAGGTAGCTTTTTGGACAAAATTCTTTTCCTCATTCAATATATGTCCTCTTCACTTACCAAAGAGACTTGATTTCATAGTGAAACTGACTAAATGCATTCTAAAATGCTCCAAGATTTAAAATCAGAATACCTTTATAATATAGCATGTAAAATAGCTATATTAAAATATTAAGATCAATCAAAAATCATTTAGGAAGTAACACAATCAAAAGAAATATGTGAACTCATATGGAAAGTCAAGTGCTGTTGTGATAAATCAATGAAGAGTTTTTCAAATGATTCTTGATATAAGGACACCTGAAGAACTCCATTTATTCAACAACTGTTTATTGAAAGCAACTACTGTGTTCAGTACAATTTTGCTTAATAAATATTCCTTGGATGGCTATTTCTTAACCTCTAATCAAAGCTAAGGACACATACTTACTACTACATGTATGTAGTCTGACGTTTCAGCTAAACATCATAATCTGCTGGTGTAATCAAGCCCAGTGGAGTGCAAAGGCTGGTGAATCTCATTGAATAGCTTTCTCTTAAACTACTGTTGCAAACACACTTCAGCAGGAGGCTGCCTGTCCAGACCACAGCTCTACTGAGAAATGTGGGATGAAGGATTCTAGGTGGTCCTTAATTGATGTCAGACAAACAGAGTAAACATTTTATTTTCACACATAGAAATGCAACTCCATCCTTGTTTCAGTAGAAACAATCCTGCCTGATATATGAGCAGGCTGCAGGGATGCCAATGAACAGAATCTTTGTGTTCTTTTTTTTTTTTTTTCTCAAATGTGAATGTGTTTTCAACTGCTCAAATGCCTTTTACATAGGAAAAGACATAGGTGGTTTTTAACCAGAAAAAAAATTTTAAGGAGTGTATTTGTCAACTGCCCACAGCATTGATTATAGTGCCTTAAGATAATAAATTTTAAGGAGCCTTGCATCTTGTTGCTGCCCCATCAAGATGAGTTAGGATGCAAATGGTCCTCAGGCTTGCACTCACAGGTGCAGTATGGCAGCATGGAATATTAGTGAGGCCTGTTTCCCATTGCCATAACGTGGAAGAACATCTAATGACACACACAGGAGGACAAGTGTAACATGTGTATCATGAAATAATAAACAGCTATCCTTCCTCCCAAACAAGACATACTGATGTGAGAACATCCCGTTACCCTCCCCCCCACACACACACAGCAAAACATTGACAATTGTATATGACTTTGACAAATATCCATCACTTTCCAGCAATTTGAGAAATCACTTCTAGCTGACAAGAAATATAAAAATATGTGCTCCCCACAATATAACTCCTTTCCAAAACCCTCAGCACCACCGCTGCCAACACCTTCCTCATCCAGAAGGACTCTTTGCTGCCTTCCTTGTATAAGGCAGGGCCAGAGGCAGGGAGGCAGAAACCATACACAACCTGTGTTAGGAGAGGGAAGTATGAAGTTGACATTTCTTTGCCTACCCACAGAACAGGAATAGTTAGAGTAGCATCTGGCAGGCATCTAATCTTCTGAAGCAAATATATAGAAGTGTCCCAGATAGGATGTCAAAAAACATATTGGCCTCATAGCCTATTAAAAAGTGGATAAGAGAGATGCAGAGGAAAGATACCAATTATCTAGGCTGGAGTGTGCCCAAGTCGGAGCGACCAGCATGCCTTAGACGCGCTGTCACCCTCAGTCCTTGAATGATTTTAGTAATTGAGAATCATCCCTCGTTCATCCATCCTACCTCCAAAGCGGCACTCCTCGCAGCTCAGTCTATATTAGCAATCTGCCGAGACATTAATTGAATATTGACCGAAAGAAATGTCTGCTACCTGTAAAATCAGTACTGCTCTCCAACTGAAACTCAGTTCTAAAATGGAGATACACCAAGTAAGAAATTCCATCTCACCACAGATTATATTCTAACTGGTAGTACATAGAAGATAAAGCATTCTATTTAAAAATAAGGACTAAAAAAAAATCAAGACAACTACAGTGTAATGAAAAAAACTCTAGACTTGCAGGAAGGAGTTTCAGCTTTCAATGAGGTTCCATGGTATGATGTTTAGCACTCTGAACTCTGAAGGAGTTTCAGCTTTCTATTTATGCTTTGTTCTTCCAACCTCTGGCTATGACTATGAGCACTTTACTCATTTACTCTATTCAACTATTAATTTATGTGTCTAATCTGAGATAAGCACTGTATCAGTTTACATCAGTCTCTAATTTTTCATTTGTTCAAAGGGCAATGTTTATATCTATTCTAACCCAAGCTATTGTGCACATTAAATGGAATTGTTTACATGGTAATGCTTACCAAACAATGAAGAAACACTATGTAATTATAAAGCAGTTATTATCAAAAACATCCCAATAGCTGAATTCTGCACTTGATTGTCACAGATGAGGGAGGTAGATATTTCTATGTATATGACATGTAAATTATGCACAATAATAAGTATACTACATATGAAGTTTAACAAATAAAATATAATTTTTTGAACAGAAATAGAATGATTAGGTTATGGAAATAGTGCCCATTTTTAAGTCTCTAGACTCAAGGATGTAACTCAGTTGTTAGGGTACTTGCCTAGCATGAACAAGGCCTTGGGTTTGATTCCCAACCCCACATAAACTGGGTCCGGGGTGTATGCCTTTAACCCCAGAGCATGGGAGATAAAGGCAAGAGGATCAGGACTTCAAGGTTATTCTCTGATACATAACGAGTTCAAAGCCATCATGGACATACGATGAACTATGAAGAAGAAAGAAAAGAGAAAGAGAAAGAGGAGAGGAAGGAAGGGAGGGAAAGAAAAGAAAAGAACAACAGTACATGGAGTTAACAGTGGTTTGCCATTTAGTGGACAGTAAACTAACAGCTGTACTAGAACAAGGTGCTTCGTGCTCTATTACAGAGCCACATTGTCTGAGTTCTGTGACAACTTTACAGCATGTAGCTGTTATCGAGGAAAAGCTACTCAATCACTGTGCCCCAGTTTCTTCCCTCATAAGATATGGTCAATTGTAGTATTTACTTTCTGGAATTGTAGGGATTAAATAAACTAGCATATTCAAAGTAAGTTTTACATGGACGATTGTAAGTCTACCTCAGGATGAACTATTTACAAGGCAGACTTTACTCTCTTTTCTACTTAGGAACATTATCAAATGCAGTGATATTTGTAAATCAATTCAGTGAATATTACTATAAGTATGTATTTTACATAAACAATACAAGACTACTTCATGTTACCTTCCCAATAATCAAAGTGATCCACTGGCTGTTAAAATCCTAAGCTAACACCTACTATCAACCTTTTCTAAAAAGTACCTTACATGAATTCTTCAGTTCAATTAATTCCTTCTCCCATCTGCCCGTTCCACTAGCACAAGCATACATTATATCACCTTCATTTTCTGACCTTCCTTTCTTCTTTCTTTTTATAACAAAGTTCCTTAAAAGTGTTGTCTGTTTAAACTATGTTTGCTTCTCTCTCCAAGCTATTCAAATTGGTTTGTAGTCCCTGGTAGTCCCAAGCACCTCCTGTCAAAGTGGTCAGTGGGGCTGGAGATATGGCTCAGTGATTAAGGCACTTGTGTGAAAAGCCTAAAGACCAGGTTCAAATCCCCAGTACCCATGTAAAGCCAGATGCACGAAGAAATCCATGCATCTGCAGTTTGTTTGAGTTTGTTTGTACCAGCTGGAGGCCCTGGCCCACCCATTTTCTCTTTCTTGTCTCTCTCTCTCTCTCTCTTTCTCTCCTTGCAAATAAATAAGTAAAATATGTTTTAAAACATTTTTTAAGTCACCAATGTGGCTGGATAGATGGCTTAGCAGTTAAGGTGTTTGTTTGCAAAGCCTAAGAACCCGTGTTTGACTCTTCAGATCCCACATAAGCCAGACAACAAGGTGACACAAGCACACAAGGTCACACATGCACACAGGATGACACACACCGCTGAAGTTCTCTTACAGTGGCTAAGGCCCTGGCACACCAGTTCTTTCTCTCTTGCTCTCACTCTCACTTTAGCTCTTGCCCTTGCTCTCTTGCATTAAAAAAGCCAGTCTATTGGGATTGTTTCAAAAAAGAACCCAAAAAACAAACAAACAAACAAAAATCAGTCACCAATGATCTTACCATTGCCTAAGCACATGTCACTTCCCAGGGCTCATCCTACTCCTCTGTTCAGCAGACGCTCCTTAAACCACTTTCTTCTTTTGAAACAGGAAGTGATATCCAGAACACTGCTCCTTCAATGCTACATCACTTCTCAGCCTTCTTTGTTGATTCATTCTTATTTTCCTGACCTAGATTCCTCAGATATCTAGTCTATCTGTCTGCTCTCTCTCTCTCTCTCATATCAAATTAATTATAGTATTTGTTTGCAGACATGAGAGACTATAGAAGCAATACAATAGGAAAAATCTAGAGTATATTGTATTGTCATGTCTTGTTAATTATGGAGATTAAAACAATACTATAAGTCAGAAGCATGACTTTTCATGAATTTTTGTAAACTTGGAGATTACTTATCACAGGGAGTGATTCCAAGAAAGCAAAGAAGGTTACTTGATTTCAGTGACAAAAACTAGAGTCAGGAACAGGGCTCTATAGGAACTCCCCATAGAGTTTCTTGTTTCCAGCAAGTTGGGACCTTTGTTGTCTATTTCCGGCCTTACACTGTAACAAACTAGTGTAAGGACGCTTCAGAGTCCTGTCTGTGAACTGAGATCACCAAGATGGAAGACTGGGGATGCTACTTACTAACAAGTGGAAAAAGACAGACTTTGATTCAGCCAAGATGTTTGTTTCATATGTTTTTAACCTTCTGTCCTTTTCACATTAGATCACTGAAACACTAGATTGCTGTGGATACCGTAAGCGCTAGTCACTTGGAAATGAAGTAATGTGTTCCTCTGGATCTTATTTTTCCCAATTTGGGACCTTTGAAAGGCACTGTGAATTTGAATTTGCTATTTTGATGTGCTATTATTGATGGACGTTTGACCACTCAGAATTTGCTATTGATGTGCATGATAGAGAACTGACCTTTCAGAACTGGTCTCTTGCCAGCCAAGGTTGTCTGGTGTGATGGTGTAATCTGCCATAGGAAGGTAAAATATTTCATTAGTCCATTCTGTTGACAGAGTCACACTGTGCAATTTAATTTCAGTGAGTCATTAAATGGAGCCTATTATCAGAGGTTTCAAAAACAATTTGCATTTCGATGCCTAAATAGAAATGCTTTCACACCACTGATTACGTTTTTCCTATTGTTTGATAGGTTCTAATGACTACTTTAGTGTTGTCAGAATTGTTGTTTTTTCTTAGTAATATAATGGACATTATCTTGCTTAGCTTCAGTTGAAATTGCCTTACCAAGTTGATATGACTTTCTTGTTAATATTATGGCCAATAATATTTTGGTTATTATTTTGATTAATGAATAAAATTTTTATGTAGTTTTATTTTCTGCTATTCCTTTAAAATTAGCTAAAGGTAGAAACATCTTCAAATTCAAATTCATCTTTTCAGATCACTTTTATCTCCTTAAATTTACATTTAACTCCGATTATTTAGCTTTATTTAGCAGTAATTAAAAAAAAAATCTCAACTAAGAAAAATTGGTGAAACAAGCAAAGGTGCTGTTTTCCTGATGAGCCAGATACCAGCACAAGGGAGAAGGAGAACAACACAGAGAAAAAATTTAAAAAAATTTTAAAAACTCCTACCAAATCAGAGAGCCAGAGCTTCAGAGGCCCCCAACACCTCATCACTGAAGCAGACCAAAAATGAACCCAACATGGCTCAGGAAATTTTTGCGGAAGAGGGGGCAGAAAGAATGTCAGAGCCACATGCTGGGTCATGATATGCAGAGACATTTATCTTACCCATAACTGTGGGCTAACTCCACAATGCACAACCCATATACTTCAACAAGGAGGGGCCAATGGGGAGGGGATAGGTCATGGATGAGCCTAGTAATGGTACCAAAGTGACTGTATTTGCTGAATACAAAACTAATTAATAAAAAAAAAAATTTTAAAGAGTGAGTATAGCGATAAGGATAGGCAGAGCAAGGCAAGGAAAGGGAAGAAAAGAAATAAAAGTTTGAAAGAAAAAAGGAAGAGTAATATATTGAGGAAAACGAAAAGTACACTATTGGTCAAGAACCACACATGTGCCATCTTGGAATAAGCTAATACTGAATCTCCAATAAATGCCAATGCCTGCATCCTATTTCCAAATTCATCACTAATAAAAGTTACACACACTTAAAAAAAATCTCAAAATTATTATGTCCTGCATAACTCTTGATTATTTCTCTCATGCCTGCCAGAACCACCATCTTCCTAATTTCAGTAAAGGGAAGTCCATTCAGAATTACTTTTCCACATAGCCCTCTTCCTCTCAAACTCTACCCTCAGGTCATCATGGAGTAAGTACCTCTTTCTTGGAATTTAGCCGCTGTCCATCCAGACATCATGGTATCCATCACTATGTAACCCAAAGCAACCTTTGCTTCTTATTTAATGTTTTTCTCTCTTCCCCATATGGTTTAATCCCACAGAAGGTTAAGGCTCATGTAGTAAGCCCTTTCCACTAATAGTCAAGCCCCAAGGCCTTTACCAAGGCTGCAGGGGCCCTCCCTGGTGGAGGTCACTGACTCTGTGACCTCATCCATCATCCACCCTACTTACCCAACCTTATTTTCTTCTACCTATGCATGATTCCTCCTTTGCTCCCAACATACATCCTTCCACAGATGCATGAAATTAGAGACTTAAATGCTTAAAAGGTATATGTCCCCGAGCTGTGAACAGTGCCTAGTGATTTCATATATTCACAAGAATGGACTGACTAAATGAACAATGAATTTCAACCCCTATTGCTTCATAATAATAGTACCTACACAGTGAGGGTCCAGCTCAATGCCTACAATGTGCTAAACCTTCACGGACACTGTGAAAACAGGCAGTATTCTCCCTATTATGTAAATGAGAAAGGTGGAGCTCAGAAGGTTATGCCTCATGCCCCAGATCAAACACTGGAAAGTAGAAACTAGGGTTCTCACTAGGGTCAATGCTCCTTACATCAGGCCTCACTGAACGCGTCATACTCACTAAAAGCACACAGTCACTTGTATTCCCTACACCGGCTGGTGTTCTTACATGTCAGAAGTGTCCTTCCTTTTGAGTCTACTGCAAATCAGTTCTCTTAACAATTCCCATGGCTGACACCCTACTGATCCATATAAATTATTCTTGGTGTGAGTATCTTCATTCTCCGGAATGAAGCTCTTAAATCTATGAAGTACCACAACTCCAACTACAGCTGATTTTCCAGCATTCTAATCTTTAAGTGTGTGTTAGTGTAATCTGCTCAAGCACACACTTCAGGACATTAGCTTAAGTTATCTCATTTAAATATCTTTCGGCTTCATATATTTATCACCAAGACTATCCTTAAGAGGTAAATGACATGTCTATTAAGCTAAAATGCAGATGTAAAAGAACACAAAGAACTTGAGCACAAAAGCTACATGGCTCATTGTTGTCATTCAGAAATTCCTTGCTCTTATCATTTTTTGATACCATAGTACCTGTTGACAATAAGTACCATATCCTCTTTGTTTTCCATGCCTTTATCCTCCCAGCTTTCTTCCTGTTTTCCTAGGGACTTCTCTCTTATCTCAACTTTAAATGTTGGTTTAGGACTGGATCATCTTCTCATTTCATGGCTGTTTATCCTGAACAAATTCATGTCTCTGTATCTCTAGCAAAGAGATTATAGTATCATGGGCTTAACAGCTATGAGAACACAAGGTTATTTCACAATTCAGTTAAGTCAAAAAACAAATTAAAAAGTGCTTATCACTATGCTTAACACCAGATTTCTAACTTGGATGCTCTGCAATACAGTGACAGATGACCTAAGTGGGTTCACTTGCATGTGTGTGCTTATGTATGCATTTAAGCTAGAAGTCAATGCCAGATGACTTTAACCAGTCTCTACCTTATTTGTTGAATCACTGTTTCTCAATGAACCCATAACTCACCTATTTGGCTAGTCTAGTTAGCCAGCTTGTCCCAGGAGTCCTCCTGTCTCCACCTGCCAAGCACAGGGGTTCCAGGCACACCCCCAAACATGCTGGCATCTAGGTAGGTGCTGGGAATCTGAACTCAAGTCCTCACACTGGCACATCAAGTGCTTTACCCTCTGAGCCATCTGCCCCAACCCCTACAGAGGACTTTTTTTGAAATCTTCTGTGATTTGATATACATCAACATGAAAAATGTGAAATTTTTCAATCTTCTGTGCTGTGTTTCTCTGCTGCTTTGTAAACATGGCAGTCTCTTCCACATACAGTCATGTGCAAGTCACACATTTAACAGAAACAGTCGTGGTGACTGAACAGCAGCACACTACGTGCCTTCCCACCCTGCCCGACATGGAGTTGTTTTCAAACCAGCCACTATTTTGCCAGCTTCTTTAGGCTGCATGATGTCACAAATAAGTGATGCATTTTTAGCCTCAATTTTCTGCCATTGCCATGGTATAGGTAATCCTTTCCCCACTATTTGTCATTCTACTACTATTATGTGATTTTTTTTTTAAGAGTGAGGATTGTAGTTCTTAAATTCAGATTTGAGAATTTTAACACTTGAAAGTTTAATCTTTCAGGGTTATAATTTGGGAATTTTTAGATTTTAGAAATTTTCAACACTCAAATATTTTGATCTTTCAGGATTTCAACACTTGGGATAATAGTATTCAGGATGGTATCTTTCAGAACCATAAGCAATGCTAGATCCCCTCGTGCCTAGGTTAGCACCCAGCTCATAATGTTTACTCACGTGGAAGCAATGAGGATACCACAACTGAATACATCTCAGTGTACATCTATAACTCCATCTGCACAGGACTTCCAAAATAGGCAAAGCAATAGGTGCAGATGGTGTTTGATGAGGGCATGGAAGACAAATAATGGACATTATGAGTAGGGGGTAGTTTTAAAAGTTCTAAAAATATATTATGCTGGTGGTTGTAAAACTCTAGCGATATACAACAACTGATAAATAGTGTGTTTTAAATTTGTAAATTATGTGGTATATTAGTCATATCCCAATAATGCTGGTCCCACCCCTCAAAAACTACATTTGATTAATATGTTGAAGGATTTTGAGATTTTTTTCCTTTTTAGTTTATCAGTAAGTTATTTATAATCCCATACATTACTTGCTATAGGTTTTAATGATCTACAAAAATTATGGGGACTGGAGAGATGGTTCCATGGTTGAGGCACTTTCCTGCAAAGCCTAACAACCATAATTCAATTCCCCAGTACCACCCACACAAAGCCAGATAAACAAAGTGACACATGCATCTGGAATTCATTTGAAGGGCTAGAGGCCCTGGCATTTCTCTTTCTCTCTCTCTGTCTCTCTCTCTCTCTCTGTCTCTCTCTCTCTCTCCTTGCAAATAAATAAAAATGTATTTAAAATTAATATGGGATGATGGTAATAAGAAAATCAAGACAGGATTGTTAGGGCTAGAGAGATTGCTTAGTGGTTAAGGTGCTTGCCTGCAAAACTTAAGGACTAATGTTTGATCTCTCTCCAGATCCCATGCAAACCACATGCACAAAGGTGATGCAAGCACAAGATCATAATTGTGCTCTAGGTGACACAAGCATCTGGAATTAGAGTGCAGTGTTGCAGTGGCCGAGACCCTGGCATACCAATTCTCTCTCTCTCTCTCTCTCTCTCTCTCTCTCTCTCTCTCTTTCTCAAAAAAGAAAAAAAATGATTGTTTGGGCTGGAGAGATGGTTTAGTGGTTAAGGTGCTTACCTGCAAAGCCTAAGGCCCATGTTCAACTCTCCAGGTCCCATGTAAGCCAAATGCACAAGGTGACACAGTGCACAAGGTCGCACATGCACATACGGTGACACACACGTCTGGAGTTCAGTTTCAGTGGCTGGAGGCCCTAGTGTGCCAATTCTCTCTCTCTCATTAAAAAAGTTACAAAAAGTTGTTAAGAAAGAAAGAAAGAAAGAAAGAAAGAAAGAAAGAAAGGAAGGAAGGAAGGAAGGAAGGAAGGAAGGAAGGAAGGAAGAAAGAAAGAAAGAAAGAAAGAAAGAAAGAAAGAAAGAAAGAAAGAAAGAAAGAAAGAAAGAAAGGATTGTTTTACACTTACATATCATGCAAAGCATTGAAGATAACCCAAGAGTTTTATCCTTACCTTACCTTAAAGGGTACAGTTTCAACCTTTCCCTTAAAGATTTTGAAAACTCCTGATTGAGGGAAAACAGTGAAGATCATTGAACACCTCATCAACAATCTCCCATCCTTTGTTACCCCTTTCCATTCCAGATAGTGCTTCAGCAAACAGCTATATGCAGGTGTCACCTACAGTGGCTGACCACCACTGTCTACTAGAGTTTCTTTTGCAGCCACATATGATATTGCAGAATTGCTCAACCATGCCTGCAAACTTACAGCAGGCAGGAGTTATACTTGGCATAAATTTGAGTTCTGTAACTGATAACACATAAATACTCCACTCTTCTGGGTCTCCAGTGTATTGTACACCACTCTTCAATGATTGCACAGTAAAACTGAGGCACAGTTACACACAGCCATAAACAAATGAAATAATGTACCTTAGACAGCTTTTACTCTCTTTCTCATTCTCTTTTCCAAGCACTCTAGTCCCATGGCCACATCCTTAAATACACTACAAGAGTGAGGGCTCTGACGGGCTCTACCTTGGGGAAAGAAGAGCTAGGTCCCAGAACTTTCCATAGTCTGTTTCTCTATTCATATGACCTTGTCAGGAGGAACCCAGTATCCTGAACTGGAAACATGACAATTAAATAAGTCAGCCATGTGTTCTGCTTAGGTCTGCATACTTGTCAAGCTAATTCATTCATTCTCTCATAAACTATTAGCCATTAACTATACTCTATGCTAGTTTCTAGGTTCTAAAAATATAGCAGTGAGCATAAAATATATACAGTACAAAGGTTATTTTCCCAATAAAACAAAATAATCAGTAAGAAAATATGTAATGTGCCAGATAATGATATTTTCTATAAAAAATCCATAAGGGGTAGGATATGTATCTGTGGATAAAAACGTGCTTGTCAAAAACAAAGACCTGAGTTTGGGTAGCCAGCACACACATGAAAGCTATGGCTGCCCACACCAATAATCTTAGAACTGGGAAGGCAAAGATAGACTGATACCTGAAACTTGCTGGCTGGCTAGTCTAGCTGAATTAGTGACTCCGGGTTCAGGGAAATACACTATCTCACCAATACATACAAGCACACACCACACACACACCTTTGCAAAAATAGGGTTAAGTAACAAGAAAGAATCCTTGAAAGGGTGATATTTCAGCAAAGACTTAGAAGAAGTAATTCATGACAGTATGGGGTGGGGTGGGGCATCGAGTCAGACAAAGGGAACTGCAAGGTCAGAGCCCACTGGAGCTTGCCATAGCTGGGGAAGGGAAAGCCTGCAGGCCTTACTGGGGATAAACACGAACAGAGAGCGCAGGAAGGAGACAAAGTGGCTCTTACAGGCCAAGGTATGAAAGTCAAATCCAGTTTTGAAAACAAAAGGAAGGAGTTGGGATATTTGAAAAGAAGCATGTCATAATTAGGTTTACATTTCTACAAGGTCCTTCTTGTTGCCATATGTCAAAAGCCACTGTTGGAAGAGCAAAACCTGAAGCAGCGGTAACCATGGGAAACAGTGGAGACAGACGGAAAGAAGAAGAAACATGTAAATGAATAAACCAAGAAAATAAAAACTGAACATGTCACTACTGCTCGTGTGGTTCTCACATAAACATTGGGACAAAAAGCTGTTCTCTTCTAAACAAGAGAATTTTTAATGACTTTAAAATAAAAATATAAATCTGTATATATTGGGGTGTTAAAAGGTTTCATTCTACTTACTAAGAAAAATGAAGTCTTATTTTTAAGCATCTACTTTAAGAGAAGATCTTACATCAGTCCACTCAGAGTCACAATCAACAGTAAATCAGAGATTGATCATGTTTAATTTGTACAAATTGGAGGGGCAGGAGAGAGTGATAAAATTCTAAATTCAGTCTTCTAAAGACTAAAAAAAATTAAAGTAGCCAGGCATGGTGGTGCATACCTTTAATCCTAGCACTCAAGAGGCAGAGAGAGGAGGACCACCACGGGTTCAAGGGCAGCCTGAGATTAAGTAGTGAATTCCAGGTCAGTCTGGGCTAGAGTGAAACCCTACCTCAAAAAAAAAAAAAAAGAAAGAAAGAAACTTAATAAACAAATGTTTAAAAACTCAAGCAATAAGCGAGAATAAGTGAAAAGAATTAGGAACTCTTCCTTAAAGGTACACTTGTCCACTCCTTTCATTTAAGGCCTCAATATTAGAAACAACTTGAGGATTTAGCTAAAGCTACTTGTTTCAGATTCACAGAGTTTAGTGGTAGGGATATGTGTTATACTTGCAGTTGGGGTGATGGCTCAGCAAGTAAGAGTCCTTGCAGCAAAAACATGACAGTTTAATGGGCTCTGAGTTTGATCCCCAGGACCCATGGACAAAATCTGGGCAGGAGCACAGCCACCTGTAGCCCCGGGGCCTGCAGGGGCAGAGATAGCAGAACCACTGCGGCAAAATGGTCAGTCAGTCTGATGTACAATAGACAATATATGTATATATGTAGTTTTCAATTTCAGAAGAAAAAAGTAAGGTCAGAGAGTATACACACAGAGTGAGTAGGCCAGAGCTTCTGGTTAGTTCCCAACTGCCCAGCTTCCTGACCCAGTACCCCAGCTGCTGGTATGGGGCCAGCCGGAACCCTACGAGTGTGCTGTGGAAGCAGGCCTTTTGCTCTAGCATCCCGATTGACCAGCCCCTGGGTCCCAAACTCCCTGTTCCCCTGAGCCAGAGGGTACACAGGCCACTGTGGGAGCTGGCCTTTTGTCTCCAGCTCCTCAAGCCCAATTTCCCTGTGCTGAAAAGTGTGCACAAGCAATGAGTAGGCCTGAGCTCTCAGTTTCTCGGGGAACTTTGGTGCACTTGCAACCACCACAATCTGTTCATCTGTAGTTATAACCCCATCCTGCTCCAATCTGATTTAAATTTAAAACAGAACACCCACTGAAGTTCCTACAAACACAAACACTTGCTTTGTCCCTAATAAAATAAGACTTTTATCCCAATATGGGTAGACCAAAAAAAAAAAAAAAAAAGATGGGTAAACTACAATGTAAAAAGAAAAAACAACATAAGTCAGAAAACTGAGAGATCTCTGTGGTAGTTTGAATAGATGTCCCCCAATGTAATCAATGTTTTACTGGTTTGTAGTTTGGATCTGCAGTCACCTAGCTTGAGGCAGTATCACTGGGTGGATCTTAAGGTGTGGTGGTGGCTTTGAGATTTCAATCTAAAGATATGCAAAGTGTGCCTAGGTGGATTTCCTGAAGTGTGCTGTGTTGTGTGGCTTTTGGCTTTTAGTCTTCTGCTTCTCTACCTGTGTTTGCTCCTGTGAGATCAGGTCAGCTTCTTTTCCCATTATGGAACTTCCACTGGATCTGTGAACTTTAATAAATCCATTTCTCCATAACTCTGCCTGGTATGGAAGTTCATCTCAGAGAACCCAAAGCTGCTGTTACAATCTCCATCAAGGTTGCCAGTCCAACAATGGAAGTTTCCAGTGAAAACAAAGAAAACCATAGAATGTATCCCAAAATGAAAACACAACAAACTATGTGACCCTGACCAAGCAAATTGCTGAACTAGAAGCAACTCATCAAAAAAAAAAAAAAAAAAAAAATCTCATAAATGAAATTGAGCAGAATTGTCTCTTAGAGAACACAGCTTCTGTCACTAGGCTTAATTTAATTGAAGAAAACCAGAGAGATCTCAAAAGATAAATAAATGAGTTGAACGTGAGTCAACAAATACAGGATACCAATAATCAGCTGATTAAGTATAATAAAGATATGATTAAATGGAAGAATAATTTCCGGGAAACATCATGAAAATCACACCTCAACCTGAAAACATACCTCAAAACAGAGATGGACAAGATCAAAAAAAAAAAAAAAAATCAGAAAATAAAAATCAAATAGACCTGTAAAAAAAACTCTCTAAAGGCCTTCACTAACAGAGACACTCACATGGAAAACAAAAGCTCTGAGCTGTAAGAAAAAAACAGAATAAATTGATTGGTAGTCTAAAAACTGCTAAATCCAAAAAAATCATTCAAACAGAATATGAGGTAGCTATAGGATACCCTAAAATGACTAAACATCCAAATAATGGGTATCCCAGAAGGGGAAGAAATCCAAGCCGGGGCATAGAGAATATACTCAACAAAATTATTGAAGAAAATTTTCCAAAACTCGCAAAAAAAAAATATATGCCCATCCAGGTATAAAAATATCACAGAACACCAAACACACAAGGGCAAAGAAGAAACTCTACAAGGCACATAATAGTTAAAACTCTAAATAATGAAAGCAAAGAGTGAGTACTAAAAGCAGGAAGAGAGAAACAACTCACTACATACAAAGGCAATCCGATCTAAATTACCTCAGATATCTCAAGAGAAAGCTAGAATGGCTTGGAATGTAACACTTCAAAGTCTAAAAAACTACAGCTTCCAACAACAAAAATAATAATAATAATAATTTTTTAAAAACATGTACTGAGCAATGGTAACCCTCAAAATAGATGGTGAAAGGAAAACTTTCCATGATAAAAATCAACTGTATGAAAAACAAGAAGATTCCAACCCTAAGAGCTCCAGATGGAAAGAAATGATCAACATCAGAGCAGGAATTAATGAACTGGAATATAAAAACACAATTCAAAAAATTAATGAAACCAAGAGATGGTTCTTTGAAAAAATAGAAAAGATTGTAAACTCTTGATCAATTTGATCAAATGTAAAACAGAGAAGTCTCAAATTTAATAAATCAGAAATGAAAAAGGAGAGGTCACAATAGAAATCAATGAAATTTGAAAAATCAGCACATGCTGCCAAAACTTATACTCCATAAAATTGTATAATGTAGAAGAAATGGATGAATTCCCAGCCACATACCACCTACCAAAGCTAAACTCATAGAGAATTAATCTCCTAAACAAACCTATCACATCCATCAATATTGAAAAGATAATCAAAAACCTTACCAAAAGGGAAAGTCCAGGACTGGATAGCTTCCCAGTCAAATAATATCAAACCTTCATTGAAGAACTGAAACCAATTTTTTTCAAAGTGCTTCACGTAATTGGAAAGCAGGGAATTCTCTCCAACTCCTTTCATGAAGCTAGTATCATTCTAATACCAAAGGAAGACAGAGATACAACAAGAAAACTATAGGCCAATATCCCTGGTGAACTTAGATGCAAAGATCCTGAACAAAATCCTCACAAACTGAGTTCAACAACACATCAAAAGCATTATCCACACTGATGAAGGATTCATCCCAGGGATGCAGGGGTGGTTCAACATATGGAAATTGGTTGATGTAATACACCACATAAATAAACATAATCACAAGAACCAGATGCTCATTTCAATATATGCAGAAAAGGCCTTAAACAAAATACAACATCACTGCATGCTCAAAAACCTGGAAATGGGCTAGAGAGATGGCTTAGCAGTTAAGGTGCTTGCCTGCAAAGCATAAGGACTCATGTTCAATTCTCCAGTTCCCACATAAGCCAGGCACACAGTGATGCAACTGCGCAAAGTCACACTATGCACAATTGTACACACACATCAGGAGTTCAATTGCAGTGGCTGGAGGCCCTGGAATGCCAATTCTCATTCTCTATCACTCTTGCAGAAAAGAAATGGCAGTCTGTTGGGCTTACATCAAAAAAAAAAAAATGTGGAGAGAATAGGCATGAAGAGTTTATACCTCAACACAATAAAGGCTATATATAAAGCACCTAAAGCCCAAATAATGCCTAATGGGGAAAGACTCAAGAGTTCCCACTGAGATCGGGAACAAGGCAAGGGTATCCACTCTTACCACTCTCTTTAACATAATACTAGAAGTGCTAGCTCAAAAAATAAGACAGAAGAACGTGATAAAATGGATACAAATTGGAAAGGAAGGAGTCAAATTAGCACTATTTGCAGATGACATGATCCTATACATAAGTGACCCAAAAGTCTCCACCACAAGATTTCTAAAGGTAATTAATTCCTTCAGCAAAGTGGCAGAATACAAAATCAACACACAAAACTCTGTAGCCTTTCTATATGCAAAGTACAAATATACAGAGAAAGCAATCAGTAAGGCTGTCCCATTTTCAATAGCCACCCAAATAATCAAGTATCTTGGAATAACACTAAAAAAAGGTGTGAACGACCTATATAATAAAAACACTCAAGAAAGAAACTGAGGAGGACATAAGAAAACAAAAAGACTTCCCATGCTCCTAAATAGGTAGAATTAATATTGTGAAAACAGCAATTCTACCAAAAGCAATATTCAGATTTAATGCAATACCAGTAAAAATATCAGCATCATTCTTCACAAAGATAGAAAAAATGATCTCAAAATTCATATGGAGTGGCAGCATACCTCGAATATCTAAACATATCCTTAGCAAAAGAAATATCACTGGAGGTATCACAATATAAAATCTAAAGCTATACGACAAAGTTACAGTAACAAAAACAGCATGGCCCTAGTCTAAAAACAGACATTTAGACCAATGGAACATAACTGAAGAGCCAGCCCTTACTTAGGTCAAGTAATTATAGCTATTTGATCTTTGACAAAGTGCCAATAATGTTATATTGGAGAAAAGACAGTATCTTCGACAAATGGTACTGGAAAATTGTATAATCACTTGTAGAATAAATGAAGCTAGGTGATTTGCTCTCCATTTCTGGTGAAGATGGCATCCACTTAACAGCATGCCACCTCCCAGGGAAGGAAAGGTAAGACATTTAGGGTTCATTGGTTCTAGGGGTGAGCAAACTCTAATAGACCTCCAGTGGGAGTGTGTGGAGGAGCAAAGCAGGGAATCCGCTGATTCCCATGCTCTCGAGTATCCCACCATTCCCCTAATCCCCTCAAGCAGCCGTCCTAGCCATAGTCCACTGCAGGTTCCTCCTGCTCTAACTGCAGGCAAGGGGACCCAGACCAGCAGGCCACCATAGCACCACCCGTGCCTCCAGGCTCACAAATGCCGTCCCACTCGCTGCTGCCCGCTCTCCGCCCCCATGCATGGACCCAGGCCAGCAGGCTAGTGTTCCCCCAGAGAACCTCCATGCTCAAACTCTATCCCACTTGCCACTGCCCCCTCCCAGTGCACTGATCAAGGCCAGAAGGCTAGCATTCCCCCAGGGAGCCTCCACGCACTGGCTTGTAACTCCCAGTACCAAAAATCAGTTCTACCCACAATGAACTGTCAATTGGAGAGACGAGGAGGTCCCCAAACAAGACAGGCTAGCACTTGATTATCCACCTGAGGTAAAAGATAAGACCCTATTGCTGAAACTACCATATGCTGCTAACACAGAGCATGGAGAGACCTGGCTGGAATCTGGAAGACAGCCAGTCCCCAGACAATGAGCCCATCTACTGCTGCAAAGTGCTACATGAGCTACGGGGGGAGTCTGAGCTACTCAGAAACAACCAGCCTGACAAGAAGTACACACCAGTGCGTTGGTGGCACAGTCTTAGTAAGTTAACCAATGGCTTTCTGATTTGCTAAGAGATCCACTCAGGGAAAGGAAACACTGTCTGTAACTGGGAACCAGGTCAGAATCCTATAGAGACAAAGAGTATGCTCTCCAGTGTCAAGCTCCCAATAACCTTTGGCTAAAAGAAGGGCCACATCCATCAAAATCCCCCTAAATTAATAATGCTTATCCTACTTATCCTTTGCTGATTTCACTCTCCACTGCAGAATCTGTTTTGTTTTGTTTTGTTTTGTTTCGTTTCATTTTCCTTTTCAGAAGGTAGTGAGGCCTGAGGAGACAAACCACCCCTCACATTTCAGCCCAGGCCAAGGTGAAACCACAGAGGATCTGAGGAGATGAGCAAGAGTGCGGCCTCCATAGTGAACCTGATAACAGCACCAGGGTGAAGTAGACAGACTCTGAGCATACTCAACACCTTCCAAAGCGGAGATCCACAGGCTCCTAAGAGCTCATCACTGAAGTAGACTTAAAACTCACCCACCACAGCTCAGGGAGTTTTGCAAAAACAAGGAGGTGGAAAGATTGTAAGAGTCACAGATTGGGGCATCATTGCCTCCCCCTAATAACTGACTGCTGCTCCCATAATTCATAAGCCACACCCCAGGGGGAATACCAGCAACTCCACTGAGGAGGGCCCGAGTGGAATGGGGACAGGGTGCAGGAAAAAGATGGTACCAATACACGATGTAGCCATACAAAGTATGTTCTTAATAAAATAAATAAATTATAAATTATAAGCTGAAATAAACCCTTAACACCATGGGGAAAAAAATGTTTGTAAACTGAAGGTTAGGGAGATTTCTCAGTGGTTAAAGACACTTGCTGCTGCCCTGGGTCCAATTCCCCAGTTTCCACATAAAGCCAGATGCACAAAGTTGTGCATGTGTCTGGAGCAACCCAAAGTCCTGGAATGCCCATAGTCTCTCAATGAGAGACAATTTTTTATTCATATATATATATATATATATATATATATATATATATATATTGTGTGTGTACAAGGGGTGCATGCATCTCACACACAATTGCATTCATACATATACCACATGATGCTACAACATACATACTATACACATACATACACCAAAACAGATATATAGCATATAGCATAATGTTTAAAAATTTCCAGAAAATTTCATTTTAAAAAATACCACTTGTACCAAGCATGGTGGCAATATGCCTTAAATCCCAGCTGTCTGGAGGCAGAGGTAGGAGGAAAGCGAGGCCAGCCTGCGACTACATAGTGAATTCCAGGTAAGCCTGGGATAGAGAGAGGCCCTACCTCAAAAAAAAAAAAGACATCATTTGCATATGCATTTATGTTATCTTCCCCTTTTATCTACATATTCAGAAGATGATGCAGAAACCCTAGAATGGTGTAAACTGAGCTTTGTGGGTTATCCTGGTGGCAGTTTGAAAGTCCAGGATACCAAGAGAAACCACTGGCTCATAGTCACATTAAGACACCACTGCGCTTTGTAATATATAAGTGGTGGCTTCATTTAAAATTTTTTAAAAATCACATCAGCTTGGGAAGGATGTGTTTGAAGGAAAGAGAAGGACTAAGAATACACTTCTCATCTCATTAATTCTGCCAACATAAGGGAAAGTGCAAGTGACATTTTATAGTCCTGCCAAATATCTCACCTGGAAGGCTGAAAAATTCACCTTCCAAATCTTACTCAGCCTGAAGAATTTTCTCAGTTGTAGCAGTTAACTGCTCACGTGTTCCATGAGGATACCAGGGTTCACACCAAAAAAAAAAAAAAAAAAAAAGAGAGAGAGAGAGAGCTGTGTTTTTATTCACTGTAGGAATGAAACCAAGTGGTAGGCTTTCATCTTATACTAAGGATGTTATCCAAGGCTGTAAAACACCCTGGCTGTATGAGGAACTTAATATGAGAGAAAAAAGTCCTGTTCAATTCATGTTCTAAAAGTCCCACTTGATGGATGAAAAACTCGAAGTACCTCAAACAAAGCATGCTCTTCTTCAAAAGTCATCTCAAGATTCATATAATTTACATCCTAGTTTTACTGCACAGATTACAATTAGCTGACTTTGTTATAAGCAATGGCTTTCATTCAATCATACTAATTATGAACTATAAAAATCCTAAGAATATTCATCAAATGTGGGTATCTACATTTTCTAGATATGAAATCTAAAATATATAAGACTTAAAAGCCTTGCATAGAACTACATAACTAGATGTGATATTTTGAAATTATGTGGCCATATCTTCCTAAGTATGGAGATCAGATGTTCAGATATCAGCTAAAGACTAACAGATGGCATGCACCCAGATCCATGCTAATGGAATAGAGTTTCATAGATTATTATTTGAAACTCTGAAAAAGAACATCATGTCCCTATTCTTGCCCAACCTTGGAATTCAGCATTTTATTATATACTTTGTGGTCTGTCTTTTAATGTCTCACGTGTTTTAACTATGATGAGTAAAATCTAAAGAGGAATTGCCCCACTCCTTTCTGCTCACTCCCAACAGCACCTTGCAGCACAGAGTAGGTGACTAGTTCCTTCGGTGTGGAAATGAAAGCTGCCAGCTGTACTGTATGCAAGGTGTTAGCAGTTATGTGGATCTCATGGAGCTCTCGGGCTTTGCAGGAGTGAGGGAAAGCTGGCATGGCACTGTGGGATAATGCTTAGTTTGTTTACAAAAGCTGTGTGTATATGTACCCCATGACTTAGCAATTCCTCCATGGCATATATGGAGCACATATAAATAAAGTAATATCAAAACAAGGCATGTATAGAGCTGCTCAAGGGCAAGGAAGATGGTTCAGCTGGTAAGAGTTTGTTGTAAGCATGAAGGCCTATGGTAGCCTGTTGAGGCCTGGGTGTTTTTTGTTTTTTGTTTTTTTTTCCCAGAACACGTACAGTTAAATGTGGCCACACACATCTGTAACCCCAGACATGTGGAGAGCTGAGACCAATCAAAGGTGCTCTTAGGAGAAGAGAGGAAAAAAACAAACATGCGGTTTCACCTTTAAAGAGAGATTCTGTCTCAAGGAAATATCCAGATGAGAGATAGAGGAAGGACATCTAATGTCCCACGTACCTGATGGCAATATGCACATTAAAATGCATTAACATACACACTCCATACCACACACATACAGATGCACACACACAGATGTACATACACACACACACACACACACCTCACAGTACACCTACAAAAAAAGAAATGTTCAAAATAATATTATATGACATAAAACCAAAACAATAAAACATTTCTTCTATAATGTAATAAATTTATTGAATTATTTTATAGTCATATCATAGAATATTACATAGCAAGAAAAGTAAGATACTACCTTTCCCATCAATATGGTGAATCTATTTACAAAGATAAGAAATTAAATCAAATCCAAGGAAGTTCATATTCTATGATTAAATTGTCTATTTTTATTTGGGGGGCATGTGTAGTGTGCATGCTTGCATGTTTGTTTTTGTGTGTGAGAATATAGATGTACTGTGTGTGTGTGTGTATGCGTGGAGGTTAGAAGTCAATGTTGGCCATCTTCCTCAATCACTCTCTACCTTATTCTTTTTTAGTTGGGTACTTTATTGTATGAACATATTAATCATAGTTCCACTAAGTTATACTCTAATGTTCCCTCTCCCCTATCCCACTCCCTTGAAAGCCGTCCTCAGTGGGTCTTTCTGTAACCACTGTGGAATCATGAATGCACCAGTCAGTCTCAGTGGGGTGGAGCAATGCCTGAGAATACAAGAATACACCTTCACACCCTGTAGCTCTTATATTACTTCTACCCCTCTCTTCCAAAATGTCCTGAGTCTTGGAGGTCATGTTATAGATCTCCTGTAGTGTTGAGCTTCCTGCAGCCAAATTTTGTGCTTTGATGAGTTTTGAGTCTCCACAGTATTTCCCAGCATCTCTCTGGAAGACGTTCTCAAGCTAACATAAAATTAACACTCATATTTAATGGGCCACTTCCTTTGAAATGTTCCCTGGGCCCTGGCAGATGTGATAGAGATGACTGGTCTTCTACTACATAGTCAGGTTTATTTTTCTTGTCATACTAATGGATCTTGGATCTCCCCAGTATTCACTATCATCTTTAAATAGCAGATTCTCTAGTCAAGAGTGAGTGCATCATGAATCAAAGGGAATAAATATAGACATTTAGAGGCTATAACTCCTCCCCTTAGAATAGTGGGAGCTTCCTTCTAGGGACTACAACATTCTAAGATACAGGTTTCTGACTTGGCTCTCAGTACTGAGCATAAATTTCTTCCACTAAGTAAGCCTCATATCCAATCAGAGGACAGTTGATTACCCTCACAGGCTATGTGCCACAGGGTGTACATCTTGCCAGGCTGGATGACTTTGAAGTTTGCAGGATAAACTACTAGTTCTGCTACTGGTGACCATTATGTCTTAGCAGCTCTCATATCACTTTCCAATTTTATAAGAGCTAACCAGCAAGAAGCAGGCTCCTATCTCATTTCCAGCATCATCTCTTGCTATCCTGCACTGCAGAACTGACCAACTGGGCAAGACGAGCTAGCCAGCAAGCCCTATGATTCCTCATGTCTCTGCACATTTTTACATGAGTGGTAAGATTCACACTGTTGTCCTCATGCTTGCACAGCAAGCACTTTACTCACTAAGTCCTCTCCCAAGTCCTTATGATTATATTTATGTAACAGTAAGAAGCAGGCAGAATGAGTCAATAAAGATAAAATCAGAATAGTGATTATCTTCGTGAGAGGGGCATAGAAGAAACTTCCAGAATATTAGTTTAAAAAAATCTTTGAAAATAAAAACCATCAAAATCAATATCATTGCCTCCACTCCTTCCCTCAGCCTATTAATATCACTGTAATTTATGAATATTCTACAGGAATTACAAAAGATAGAGAAATGATATTATAACAAACATATCAACATTGAGACTTCTGTAGTCTTATTGCTGCCTTGAACTAGTACAAATTTCCTCAGATTGCTAAAATTCTGTGTACTCCCTCATCTCTAAAAAAAATGAATAAATGAACTGATAATTTATCACCTGAACAACCTAATAAGTAGTAATTTACAATATATGTATAAAGAAAGTTACAATCATATATATCTAAAACTATGAAAAATCAAAACTATAAGAAATAGAAAAAAGATAAGTAGTATTAATTATCTGCTTTTAAATAATTCCATTAAAAACTGGTCTTGGAGACTTCTGGGTAAGATGGCAGCATAGCAGCCATGCCAAACCAGCCTAGCAAGAGATTTAAGCAAAACCACAGCAAAATATACTCTTCTTTTGAAAAGTAAAGATATATAGGTTTTTTATTAGCCACAACAGAGAAGCAGGAGAGACCAAGATCCACCAGAAAGGAGGGAAATGGCCAGAATCCTACTGAGGCAATTGCAACCCCATTAGTATTATACAAGCACCCCTCACCTGGCTCTGAGCTGCAGGAGTAGGGACCAATCAAGGGGATCAGCCTCCTTGTAACATGAAGAAACCTGAAGGGGAGACAACTGAAGTCAGCTAGGAAGCTGAGGAAAGAGATACCAGTGGGACCAGCTAAGCAGTTCCAGTACAACTTCCAGGCTTCCTGCACTCTCCCATCCCCCAAACATCAGAACAATGAACCTCCCAGGAATGCATTCAGCCCCAATAGAATGGCATCCAGTACAGCTGATCAGAACATCAGCTCCACGGCACAATACAGAGGGATCGAGGTGGACACTCAACATTGGTGAGATTGGAAACCACCCCCAAAATTAATGAGGCCAACTGACAAAAAAAGCAGGTACATAGGCCTACACCAGAAGCACTAATCTCTCTTTCCTTGTCAGGGCAGGTAATGGGTTACATATTTTAGGTTGGATTTACTATTTTCAACTAAGCTGTATTTGGGGGTTGACTATTGTTGCCTTGGATGATTTCAGCTTTATAGGGCCTTTGTCTTTTGCATCTGTCATTTATGACAATTAAGCCATCTCTACAGAAAATACCTGAAGGAATCCTTCACGCTCACTAGAAAGCAAAACACACACATGAGATTCAAGTAACAGTTAAAACAAGTGAGAAAAAGAAAAACAGGAAGCACTACAAAATAAGAAGAATGGAGAGAATAAATACATACCTTTCAATAATAACTCTTAATATTAATAGCCTCAATGCCCCAACCAAAAGGCACAGGCTTGGAGACTGCATTAAAAGGTAGGATCCTACATGTGTTTTATCCAGGAAACTCATCTCTCAATAATAGATAGACACTGTCAGGCTGGAGAGATGTCTTAGTGGTTAAGACATTTGCCTGCAAAGCCAAAGGGTCCCAGCTCAACTCTCCAGGACCCATCTAAGCCAGATGCACAAGGTGAAGCATGCATCTGGAGTTTGTTAGCAGTGGCTGGAGGCCCTGGAGCACCCATTCTTTCTCTTTCTCTCTGCCTCTTTCTCTCTCACTCTCTCAAATAAATAAATAATTTTTTAAAAAATAGACACGGTCTTAAGCTAAAAGGATGGAAAATGATGTTTCAAGAAAATGGGTCCAGGAAACAAGCAGGGGTTGCTGTCCTAATATCTGACAGAATATACTTCAAACCAACATTAATAAGGAAAGATAAAGAAAGTCACATCATTCTGATTAAAGCAACACTCCAATAGGAGGGTATTACAATTCTAAACATACATGCACCTAACATGGGGGCTCCCAATTTCATCAAACAAACACTATTAGACTTAAGGTCACAGATAACATCAAACACAATTTTAGTGGGTGGCTTCAATACCCCACTATCATCAATTGACAGATCATATCAGCTAAAAGTAAACAGAGAGACAACTGGTTTAAATGATGTCATGGAACAAATGGACTTAACAGATATCTACAGGACATTCCATCCAAATGTTGCAGAATATACATTTTTCTCAGCAGCACATGGAACATTCTTTAAAATAGATCATATATTAGGGTACAAAGCAAATCTTAATAAATGCAGGAAAATTGAAATACTCCCTTGTACTCTGACCATAATGGGAGTAAACTACAAATCAGCAACAAGAAAAACTACAGAGAATATAGAAATCCATGGAGCCTAAACATTACACAATTGAATGATGAATGGGTCATTGAAGAAATCAAAAAGGAAAGAAAAAAAAATCATAGAATTAAATGATGATAAGAATACAACATACCAAAACCTTTGGGACATAATGAAGGTAGTCCTAAGAGGGAAATTTATAGCTCTAAGTACCTATCTTGAGAAATTAGAGAGTTCTCTACTAAATAATTCTTCATCTTAAGACCTTGGAAAAAGAGGAACAAGGCAAACAAAAAATCAGTAGATGGGAAGAAACAATAAAGATTATGGCAGAAGTTAATGAAATAGAAACCAAAATTGAAAGAATCAATAAAACAGAGTTGGTTCTTTGAAAGAATAAACAGGATTGATAAAACCTTATCAAATCTGACTAGAAGAGAGAACAGACAAAAATTAATAAAATTAGAGACGAAAAGGCATGATTACAACAGATACCAAAGAAATTCAGAAAATCATAAGGACAAACTTTAACAATATATATGCCTTGGGATGGAGGGATTGTTTAGTGGTTAAGGCATTTGCCTGCAAAGCCAAAGGGCCCAGGTTCTATTCCCCAGGACCCACGTTAGCCATATGTACAAGGGGGAGCATATGTCTAGAGTTCATTAGCGTGGCTGTCAAATAAATAAATAAACAAATAAAAATATTTTAAATCTTTTTTTTAAAAAAAGAATATATATACCTCTACATTTGAATATCTGAAAGAAATGGATAATTTTCTTGATTCATATGACTTACCAAAATTAAATCAAGATGAGATAAACCAATTATATACTTCTATTACAAGTATGGATAACCAGGCAATTATAAAAAGTTCCATCTTGGACTGGAGAGATGGCTCAGCAGATAAGTGCTTGCCTATGAAGCCTAAGGACCCCAGTTCGAGGCCATATTTCCCAGGACCCACATTAGCCAGATGCACAAGGGGGCTTACGCATCTGGAGTTTGTTTGCAGTGGCTAGAGGCCCTAGGATGCCCATTCTCTCTCTCTCTCTCTCTCTCTCTTTCTCTCTCTCTCTCTCTCTCTCTTTCTCTCCCCCTCTGTCTGTTGCTCATAAATACATAAATACATAAATACATAAATAAATAAATAAATAAATAAATAAATACAAACAACAAAAAACGTCCCTTTTAAGAAAATTCCAGGCCCAGATGGATTCACTGGTGAATTTTACAAGACTTTCATGGAAGAACTAACACCACTGCTTCTCAAACTTTTCCGTAAAATACAAAAGGAAGGAATTCTACCAAACACCTTCTACAAAGCCAGCGTCACCCTGATAACAAAACCAGACAATGACAAGACCAAAAAATGAAAATTACAGACCAATCTCCCTCATGTACATACATGCAAAAATTCTGAACAAAATATTGGCAAGCAGTATACAAGAATGTATCAGAAACATTATTCACCCTAACCAAGTGGGCTTTACCCAGAGATGCAGGGATGGTTCAACATATGCAAATCGATAGATGTAATAAACTATATAAATGGACTGAAGGACAAAACTTACATGATAATTCCAATAGATGCAGAAAAGGAATCTGACAAAATACAACATCCTTTCAACGTAAAAGTCTTACAGAAACTGGGAGTCGAAGGAACATATGTCAACATGATCAAGACTATTTATAACAAACACGCAGCAAACATAATACTAAATGGGTAAAAACTTGAAGATTTTCTATTAAATTCAGGAGGACAAGGGTGTCCATTGTCCCCACTTTTATTTAATATAGTACTAGAAATCATAGCTATAGAAATAAGGCAAGAGATACCCGTAAAAGGGATACAAATTGGAAAGTAAGAGATCAAATCATCATTATGTGCAGATGATATGGTTCTATACATAAAAGACCCTAAAGTTACCAACAGACCCAGTTATTCCCATACTGGGCATCTAACCTAAAACCTTCAAACCACAGGCCAGAGAGATTTGCTCAACCATGTTTGTAGTGGCTCTATTTGTAATAGCTAAGAGCTGGAACCAACCCAGATGTCCATCACTAGAAGAATGGATAAGATGTGGTATATCTACACAATGGAATTCTATATAGCAGTAAGAAAAATGACAATGAAATTTGAGGAAAAATGGTTGAACCTGGAACAGCTCATTCTCAGTGAACTTACCCAATCACAGAAAGAAAATCACCATAGTCTTACTCATCTCCAGCACCTAACATGAATCTACCCAAGATACCTTACATACCCAGCAAGCATCTAGTGGGCTAAACACTAGGATGGATGGGGAGGGAGGGGAGGGCAATGGAGGGGTGGGAAACACAAATCTAGACCCAAACAAAATGGTACCATAAAATTCTACTTCCTAAAAGGCAGACAAAATGGCTAAACCTTCACCAGGCCCTTAGAGGGAACACCTGAGCCACAAGACACTGGAGAAGGTATGATGAAGACTAACCTTAATCTTCTATAGCTTCCTGCCCGCCTGCTCACTTGCGTGCGCTCTCTCTCTCTCTCTCTCTCTCTCTCTCTCTCTCTTCTCTTTTCTCTAGCTCTTGTATATTAGTTATCCTTTTCCTCCTTTTCTTAGTGGGTACTGACCTGTAACTCCCAGTACCAGCATGAGGCTATCATCCACAGTGAGCTTTTGATCAGAGAGACATACAAGGTTTCCTAAAAGACAGACAGATTTCTGTCAGAGTACTTGATGACCCACCAAAAGTTAGTGGTAAGACCCTACTGCTGAAGACACGTTATGTGGTTGACACATATAATGGAATGGCATGGCTGGAAGTTGGAAGAGAGTCAGTCCCCAGACAGTCAGCACATCTAATGCCAGAAGGTGCTACTTGGGCGACTGGGGGAAAATGACCAATATCTGTCCAAGCAACTCATGGTCTAACCTACTTTGCAGCAAATAACCTGTTGTGATGTCCACACAAGTGCAATAGTGGCACACAGCCATGGTGGGGAACCAACTGCTCTTGATTTGGCTAACTGATCTCCTCAGTGGTATGGGACCCATAGCTGGAGCTGGGAAACAGGTTAGAACCATATCCAAACATACGCCCACTCTCCAATATCAAGCTACCATCAATCATGGGCTACAAGAGGGCCTGCACCTATTAAACTCTCTATAAAAAAAAAGTAAGGGCTATCTTATTTGTCCTGGTGCTAACTTACTCTCTGTTGGAGAATCTGCTCTATTTTTCAGATAGATGCAGATCCTAAGGAGAGAGCCACCCCATCATACCTCAAAAGGGCCCCAGCTGAAACTAAGAAAAATTGGTGAAACAAGCAAGGGTGCTGTTTTCCTGGTGAACCAAGTACCAGCACAATGGGGAAGGAGACCAACACAGAGAAAAATCAACTCCTACCAAATCAGATTTCCAAAGACCCAGAGGCCCCCCAACACCTCATCACTGAAGCAGACCAAATATGAACTCAACATGGCTCAGGGAAATTTTGTGGAAGAGGGGGCGAAAAGAATGTCAGAGCCACATGTTGGGTAATGATATACAGAGACATTTATCTTACCCATAACTGTGGGTTAACTCCACAATGCATGACCCATATAACTCAACAAGGAGGGGCTAAGGGAAGGGGTTAGGTCACAGATGAGCCTAATAATAGTATCAAACTGACTGTATTTGTTAAATAAAAAAGTAATTAATAAAAAAAATTTTTTAAATAAAAGACCCTAAAAACACTACCAACAAACTGTTAGAGCTGATAAACATTTTTAGCACTACTGAGGTCTGAGTTCCTTGTGCAGTCAGTGTGTGAGCAGGCGCACTGGTCTGGAGTGAGAAGGCCAGACTCATTCCTGGTCCCCTTCCAACACCCGGGTCTGAATTCCTTCTGTTGTCATTGTGCAGGTGGGCACAGTTATCTGGAGTGAGTAGGCCAGACCCATTTCTGGGCTCCTCCACCCTCCTCCTGGTTCTGAGATCCTTTCAAGGACAGTGCCTGTAAGGCACAGTGGTCTGAAGTAAGTAAGCTGGAACCATTTCAGGTCTATTACCACTGCCCAGGTCTGAGTTCATTCCACATCAGTGTGTGGGCAGCCATGGCCAGACCCCTGTATCTGGGCTCCTCCCACCTTCCCAGTCTCAGTTGCCTGCACCAGTCTATGTCCTGGAGGGCTTAGTATGAAGTAGGAGTGATCCCTGTTCCCTTACTCCTCCTAGTCCCCTGGTCCTGGTAGGTCCTATTGTGCCTTGCTTGGGAAGGCCTGGCCCCTGTGTGAGCTGTGGAATCAGGCATTTTGTTCTGGTATCTTGACTGGCCACTAACAACTAACATCCCTGTTCTTCTGAGTCAGAGGGTGAATGAGCCAAAAGACTCAAACTTGCATCTTCCTCAATAAAATAGTCTTCCTAAAACGGTAGACAACAACGAAAAGAAAAAAAAAAAGCCAACAAAAGTCCGAAAACTGAGAGAACTTCACCAAAGATACCTAGTCCTACTTCGGAAGGCTCCAATGAAATCATAAATAAATCAACAGAAATTCATTCTCAAAATAAAAGCACAACAACCATTGAGACCCTTATTTAAAAAAAAAAAAAAAAATCACTGAACTTGAAGCAAACTATCAAAGAACCAGCAATCTTATCAATGAAATTGAACAGAATCGTCTACTAGAGTGTTCAGCTTTTGACAGTAGACTTAACATGATGGGCAAAAACATGAGAACTCTCCAAAGAGATATGAATTAACTGAAGGCAAGTCAAGAAATGGAACACCTCAACAACTGGTCAATTAAGCTTAATAAAGATTTGATCAAATGCAAGAATGAACTATAAGAAGCATCAAGAAAATCAGAATTTTAATTGAAATCATACCTCAAAAAAGAGATGGACATTATACAAAACAACACAACATAAAACAAAAATCAAATAGAATTTATGAAAAGCTATCCAGAACCACTCAGCAACAGAGTTACATATGTGGAAGACAGACCTCTGACCTGGAAGATAAGATGGAAGAAATTTATTGTGAGGCAAAAAACATTGCTAAGTTCAAAAAATCAAGTGAACAGAATACAAGGGAACTGAGGGACACTCTAAAATAACCAAACATTGGGATCATTGGTATACTAGAAGGAGAGGAAACCCAGACAAGAGGCATAGAAAACATACTCAACAAAATTATTGAAGAAAAATATCAAAATCTTGCAAAAGAGAGTGCCATCCAGATATAAGAAGCCCACAGAAAACCAAACAGGCAGGAACAAAGAAAAAACTCTCCAAGACATATTATAGTTAAAACCCTTAACAATGAAAATGAAGAGAGAATGTTAAAAACAGCAAGAGAGAAGCAATTCACAACATAGACATAGGCAATCCCATTAGAATAACATCAGATTTCTCAATGGAAACCCTGCAAGCCAGAAATGCCTAGTATGGAATACTTCAAAATCTGAAAAGCTATACCTTCCAACCCAAGCTATCTTACCCAGAAAAAGTATACCTCATAATAGATGGTGAAAGGAAAACTTTCCATGAAAAAGTCAACTCTATGATGATATGAACACAAAGCCAAACCTACAGAGAATACTCCATCACCATCATATTTGGAGACATCAATACTATACTATCATCAATAAACAGATCATCCAAGTAGAAAATCAACAGGGAAATAATAGAGCTCAAAAACATCATAGAGCAAGTAGACCTAAAGGATATCTACAGAACTTTCCACACCAATGCTACAGAAGACACATTCTTCTCAAAAGCCCACAGAACCTTCTCCAAAATTGAACATATAATAGGCCATAAGATATGCCTTCATAAAGCCAGGAAAATTGAAGTAACTTCCTGCATCATGTCAGATCACAATGCTTTAAAGCTAGAAATTAATAAGAGACACGTCAACAACTCCACCAACCCCTGGAGATTAAACAACACATTTAAACAATAAATGGGTCATGGAAGAAATCAAAAAAGAAATTGTAAAATTTCCTAGATTTGCATGATAATGAAAACACAACCTACCAAAACTTATGAAACTCAATGAAAGCAATCATAAGAGGAAAATTCATAGGCTTAAGTGCCTTAATAACAAAGACAGAGAAATCACAAATCAATAACCTGACCACCCCACTAAAGCTGCTGCAAAATCAAGTGGTATCCAGCCCAAATTGTTCCAGGTGGAAAGAAATAATAAAGATTAGAGCAGAAATTAATTAGTTGGAAACTAGGAAAAAAAATTTTAAAACTCAATGAAATGAGGAGCTGGTTCTTTGAAAAAATAAACAAGACTGACAAACCTCTAGCCAAAGTGATCAAGGACAAAAAAGAGAGGTCTCAAATTAACAAAATCAGAAGTGAACAAGGAGAAAACACTACAGACATCCATGAAATTGGAACAATCATCAGGGCATATTTCCAAAACCTCTATTCCACAAAATTAAATAATTTGGAAGAAATAGATGAATTCCTAGACAAATACCACCTACCAAAACTAAACTCAGAGTAGATTAATCTCCTAAACAAACCTATAACATCTATGGAGATGGAAAAAAATAATCAAAAACCTCCACCAAAAGAAAAGTCCAGGACTATATGGCTTCTCAGCTAAATTCTATTATCCCACCTTCATGGAAGAACTGAAACGAATTTTTCCAAAACTATCTGCATAATTGGAGACCAGGAGATCTTCCCTGACTCACTTTATAAAGCTAACATCACCCTAATTTAAGAAAGAAAAAAAACAGAGATGGAAAAAGGAAAGTAAACTATAGGCCTATATCCCTAATGAATGTGGATGCAAAGATCCTGAGCAAAATCCTTGCAAACTGAATTCAATAACAAATCAAAACCATTATCCACCTTGATCAAGTAAGCTTCATCCCAGGGATGGTTTAACATAGGGAAATCGGTCAACGTAATACACCACATAAGTAAACTGAACCATGAGAACCCCATGATCATCTCAATTGATGCAGACAAGGCCTTTGACAAAATATAACACTAATTCACAACCAAAACACTAGAAAGAATACACATGGAGGGTTTATATCTCAACACAATATAGGCTATATATAAAGCTCCTAAAGCCAAAATAATTCTTAATGGAGAAAAACTCAAGGAGTTCCCCCTGAGATTGGGAAAAAGAAAGGAATGCCCACTCTCACCACTGCTCTTCAACATAGTACTAGAAGTACTAGTCCAAGCAATAAAGGATTCAAATTGGAGAGGAAGGTATCAAGTTAACCCTATTTGCAGATGACAAGATCCTATATATAAGTGACCCAAAAGTCTCCATCCCAAGACTTCTAAAGGTGAGAAATTCCTTCAGCAAAGTGGCAGGATATAAAATCAATGCACACAATTCAGTAGATTTTCTATATGCAAAGGACAAATATACAGAGAAAGAAATCAGAGAGGCTGCCCCATTTTCAATAGCAACAAAAAAATTAAATACCTTGGAATAATACTAACAAATATGTGAAGAAACTATATAATGAAAACATAAAAACACTCAGGAAAGAAATAAAGGAGGACTTAAGAAGATGGAAGAACCTCCCATGTTCCTGGATAAGTAGAATTAATATTGTGAAAATTGCAATTTCTACCAAAACCAATATACAGATTTAATGTAATACCAATAAAAATACCAGCATCTTTCTTCACTGAGGTTGAAAAAATGATCTCAAAATTTATATGGAATGGCAGAAGGACTTAGATATCCAAACATATCCTCAGGAAAAGAAATACCTGATCTAAAGCTATATTACAATGCCATAGTGACAAAAACAGCATGGTACTGGAATAAAAACAGAAACATAGACCAATGGAACAGAATTGAAGACCCAGACCTTAGGGCAAGCAACTACAACTGCTTGATCTTTGACAATGGTGCCAATAATGTAGACTGGACAAAAGACAGCATCTTCAACAAATGGTGTTGGACAAATTGGATGACCATATGTAGAAAAATAAAATTAGACCAACTCATTTTGCCATACACAAAAATCAAGTCTAAATGAATTAATGAGGTCAATATAAGACCTGAAACAGGGCTGGAGAGATGGCTTAGCGGTTAAGTACTTGCCTCTGAAGCCTAAGGACCCCAGTTCAAGGCTCTATTCTTCAGGACCCACGTTAGCCAGATGCACAAGGGGGTGCACGTGTCAGGAGTTCATTTGCAGTGGCTGAAAGCCATGGTGTGCCCATTCTCTCTCTCTCTATCTGCCTCTTTCTGTCTCTGTCACTCTCAAATAAATAAAAATGAACAACAACAACAAAAGACCTGAAACAATTTAACTACTAGAAGAAAAAATAGGAAGCGATACAGGAATGGAAAAAGACTTCCTGAACAAAACCCTAGTAGCCTGGGCTGGAGAGATGGCTTAACGGTTAAGCACTTGCCTGTGAAGCTTAAGGACCCCAGTTCGAGGCTCAGTTCCCCAAGGACCCACGTTAGCCAGATGCACAAGGGGGTGCACGTGTCTGGAGTTCGTTTGCAGTGGCTAGAGGCCCTGGCACACCAATTCTCTCTATATATATATCTGCTTCTTTCTCTGTCTGTCGCTCTCAAATAAATAAATTAAAATAAACAAAAAAAATTTAAAAAATAAAAAACCCTAGTAGCCAAGTAAATTAAACAAGCATTCAACCAATGGGATCTCATGAAGCTAAATAGCTTTTGCACAGACAAACATACCATAAGCAGAGCCTATAGATTACCCAGTGAATGGGAGAAAATCTTTGCCAGCTATTCCACTGATAGAAGCCTAGTATCTAGGTTCTAGAAAGAACTTAAAAAAAATTAAACAATAAAAAATCAAACAATCTGCTACAAAAGTGGAGCAGATGACTAGACAGGGAGTTCACAGAGGAAGAATTACAAATGGCTAACACACAGTTAAAATGTTCAACATCCCTAACCATTACGGATATGCAAATTAAAACAACTATGAGATTCCACCTTACCCTAGTAAGGATAACAAACATTAAAACATCAAATGAAAACAAACGTTGGTGAGGATGTGGAGAAATAGGAACACTCATTCACTGTGGGTAGGAATGTAAGCTGGTATAACCACTGTGAAAATCAATTTGGAGACTCCTGAAAAGGATAAATATAGAGTTACCAGCAGACCCTGTTATTCCCTTACTGGGCATTTACCCTAAAAGCTCCACATATTGGTTCAGAAATATATGCTCAACCATGTTTATAGCTGCTCAATTCATAATAGCTAAAAACTGGAGTCAACACAGGTGCCCATCATTGGATGAATGGATAACCAAGATATGGTATATCTACACAATGGAAATCTACTTGGCAGTAAAAAACAAATATGACACATTTAAATTTATAGAAAAATGGTTGAACTTGGAACAGATCACTTTAAGTAAACTCACACAATCACAGAAAGACAATCATCGCATGATCTCACTCATCTGCAGTTCCTAACCTGGATCATCCCAAGTTGCTGACATAACTGAATAGCATCTTGAAGCTTGGACATTAGGGAAGGTAGTGCTTGGGGAAAGGGAAAGAGTAGGGGCACAAAAATTTGAACTCATATTGAACTGGTACCATAGAATCCTATATCCTGGAAATCAGACTAAATGGTGAAACCCTCAAGCAGATCTTATAGAGAGCACCTGAATCAAAGGGGCCTGGAGAGAGTGAGATGAAACCTAACCTCAAATTTCTCCTGTTTCTCTTTCTTCTCTGGCTTTTTCTTCCCCCTCCACCCCCCCCCCCTTGGTATTGGCCTTCAATTCCCTGTACCAGGATATGGTCTACATCCACAATAAGCTATTGATCAGAGAGACCTACTAGATCTCCCAAAATGAACAAGATAGACTTCTGTCAGAGCACTTGATTAACCACCCGAGGTTAATAGTAAGAACATGTTGCTGAAGACACCAAATGCTGTCGGCATGGAACATGGAGAGACCTGGTTGGAATCCGAAGGAGAGCCAGTCCTCAGATAATTAGCCCATCTAGTGCTGGAAGGTGCTACATGAGCTACTGGGAGAAGTTGGCCAACATCTGTCCAAGCAACTCAGAAGCAAACAACCTGACATGATGCTCACACAAGTACAATAGTGACACACAGCCATGGTGGGTAACTAACTGCTCTTGGGTTGACTAACAGATCTGCTCAGTGGAAAGGAAACCATATCTTGAACTGGGAAACAAGTCAGAATCATATCCAGATAATGATTCTGCTTTCCATTGTCAAGTTCCCACTAACCTTAGATTATAAAAGTGTCTAAGCCCCTTTAATTCTCTCTAAATTAATCATTGTTATCCCATTTAACTGGTGCTATTTCCACTCTCCCTAGGAGAATCTGCTTCTCTTTTTCAGATTGGAACTGGACTTGAGGAGATAAAGGACCCAGCACACTCCACCCCAGCCCCAGCTGAAACCACAGAGGAATTGGGGAAATGAGCAAGAATGCTGCTCTTTTAGTTAAGCTGATATCACCACAAGGGTGATGGAGAAAGATACTGAGGATACTCAGCACCTACCAAACCAGACATCTAGATGTTCTTAAGTGCCCATCACTGAAGTAGACTTAAAATGCTCCCAGCATGGCTGAGGGAATTTTACAGAAGAAGGTGCAGCCACAAATTGGGACATTTTGCACAGAGACATTGTCTCTCCCCCATAACTGACTGCTGCACCTATAATGCATGGCCCACATTCCCCCATGGGGTTGACCTGCATCCCCAAAGAGGAAGGCCTCTTCAGAATAGGGGCAGGGAGGATAGGAAGGATGGCACCAACATGTGATGTTTATATACAAAATATGTCCATATCTATTAAAAAAAATAAAGACACCCCATTTTCTTTGATTGGAAGAATCAATATTGTGAAAATGTCAATCTTACCAAAATCAATCTATATATTTAATTCGATCTCCATTAAAATTCCAATAGTGTTCTTCACAGAAATAGAAAAAAAAAATCCTAAAATTCATTTGGAAGCACAAAAAAACCTCGAAAAGCCAAAACAATTTTGAGCAACAAAAATATAGCTGGTGGTATCACCATACCCAACTTAAAGCTATAATACAAAACCATTGTAACAAAAAAAAAAAACATCAGGGTACTGGAACAAAGACACGTAGATCAATAGAACACAATAGAGAACCCAGACATTAATCAAGGCAGCTACAGCCATCTGATTTTTGACAAAAATGCCAAAAATATTCATTGCAGAAAAAGCAGCCTCTTCAACAAGTGGTGCTAGGAAAATTAGATATCTATATGTAGAAAGATGAAAATAGATCCTTGTCTTTCTCCATGCACAAGAATCAAGACCAAATGGATCAGGGACCTTATCAGATCTGAAACTCTGAAACTACTAGAGGAAAAGGTAGGGGAAATGCTCCAACATATTGGCATAGACAATGACTTTCTGAATATAACCCCAATTGCTCAAGAAATAAAACCACTAATCAACCATTGGGATCTCATGAAATTACAAAGCTTTCGTACAGCAAAGGACACTGTGAATAGAGCAAAGAGACAACCTATAGAATGGGAGAAAATCTTTGCTAGATAAATATCTGACAGAGGAATAAAATCAAGAATATACATAGAATTCAAAAAACAAAACAATAAGAAATCATACAACCCAATTAAAAGAATGGGCTATGGAACTAAATAAAGAGTTCTTAACAGAAGAAATAGAGATAGCATACAAACATCTAAAAAAGTGTTCTACATCCTTACCCATAAGGGAAATGCAAATTAAAAGTACTTTGAGATTCCATCTCACTCCTGCTAGAATGGCTACCAACAAGAAAACAAATGACAATAAATGTTGGTGAGGATGCAGAAAAAGGGGAACTCTTCTTCATTGTTGGTGGGAATATAATCTGGTACAGTCATTGTGGAAATCATTGTGGATGTTCTTGAGACAGCTAAAAAGAGATTTGCCATATGATCCAGCTATAGCACTCCTAGGCATATATCCTAATGACTTGTCTCACCACCTTAGAGATACTTGCACAACCATGTTTATTGTTGTCCTATTCACAATACCTAGGAAATGGAACCAGCCTAGAGGTTGCTCAAAAGATTAATGGATAACAAAGATGTGATACATTTATACAATGGAGTTCTATTCATCGGTAAAGAAAAATGAAATTATGAAACTTGCTGGGAAATGGATAGATGTGGAAAGGATTATGCTAAGTGAGGTAACCCAGGCCCAGAAACAAAACACAGCATGTTCTCTGTCATATGTTGATCCTAGCTACAAATGTTTAGACTTGTGTGTGAGCTGGAACCAAAAAATTCAATAGCAGAGGCCAGTAAGCTTGAAAAGGGCTATAAGGGAGCGAGAGGAGGAAGGACTTTAGGGGAATGGTATTGTATACAGAACAGATTACAGGGAGTGGAATGGCCTAAGTGAGACCAAGGGAGAGACTGAGTAAGAGAAGGGTGGGGAGGGTCAATCAAAATTTAAGGTATTCTGAATAATACATAAGAAAGCCTACTTCTTTGGCTAACAGCACATCCAGAAGCCATAGATTGATACTAGAAAATTTTCAGTGTTAGGGATGGGATACCTACCAGTGAGTTGTTGGCCAGGGAAGTCCCTGTTGCCTCCAAAACATTACAGGCTATTGCCAAGGCCATTGGTTTCCCACAAGTAACAGATGATGGAGCTGGTGAGATGGCTTAGTGGTTAAGTGCTTGCCTGTGAAGCCTAAGGACCCCAATTCAAGGCTTGATTCCCCAGCACCCATGTAGACCAGATGTACAAGTTGGCACATGCATCTGGAGTTCGTTTGCAGTGGATGGAGGCCCTGGAGTGCCCATTCTCTCTATATATGCCTCTTTCTTTCTCTGTCTGTCACTCTCAAATAAATAAATAAAAATAAGCAAACAAACAAAAAGGCTGAACAACAACAACAACAACAAAAACAGATGGTAAGACTCTATTGCTGAAGGTTTCACATGTGTGGGCAGCACAGTCACTAAAAAATCAAGCTGGTGCTGAGCAACAAATCTTCCCCCTGTAGACCAGCCAATGAAAGCTGGAAAAAGCTGCACTGCATGCAGCCCTATGGGAGACAGAAGTCTTCAGAGGTGGAAACAATGGACACTGGAAGCCTCAAATTTGGCTAGACAAGCCAAATGACCGAAAGGGTGCAATAGTGGCATGTCCGCTCTGGGAGAAACTGACTGCTCTCTAATTGGACTGGAGGCCTGCTCTCTGGGAGGGAATACATGCCTGGTACTGAAAACCTAATCAAAAGCCTATGGCTGGGGAGGTCATGTGCCTTAGGGGCATAAATCCTGCTAATCCTGCTTGTCTGGCTAAATGCATATATTATTCTCACCAAACTTCCCTGAAAGCACTACACTTAATGTTCACATTCATATAGCAATGGTACTCTCACTTTTGATTAGAGAAGCTTCTCTTTTCAGATGGTGTTGACCACTGGGATGACCCAAAAGGCAACATAGTGCTGAGAAGAAATGATGGAGGAGTGCTCAGCATTGAAATGTCTTTATCACACCCTCCAAGGCTCAGGGTCCATTGCAGAAAAGGTGGCGGAAAGAATGTGAGAGCCAAAGGAAGGGTGTGACTCCTTAAAATGCAACTGTCCAGACAGAAATTGGCCTTGATATCCATAAACTTGCAGTGCCTAGCAATATCTTCACAAGTCCCTCATAACAGGAGAAAAAGATGATAACATCAAAATAAGAGTGACTAGTGGATGGAGAGTGGAGTTGTGACAGGGAAAATGAGGAGGAAAGAGAAATATCATGGTTTATTGTATGTAAGTATAGAAGTTTTCAATAATTTTTTTAAACCTGGTCTCAATAAAAACATAAAACAGTGATTGCCCTGTGCAGTGGCTTTTGCTTTGTTGTATTTAAAGAGAAACTATACAGTATATATTGCATCTTATATATCTTACATATTGCAAGTATTCTGTAATATTTGTAGATTTTTATATGTTGTGGTTAAAAAAATAAGGTTTCTATGAGACACATACTTTAGCCACAAAAGAAATTTCTTAATTTCTCCTTTCAGTGCAAAAGTAGCCAATTCTTAACTTTTGTCTTTTCTTGAGCAGAATCTTAGGTCGTCTCTGAGTGCCCTGCCTCTTCCATCTCTTTCACAACCTCTGTGCAACAGGACCTGGACATATATCAGGTGTCCTCTTTGCTTCTCATTATTGCTGTGTGGTCATTTTCCCTCTCCTCCATGAAATTTTCTAGTTATGAATATAATCTCATCAGATTATATCACTCTCTAGTATTTACTCTTGATGACATCAACTGATACCTGAGTTATTTCCAATTTATTGCTTGAGTAATTTAGCTCCCATACACTATGACCTCCTAAAAAGTAGCTCCAATCGTCATGTTCAGCTATTTCTATTTATACATAGAGATACTCCATATCCTAGCTTCTCCGTGAGGCCCCATGAACATCACACTGTGCATCACACCCACGTCACTCACTCGTGTCACTGGCACATCACTTACTCCCACATCGCTCACTCCCCAGTCACTCATTCACATGTCACTCCCTTATCACTCAATAACAAGTCACTCACTCCCAAGTCACTAACTCCCATGTTACTTTCTCACAAGTCAGTCACAACTCACAGTTGTCATTTTATGATTGCACACAAATCCTCCAAAATCCAAATTTTGTGCATCCTACCTCTCAACTAGCCAAGCCTGTTTTCATGCTCAATCCTACTAGGACTTCCAGTCACTCCAGTGATGCTGAACTCACATAGGTGCTTGCAGGGCACTGCTCCTACTAACTCTTCACTGCCTTTCACCCTTCTGAGGCCTTCTCCACCTTGAATATTCAGATTACATTCCTTTACCAGTCATTTCAGGAAATCTGTCCCTTGCATACCTCCTGTGTCGCTGCCATCACTTCTCATCTGGGTTATTGCTTTGGTCTCCCAACAGGACTTTAAAATTCCATCATTATCCAACTATAGTGGTAGTTACCTTCACGTTGCTGGGTGAGAACACCTGGCCAAAAGCAGCTGATGAGAGCAAAGGGCTTAGCTGGGCTTACAGTCTTGAGGAGAAGCTCCCTGGTGGCAGGGAAAAGATGGCAGATCAGAGGCTGAACATCACCTCTGCCACAGCAGCTGGCAGAAAGCAGCAAAAAAGGGAGCTGAATAAGTACTAGCTTATTCTACAACTGGGAGGGGAGACTACTAAATGCCAAGATCTGGCCCCAGTAACACATCTTCTCCAGCAAGGCTTCACATCCCAAATCGCCTCCCAGCTGGGGACCAAGCATTTAAAACATACGAGTTTATGACGGACATCTAATTCAAACCACCACAATAGTCCATCCTCAATTTAGCTACTGGATCATTTGAAAATATGGATTGAGTCAAATAGCCTCCGTCTTGCTCATAGTAGGAATCTCCATCCAATCAGAGGTTTACGAAGCCGGCCATGGGCTGTACCCACTGTCTCTGCTCTCCTCCTGCTCTGCTGCACACTCCACCCAGATAGCTGCACAGTCGCCACACTGTTCCTCAATCCCACCAGACATGTCCCCAGCTCAAAGTCCGTGTGGACTGCTTCCTCTCCCTAGATTTCTAAAACCTCAGCTTTGGAATGAGACTTACTTTGAAACCCATTTAAAACCACAGCACAGCACAGCACAGCAACCTCGTACTCCCGACTTGGCACCTTGCTTAGTTTTTACCATCACACTTTTTTACCTACCTACTCTATTATACAATTTCATTATCGCTAATTGCCTTTCCTTTACCATTTTAGAATTGAGACTCCATAAGGAATAAAAATCTTAATCTGTCATTTAATTATACATTCCAAATATCTACAATGCATAAATACATTAAATCTGTGATTTCTTGTGTTCAAGATAGCTATAATCAAACCTGTATCTAAAACATTCAGATACCTCATTTTTCAATCATTCTGTAGGAAGTGGATGGGAAAAAATAGAAAATTTTTAATTGACCTTAGATTATACTCTAAAAGTTCATTTCTACATTCTTTCACATTGGGAAAAAATTATGTCCTAATTATAGCGCCATATATCCATCTAAAAAATCATATTTAGTAGTTATCTAAAATACTGTAAGTGAATAGTAGTGACTAAAACCATTTCACAAAAGGTGAACATTTTTCTCTTGAACACTTAAGAGCAGCTATATTTAATTAAACAGAATGTGAAAAAGACAAACTTTTATGCCAATTCTGAAGAGGACTTCAAGGCCATTCCTTCCTTAATAATCTATGTTGCATCTATTTTCACTTCAAATCATGGTTTTCCTCATGCATGTTCAAGTGGGTCCCAGCACTGCTCTTATATGGTTAGTGCACAGTTTTGTTCTTTTCAGCTCTTCTAAACGAAACAGAAATCCAGGAAGGGAGAGGAGAGCAGGTGTTTCTAATATATATTACTAAGCAACAGCTGGAAAGGCAAGAGGCAAGGAGGTGTTTAAAAGGAGAAAAATTACTTGTGTTGAAAATAGCTGTATTGTAAAAGAGGAGCAAGCATCTAATCTCAGCTCAGACACAAGGAAAAAGGAAGAAAAACTGGTGTGGCTAACTCTGGTGAAGAATGTGATAGGGTGCAAATTGCCTTTAAGATAAGCGGGATCAGCAAGATAATTGTCCAATTAGAGAATCAATGAACAAGTGAGTGAAATCATATGTCATGTGTATACTAACCCAAAGCTGCTTTCATGCTGAAAAGGAAGCTGCTTAGGAAGATGTGTTACTATTCTACATTTTTACTGTCTGGACATAGGCATAATTAACTACCTTTAAAGGTTCTCAAAATAATTTTAAAAATACATCTATCTTATTTTTTGTATCCATGACCTCATAGTGACTGTCAGCTGTTATTACATTAGCAAGACCAGAAAAATATTGAACGCATCAACATTTCAACATGGATGGCAGGGGTGGGGAAGAAAGAGAGGGAGAGAATATAACGAGGTCAAAATAGAAACACAAACTTATTGGCAAGAAGGAATTTAATGGGATGGGAATGGAGTAAGGATAACAAAAGTAGGTAATGTGGGTATTGTGATTAAATTACAGCATATTCATGTATGAAAATTCTCAATAATATGGTTTTTTTTCGAGGTAGGGTCTCACTCTGGCCCACGCTGACCTGGAATTCACTATGGAGTCTCAGGGTGACCTCAAACTCATGGCGATCCTCCTACCTCTGCCTCCTGAGTGCTGGGATTAAAGGCATGTGCCACATGCCTGGCTTAATAAAATGCTTTTTACAAGAAATATAATGGATGATTGAATTTTAAAAAAAAAAAACTGTCAAATACTATAGCACTCCCTCCTTGGGTATGTACACAAAGGAAATGAAATCAGTGCAGTGTAGAGCTTGCTGCTCTTTCTGATACAAATATCTATCAAGAAAATCATGTCTAACAACAAAATTACTGAAAGATGAGTAAACACTGTAATCTACCCTCAGGTCATCTATTTCTGAAATTTCTGATTTCAGTATTTTCACATGAAGCTCTGCAATGAAAAATCAACTTTTTATTCTCTTTTTAAAGAAAATGCTGGGCTGGAGAGGTGGCTTAGTGGTTAAGGTACTTGCCTGTGAAGCCTAAAGACTCATGTTCAACTCTCCAGGTCCCACAAAAGCTAGATGCACAGTGATGCAAGGGCACAATGTCGCATGTGCGCACAAGGGGGCGCACATGTCTGGAGTTCGATTTCAGTGGCTGGAGGCCCTGGCATGCCCTTTCTCTCTCTTGCTCCCTCTCCCTCCCTCTCTCTCCTTCTCTCATTCTCTCTCTCACATTAAAAAAAACAAAAAATCTGTTAGGCTTACCTCAAAAAGAAATATTTCTTAAAAAATGTATAGCTTGAATAAGTTGTACCTTTTCTTCTCAATTTATAGAAACTATCCTACTTTCCTCCTTTGTATTATTTAGAATATAAAATCTACCTTGATAAGAAAATTAATGACTAGATATTTCAATTTTGATGATTTTTGTTTTGTAAAAATGTATAATGATATTTAAAAGTTTATCTGGTTTTTGAAGTTCATTTTGTATAGTTGGGTTTGTTTGTTTTGTTTTTATTTTAAAATAATAAAAACTTCCTTTCTAATTCATCCATACTTTTTGCTGACAGTTAGGTTGTGAAGTGTGCCCTCTGCTGGTAAGAAGAGGAAAATTGTCAATATGCTTCACTCAAAAAGATATTTTGAATGCATGTGTATTTCTGGTGTGTCAAAAAGACACCACCACATTAGAATATGGATACATCAAGTTGGAAAGAGAATAGATTAACAAAACACTAAGTCTGAACTCTGAATGATAGGATTAGATTTACTTCAGCATTTTTTTTTTATTTTATTTATTTATTTGAGAGCGACAGACACAGACAGAAAGACAGATAGAGGGAGAGAGAGAGAATGGGCGCGCCAGGGCTTCCAGCCTCTGCAAACGAACTCCAGACACGTGCGCCCCCTTGTGCATCTGGCTAACGTGGGACCTGGGGAATCGAGCCTCGAACCGGGGTCCTTAGGCTTCACAGGCAAGCGCTTAACCTCTAAGCCATCTCTCCAGCCCTACTTCAGCATTTTATATTAGCATTGATACTGAGGTCTATCAGAGGCTACCATGAGAAACAAAATCTCACCCTCAAGTCAATGGAGCCAATTCAAGGTTTAGCATTCTTGCCACATCTTACTAAGAAAACTATCAATCTCATCTATTTTGTAGTATAAACTACAAGCAATAACAAAGTCATGAGAAGCAAGTGACCAAATTCAGTAATGGACATATCCTGACCCAACTTATTTTTTCTTACACGGTTCCAATAAACTTCCATCAACCTCTTAACTACTTGATGTTAAGGCAAAAAGAGAGAGCCTGAAGCTTATCACAATAATTAAACCATGATCCATACCCATATCATAATATTCTTTATTTTATAAGATTGGGTGGAGCATGTTCCTTATTGGGAAACCCTTAGGGAGGGCTACCAGACCTTTCATTGCCATCTGTCACCTGGTTGGCTCCTCATACCCTTGTGCTTTCTGACCTGTCCGTACTATCCTCCTCTTTCTATTCATATATTGTGATAACACGTTGTCATAGTCATCACCATTTCCCCACCCCTGTCTGGGGAGGAGTGGTGTTATGGTCTAGGATCCCTGACTTCTATAACTATAGATTCTTTACACAGACAGCACACATCCAGGTCCTATAGGCTCTGTGCAAATGCCCCCATATGAAAAAGGACCTCTTCCCCAGATTTTTAAATTAACATTTGTGATTTGATTCAGGCGTCCCCCATAAATTTAGGTATTATGAATGCTAGGTTCCCAGCTGATAAAGATTTGGGATTAAAGCCTCCTAGAGGCAGTGTATTGTTGGGGGCAAGCTTTTGGTTGTTATATCCAGTTTCCTCATGCCAGTGTTTATTACACTCTCCTGTTGCTGTTGTCCACCTGATGTTGGCCAGGAGGTGATGTTCACCCTCTGCTTATCCATCCCTTTCCCCTGCCATTATGTAGCTTCCCCTCGAGTCTGTAAGCCAAAATAACCCTTTTTTCCCTACAAGATGCTCGTGGTTGAGTGATATCAGTCAGCAATGTAAAGCTGACTGCAAGAGTAAAGCTGGTACCAAGAGTGATGTCATTACTGCTTGAAACCTGACTGTGTGGCTTTGGCCTTTTGGAGCCGATTTTCAAGAGGAATGTGGAAGGATTAGAAACCTTGGCCTAAGAGATGCCTTGCAGTGCTATAAGTATAGCTCCATGAACTATTTTGGTCAGAGTTGAAAGACCTGAATGCAGTAAGAACTAAGGACTGTGAAATTTGGCTTGTGATGATGAAAAAAAAGCTTTGTCTGGACTGGGCTAGAAGCAGTTTGTGTGAGAGGCTTGCTGTTATGCCTGTTGCCTGAGAACTTGTGCAGGGTTGCATTGTGTAGAAATGGACTGGTGTGTGCAGAGGAATATGGCACAGAAATGAAATTTTTGAGCTGAAACTTCTGCCTGTTTAGCTGCAATTATGAGAGATTACAGCCTTTGAGATTGGGCCAGCTGACCTACACTGGGGCAACAGAAAGAATGTAGACTCTTTTGCTGAAGTAGTGTCCTGTTCTTCAAAGACTGCTTTATTCCCCCTTGGATTAACAAATTGGCACCCCACCTGTTATTATAGAGTATAAGAACTGCAGGAAAGAGAGGGTAATTGAATCTGCAGCACAGTCTTGTGTTTTGGAAATGACCATGGGCAGTATGAAGCACGATTGGCTGCATGGAGCCGCAATGGAGCCATGAGGATGGGCCATGGATGTCAGTGGAGACCCACTGGAGATGCCAGGACCATGAGATGGCTGCTAAAGAGAGCTACAGGCCCAGGATGAAGTTTTCCAGGACTGTGGGTAGCCTAGCTGGAGGGGCAGAATTGGAACTCCAAAGACTTGTTGCTGGTTAGAATTTGTCACTGACTAGTGTTAGACTTGAAGCTACAGAGTTTGATGTTTGTCCTGTTTAAATATTTTATTGGTTGTATATTTCTTTGTTATGCCTAATGCCATCTTTTGCAGTATGAGTGTTTATTCTGTGCCATTATGGGCTTGGGAAGGATTTTTTTTTTTTTTTTTTTTGTATTATGGCTCAGTTAAAAGATCTTGGAATATGGGAATGTTTGAACATCATTAGGGTTGATTAAAAACTATGGGGACTTTTAAAGTTGGAATAAGTGCATTGCATTTTACATCATGTATGGTTATCAGTTTATGGGGACCAGGGACAGAATTTGGTGGTTTGATTCAGGTGTCCCCTCCCTCCATAAACTTAGCTGTTCTGAATGCTAGGTTCCCAGCTGATGGAAATTTGGGAATTAAAGCTTCCGGAGGCAGGTGTATTGTTGGGGGCAGGCATATGGGTATTATAGCCTGTTTTCCCTTGTCAGTGTTAGGTATACTCTCCTATTGCTGTTATCTAGTTGATGTTGACCAGGAGGTGATTTCACACTCTGCTCATGCCATTGTTTTCCCCTACCATCAAGGAGCTTCCCCTCAAGTCTGTAAGCCAAAATAAACCTTTGTGTCACACAAGTTGCTCTTGGTCAGGTGATTTCTGCCAGCAATGTGAACCTGACTACAACAACATTCATTCTCACTTCATAGTGAGATGTTTTATTTTTGTTTTTATTTATTTGAGAAAGAGAGAAAAACAGAGAATGATAAAGAGAGTGTATGTGTATGTATGGGTATATAATGGCCTCTTACAACACTAAAAATGAACTTAAGACACATGCACAACTTGGTGCTCCTGACTTTATATGGGTACTGGGAAATCAAACCTGGTAGACAGATCATGCAAACAAGTCCCCTGAATTACTGAGCAATCTCCCTAGTCCTTTGTAGTGATTTTGTTTGTGAATTACATGTCTTCCTGTTGGGAACAAATTCTTTGCAGCAGACACTTAACTTCTTTGGTTCACTGCTAAGAATAATATGGAAGAGTACCTAGGCAAGGCAAAGCAATCAGTCAATATTCACTGAATGAATAAATCAGTGGATTTATCAGTAATATTACAGATTTAACTCCTACTACGTGTAGGATAGGAGTCTACTGACTTCTAGGACCTTATGCTATGATTTTAAAAGATTATGTTTGCAGCCAGGCATGGTGGTCCACACCTTTAATCCCAGCACTCTGGAGGGGCAGAGGTAGAAGGATTGCCATGAGTTTAAGGCCACCCTGAGACTACACAGTTAATTCCAGGTCAGCCTGGATCAAAGTGAGACCCTATTTCCAAAAAAAAAAAAAGGATTACATTGGGAAAAACCCTCATCTTTTGATTGCTTGAGTATCCTTAAAAGATACTTAAATCTTACTGCAAAGAAAAAACATAAGAAAATCAACTGAATAAATTTTGAAGGCATCACAAAGGGGTTGATTATGTATTTAAAATTTCTCAATGCATGACCATGTAAATTACCTTTCTTCTGTGTTACTCTTCTTTCCTTTTGGTCAAGCACTTGAGAAAAAGTATAACAAGTAAGAATAACTTATAAAATGCCATATTCCCAAGAATGATTAAGTGTTTACATTGTTAAATATTTTGCCTAGTGTGTCTACCCATTCTCAAACTGAACTTAAAATGGTCCTCAAAAGCAAAAAACAGCTGGAGAGATGGCTTAGCTGTTAAGGTATTTGCCTGTGAAGCCTAATGACCCAGGTTTCATTTCCCAGAACCCACAAAAGCCACATGCCCAAGGTGGCACATGCATCTGGGGTTTGTTTACAGTGGCTAGTGGTCCTGGTGCATCCATTCTCTCTCTCTCTATCTGTTTATTCCTCTCTCAAATAAATATATAAATAAATATTTTTAAAAAAACTAAAAAAGAAAAGCAATAACAAAAAAAAGTGTTGACTATGTGAGTTTATGCAAGTATGTATCATTCTTGATTATAACATTTCCAAATACTATTAAATAAAAGTACTTTAACACAACATCAAACATGAGAACATCTAAGTCTATTCCAAAAAAGGGCATAAATAAATTTCCTGGTAAATAAATATGAGACTCTACTTAAAGTGTAACTATTACCAAACCCAAATTTGAAGTAAGCAAAGCCAGGGTGTGCTTGTATTCACTGAGAATTTCTAAGACAATAAAATTGTGAATGTGTCCAAATGTAAGTAGCTGGCTGCTAGCATTGCTACTTGTCCAGATATAGCAGAATTACATACAAGGAAAAAATGATAGCAGTCATTTGGTATCTTGAAAAATTCCTGACACTATCCATTTTATTGCCAACATTTTAGGCCTCATATTGCACATGATGAGAGAACTGACCTTTGAAAGAAAATTGTGGGGTCAAATATAGAAACATCAAACAACAGAAATAAACCTGTTGTGATCATACTTCAATTTCTTCTAAAATGACCAACTTTTCTGACTAGTAAATTTTTATTATTTGATCATGTTTCTCAATGGAAATATCCCATCCAGTAACAGAAGAGCAAAGGAAAAATGCAATGGCATATAAAATCAGTTTAGAAAAAAGAAGAAAAAAAGGAAGGACTAAGAAGATAGCCAGTGGATAAGGCACTTCCTGAGCAAGTATGAGTACTTGGGTTCAGATCCCCAGGCCCCATGTGAAAAACCAGAAGCTGTGGCCAACTTCCATAATTCCAGCTTATGGTAAGATGGGAAGTAGAGACAGGAAAATTTCCCAGGACAGTCACAGACTAGCTAGCCTGGTCTATGGAGTGGTGAACAATGAGAGACTCTCTTAAAGTGAGTAGGAAGGTGAGAACCAACACCCAAGAGCTGTTCTGGGCCCTCCACATGTTCTCACCCTCCCCCACAAAGCAATGTCACGGGAATTTCAGGGTCTAGTCATGAGGATAATCATATTGAATGCATAGTTGAGTAACTTCATAACATTTCACATTATAAATTAATGAAATACATTGCTTATAAATCTATTAAATGAATTAAGAGACAAAAATAAAGTAAGTCCCTTTAATCAAGGAAGCATTATGTTTCCTTGTACTTTCTTCTTAGAGATACAAAAGGGAAAAAAAGGAGAAAAAGGAGAAAGCTCAACACCTATAGATATGTTTCTTTGCTCATTTAATAATTCTATGTGCTATGGCCAGAGCTCCAACTCCTCTAGAGCCAAAGAAAGAATAAAAGCCTAAGTATTAAATATAGAGGAACTCATTTTGTCTTTCCAGATATTTTTAAAAATCCTAACTAGACCTTCAGAATAATACATTATGTTATTCTATTTCACTTTTACAGAGTTACAAGAGAATTATATTTCATTCTTTCAGATGAGTAAACCAAAATTCTGAAAAATCTGTGGCCTATAAAGTGACCAGAACTGTGGTCTTCTAGCTCCTGGCCCATGGCCATTCTCATTACACAGATTTCTCCTTTTGGGTGCACTCATCTTTCTTCCTTCCCATCGTCAAAGACTGATGGGAATGCCACAGTGAAAAAGTCATATGTTTAAACATCTCATTATCCTCTAAAACTGCCACTAAATAGTTTTTCCAGTGTCACAACCATAAGAAAACTGGTCAATTTTCATAGTGTTAGAAAATGCTGCCATATAGCCAACACACCATACTCCGCTTATGTGTACATGTCCCACTATTTGCTTTTCTAGTATTCAAACACTGATAGGAAAATATTAACTGAAACTATAGTATAAGATACCAGTGAACTTCTGGGCTAGAATACATAGGCAAAAGTCAAGACACCAGCAACTGGAATAAAGTCTTCTCTAAAAGTGCTTGTCTCATCTGTAAAATGGAAATACAATTGACTACCACATTTGTAAAATGCTTGACTTAACTTTCATACATGAGTATAAATAAACCATAGTCCTGTAAGTGTTCACCTTGGGTAAAAGGGCAATTATTCACATATGATTTATCAAACCTTCTTAAATTTTATCACTATGCCTGTTCTGCTAGACTCTGGAAAAACCTAGAATTTCAAAGGCTTAAATTGTCATACCCAATATATGTTAACAAAAGTGATTTAGAGATGAAGAACTCCACCACACCTGATACATACCAGTGATAAATGTTAAGTATCTGCCTGTAACACTATTAAATGTTTGATAATCTTGTATTTCTCCTAAGGAAATATAAAAACAAAACATTCTGTAAGTAATAAAACTTATTTTATCATTCTCTTCCCTCAGGTGAATATGACATACTGAAGCCAGTAAGAGGCACATTTATTATCTTTCTCATATTTCAGCATGCTTTAAAAAAAAAGGCAGGGGAAAACTGTTGGTTTATAATAGAATGTTGTGTGGTTTTTAACCTCAATAAATATTCTGCGATGACACAAGGCGCCTGTAGTTAGAGAATTTCCCATTTTTATAAGTATTTCAAACTTCCACGGTTTACAATCAGAGCACAAAGTTGTCAAAATCTCTACAGGAGCAAAACTGTATTCAAGCTGTCCCTGCTCATACTTCCTTTGTCTTACTCCTAGAAGCCCCCCACCAAAACAAATATTTAGAAATGTAATGACCAATAATCCAATCTAAAGCATAGCAATCAAATTTATATTTACCAATAACAAACAGAACCAGTGTGTTTTATACTAAACTGTGTCTAAATAGTTTACAATAAAATGTACTCAGAAGAGGAAAAAAATTCTCTTTGCCAGATTATTACAAGGTTAGAAAATAAGTCATTTAAATCTAAATAATGGATTGAAATGCAATTTGCAGAAAATAAGGTAAGTGCACTCATGCTGGGGACAAAAACCACCCTCAAATCTGGTCAGTTAACAAAAGAGCCCAGAGCCTCAAAGCTCATTTACCCACCCTTCTTATTAAAAAGCTGAAAATTAATCCCTTGCCTAAGAGGTATTCATGGCCTCACATTTAAAACCACAAAGGTTCAGAAAGGGAGCATTCAGATTATCTGCAGATGTATTAAGCAAATTTACCCCTATTATTGAGCTTTTACAGTTTACTGGGGGGGAAAAAAAAAAAAAAAACGAGAATTTCAGCAGGATGTCCTGAAAGGTTAGATAATCAGATGATAAATGAGGTAAAATGTTACTACATGGAAATCCATAAGGTGAATTCAAGTTTTGTGGGTTATTCATCTAGGGTATTTACAATAAGGGCGGCACAGGAATGCCTGCCGCTACCCACCCACAGATGTCAAATCATATGTAGCATGCAAGAGCTTTGATCTCATGCAGGATCAAGTACAATACAATAGTCCTGGTTAACGTATTGTAAAACCAAGTGTGTTAATAATCACACAAAGGGAGCAAGGAAAGAAGACCTCCTGCTGCTAATGGATACCATTTGAGACTTAAGTTAATAGTTAGGTCTAAAATTCCAATATCTAATTCTTCATGCAAACACAACACCCAGAAATTTAACACCACACATGTCATCATCACACAGCATGGTGGCTCCACTGAACTCAGTCTATTATAAAAATCACTCTTATTACCAGTCCAATACCACAGTGTGAGTAATGAATTGCACTGTAAGCTGTATAGAATCATGTAATGAACTGCAATAATATGAAATTGCTTTCTCATAGAATGTGTTGAAGTAAGGTTGTTCCACTTAATAACCCATCTTATCAAGCAACTATTCAGTCCTTAAATCATGATAATGCATAGTTACAACTCTGGAAGATTCAATATGTAAATAGGCAAATTAGTTTAAGGTAAAAGATAATGTAAGGTCACCTTCAAATACCGTGACAAACAAAAGCCTAAATACCATTGCATCAGTTCAGTTATAAGAATGTGTTTTACCTTATAAGACTTCTGTCCAAACGCCAATATATACATAATGGAAATTAGCGATAATGAACCAACTTCCCAAGAATACTAATTGGGACATATAATTCCTCCTGAAATATTTGATATGTTGACTGATATGTTAGTGAGCTACTGTGAAAGAAACATCTTTAAAATATGCACTGTCCCACTGGGTTATAGAAACATGCATTAAGCAATACCACTGGCTTCATAACCCTTATTTAAGCAGCTAAAGACAAGGACTTGTAAAGCTTCCTCCTAATGACATTTCATGCATTTCCTGTTAAGTCAGGACAAAATGGAGTCACAGCATGATGACAACAGATACATAAGGAGGTGGGTCGTGCACATTCCTCATTGAACCATCCAGCCATTATCCCTTCCTTGCCTAACAATGCCCCAGGTCTAGGTTTCCTGCCTCCTTATCTCTCACCTGTTCACTTCTGGTCTCACACCCGAGCTATATGAAATGGCTAAAGAACAAAGGAGTTCTTTTCACTTCTTCACCTTCCCCCCAACTGACATATAGCCCAGTGTCAGTAATCTACAAGTTGGCTGTGCTCCACTCTTGAGAGAGTCAGTCCAGGCAGCTCATTTTTTCCCTGAATAAAAGCTTCCATCTTCCCCTCAGAGTGGTCTCCATGGTCTTGGTCACTCCTGAACCTTACATTTACCACATTAATGGGCCAAATTTGGCAACATAATAGCACCATTTAGACCAATAAGAAAATATGTTAATCAACATAGCTAATTAATTAATATTGTGCTTGCAAGCTAGAAAACAGGTAAAATCATGCCAACTTTTAGGATTCTATTTGTGTTGGTTGAAATAAAATTAAATATGTCATAGAATAAACCAAAATAAAAATCATTTATTGAACAGACCATTAACTACTAATACGAAACACTTGTGTACAGACATACCACCCTGCATGTGCCCAGCCCCATCTGTATATGAAACACTACACTAACCCTTTCACATAAAGCAGTAATTCTGATGATCAAAACCCCTCTCAAGCAGGAATACACAACACCACAAAGCTGTACCCATGTAGAGCCATGGGTAAAATAAAAACCCTTGTATAGAAGGATATATACTTTGTCTTTGAATAGGACTTTCAGCACAGATTTGCATAATCTGTCTTCTAAAACAAGATACTCTAATACCTCAAGTCTTGCAAACAAATCCCAGTCTGCCCTATATGCAACACAGATCTTCACAGATATGAGAAATTATGCCCCCCGTCCTTAAGTTTAAAGTGGTCTCCCCCATTTTTTGATCTTTCTAGAAGCATTCTCATTCACAAGTCTCATTGGACACCTAAAATATTGATTATAGCTCATGACCTCTGCTAAGAATCTGAGTTCAATGATCATGTCTACTTTGTGCACCACTGAACAGTCAGTACCTAAAAACTAACAAATACTCAATAAACTTTTCTTAAGTCTTAATGAAAGCATAAAGAAATTACCTGAATGTAGAAGCTTATAATCTTAGGCCTGCATCACTATAACTCATTTTTAGAGAAAGTCACAGGAAAAGAGTAAGAGTTCCTGATTTAGCTGGTCTCATACAGAAGAAAATCTCAGTAATTCACTGTGAATAATGCATATAGTTTTCTAAATGAAGACAAGCAAATATGTATACATTTGTTCATATATATATATATATATATATATATATATATATATATATATATATATATATATATTCTAGAATATACAAACAATTCAGCTGACATTGGTGATAGAGTAATGGGTAGAACACATTCACATCTTGCCCTCCTGATCCTCATTATATGATAATAAAATTTGACAGGTAAATAAACAGAAGCAAAGTAGAATACTTATTGAAAGCATTGAGTTTACATCCTTTCATACATTTGGCAATGAAACATCAACTGCAATAGTCAGGTGATAACCACAACAAGAGATGACAGGAGATAGTAGGTCTCAATTCAAACTATAAGTCATGAGCCATAAAACTGAAACATGAGTAGTCTAACTCAGAGATACAGATAAAATAGAATAAAATAGGTGGTTGTCAAATATTGAAGAAAGAGGAAAATAGAGAGTCTGGTTTTAATTGGTACATAATTTTAGTGTAGGAATATGAAAAGTTTTGGACATGGATATGGTCTGATGCTTAATGCCACTGAACTTCCCACTTAAAAATCATTGAAATGGTAAAGCTTATATTGTGTATATCTTATGCCAATGCTTTTTTAAAACCCTACACTTTCCAAGAATATAGCAGTAATTTATCATGTACCTGTGGAGGGACAGAACTCCTGATCCTGAGCTTGTTTTTGAGTTCATAAGCACAAATATAGAGAAAAAGCACAAATAGCAAGAATTCCAAGTGAAAGGCAACAACTGTACCTGACAAGTGATATATGATTATGTTACTAGCAAGAAACATCAAGGGCACTGACAGCTCATTTTTACCTAAATTCTCTTCTAAGAAAGCCTCTCCAGGACTATAAAACTGAGTATTCTTTTTTAATTCTCTCTCTTCCAAAACACAAAGAGGTTATTACGTCTTGAGTTAAAAATCTAACCTTTTAAAATATCCCAAGACATACCATCAGAAATTACTTCAGGATGAAATTGGGAAGTGCTAGTGAAGCTAAATGGAAGATGTGAGCTCTGTATGAGCACTTAGACTGTTTCCTTTTCACAAGGTACCAGGGAAATAAAATTTAAAATCAAGATACTGGTAGCATATTATGGAGCAGAAATTCCTTCTCTAATATAAAATGTAAGATGTACCCTTAACAGCATTCTTATGAATTCTCAGAATCAACCATCTTACTGATCATTCATACAGAAAACAAAACCAAAAATAATGTCGCTGCCAAGCTGTAAAAAACATGTATTATTGTGTGTACAGGATACTAGTAAATGTTACAAAAGGAAAACATCTTCCTTTGCCCCCAGAAAGCTCATAATTGGAAGGATAATGATTTGTTCCTTCCATTTTGGTCAAGGGAGTTGGGGTGCAATGATGTAAACAGCCTGGACTCTGGAGGGAAACAGATCAGTGACGTGACTTAATCCCACCTCTACGACTCTTTAGCTGTGTGATCTTAATAATAATAGCTAAATTACTAAAAGCTTACCACACACCAGGAGGTTTGATACATAATCCACCCCTGTTAATCCTTGCAAATTCTAGAAAGTATATACTTCACACTAACTCAAGTTGTTGTTTTTTTAATTTTCCTAAGCCTTATTTTCACTTGGGGCATGGGGAATTAATACCAAGTACATACATTGCTTTATAAATTAAATGATTTAATACATAAAATAGCCAAGGAACTGACTGTATGCAGATATTATCATTTAAATGTTAAATGTTGGGAGCTAGAGAGCTGTTAAAATTCTTGCCTACAAAGCCAAAGGACCCAGGTTCAATTCCACAATTCCACAGTACCCATATAAAGCATATGCATCTGGAGTTCATTTGCAGTGGCTAGGGTCACTAGTACACCCATTGTCTCTCTCTCTCTCTCTCTCTCTATATATATATATATATATATATCTGCCTCTGCCTCTCCCTCTCTCTCCCTCTCATAAATAAGTAAAATATTTTAAAAATGTTACATGTTTATACAAACAGCATACATTGGTTAATAGTTTTTTGGAATAACATTTTTGAATCCATTATCTTTCCACACATAGAACTGTTCATAAGTGCTATTAATATAGTAAGTGCGTGTATAATTTTTATATTCAAAATATCATAGCCATGTATTAGAATGTGTCCACAGACACATGGCACAATTCCTATCATGAAGGAGCATATAATCCAGAGAATTTATAAAAGAATATACACTATATTAAACTGATCACAATTAACCAATATTCTAAGATTTGAGGCATGTGGTAAATATCACTATTCTAAAGTGTGTTGTGTTATATTCTCCATTACTATTTTTTCTCATAATTTCAGGGTTATTTTTATGCCTGAATGTAAGATTTTTTGATAATGTTTTGTAAAAAAGGTAATTGCAGCAAATCATGGTTGCTCTTGTTTTTTGCATTAATATGATATGCATTTTTCATAAACACCTGCATGTGTTAAACACATACTGATTTCTAATGATCTGGCATGCAATCCACTAGATAAAAAGGACAAGCAGCAAGCATTCGTACACTGTGTCAACCTAAGCCACCACTGAAGCTCTGTGATAATTATAGGAATGAATGAAAACAAATAATCAACAGTGAGAAGGCTTCTTTTCTTTTCACATTGAGATGAATAAGAAGCAATATGTTTTCAATTCCAAGTGAATTTCCCAAGGTACTTATGGTGAAATCTACCTAGAACATTGATCTCCACTGAAAAGTCTTATAGCTTGAGAAGATTCAGGAAATTTCCCCATGGAAATAGGGAGAAATATGATACAAGGTACTGAATATCTCTGCAGTAAATGAATATTGAACAAGTATAAAATATCTGAGAAACTTTATAATGGACATTCTAATTACTGTGCATTATAAAATGTCTTTCATCTCTCAAAATAGATTTTTTAATATATATATTTTTTGACAACTTCTATACTTATAGTCAACAAACCATGGTATTTCCCTCCCTCTCAAAATAGATTTTTGAAAACATTTAACTTTCTGAAATATCAAAATCATTAGCCAAACTATATTACATTTCATCATCAAATATCCAGTATGATCACTGTCCTTTATCTTTTCAGGAACCAACAGCAGTATAAGAATATTGATTAGGTACCTTTTCCATAAGAGGCATTTTGCTAAGCAGGGATCAGCAGATATAACACAAGCCAATGTTTTCCAAAACAATCAACATAAGAATACTATTTTGTGATAACTAAATGTCCATGGCTATATAAACTCCATTTAAATTGTTGTATTTGTCCCATTATGCACTGTCGACAGTTGCTTTTATAGAATTAAGCATATACATGTGTATAAATCAGAAACTCAAGAGATAGAAGCAAGAGAATAATCATAAGTCTAAGGCCAGCCAGGCTGCACAATAGACCCTGCCTCAAAAAAGAAAGAGAAAGAGAAAGAGAGAGAGAAAAAAAAAGACAAAGAAAGAAGACAGACAGACAGAAAGAAAGGAAGAAGGAAGGAAGGAAAGGAGGAAGGAAAGAAAGAAAGAGGGAAATGGAAATGGGAAAGGAAGGGAAGGGAAAGGGGAAGGGAAGGCAAGGCAAGGCAGAACTAACTATAGTGGCATGAGATGGAATGGGTTACAAAGCATAAGAAAAGGCAAACATTTTCTGTGCTTAACACTGAGGAACAAAATATGCTTATTATAAAAATGAGAGAGGAATTAGACCTACACAACTCACCATGAGAAGTGCTGGGTACAAATAATCTCATAGTACTGTCAGAACACACACGTGGAACACAGTGGGAAATGGTTGTGAATAACAAAACGCTTTTGAAATTGAATTAAATGACTTTGAAAGGCCAAATAATGTGTCACACTAAAAACCTCACATTTCATCTTAAAGAAGATAGCAAGCATTTGTTGAGTCTTAAAAAGACCTGTAATATCATCAGTCTTATATATGAAGTACTATCCTGGCAGAAATGTGTGTAATTATACTTAATTTCTTTTTCTGTCATAGGAAACACAACAGTTAGATACTAACTTGCCCTAGGAAGAAATAACAAGTCTTCTTATCAAGCAATCATCATTATTATTCATTTTCTCTCTCTTAATAAAATAATAACAATGATAGCTGATACATATTAAGTATTACTACAAGCCAGGCACTTGCAAAGTATCTTAGTTCTATTAATTCATTCAATCTTCCCTTTTGTAACCTATATAAGTAACTGTTCTTCAACTGGGCACATATAATAATGTGGTTATATTCAAATCTTTCCTGGATGAAAAAGTTTCTTGTATTCAAACCATAAATTCTTTCTGTTCCTATATGAATATACTGAGCAGTTGTGGCATAATTTTAACTCTCTTTGTCAGAAATATTATGGTTGAACAATCCAATAATCTACTCCCATTATTGACTCAGTGTCAATGAGGAGTTGTGCAAGAAAAGCATTGAAATACAACGGTAAGTGACTGCCATGCCTACAGGTTCCCATGACCAAGATAAGAAAGCAAACATGATATTAATCTCAGGCCTAAAACACAATCATTGTTTATTCTAGCAATCATGGATTACATGACTCATTATACTTGACTCTGAAAAGACTTTTTAAATATATATTTATTTATTTATTTGTTTGTTTGTAAGAGGAGAGAGAGAGAGAAATAGAGAATGGGTGTGCCAGGGCTTCTAACAACTACAAATGAACTCCAGCATGTACCACTGTGCATTTAGCTTTATGTAGGCACGGGAAAATCAAACCAGGTCAATGGGCTTGGCAGTCAAATACCTTAACCAATGAACCATCTCACCATCACTGAACAGTCTTCTTAAAGTACCTACCTTCTGAGTAGCTTTGTGGGTAGATATTCTGGAAGGTAGAGAGACCGATACAAAGATAGAGACAAAAAAAAAAATCAATGAAGATTGGTCATGAAAATGAAGCCAAGAAAAATAGAAATAAAGCCTTCAGAGATGTCCAAATACTGGCATTTGGATATTATGTTCTATCAGCAAAACTGATGAACCATAGCAGACTGCTACCTTGTGGAACTGAGTTGGCAGTAGAGGAAGATAAGCAGGGAAACAGGCATGGTGAGAAGGAAAGGATGCATAGTTTTTTTACTTGATTTATATTATTCTTTTCCTGATTTTTGTTTTTTTCGAGGTAGGGTCTCATTCTATCTTAGGCTGACCTGGAATTCACTATGTAGTCTCAGGTTGGCCTCAAACTCACAGTGATCCTCCTACCTCTGCCTCCCGAGTTCTGGGATTAAAGGCCTATGCCACCACAACTGGCTTGATTTATATTATTAAAGGTGCAGAAAATATTCTGTTTACATTAAATAAACTTGAATTGGTGTTCATATCTAAATTTAGTAAGTGTGTGGGCATCAAAAATAGACTTAGTGGGGTTGGAGAGATGGCTTAGCAGTTAAGCGCTTGCCTGTGAAGCCTAAGGACCACGGTTTGAGGCTCAATTCCCCAGAATTCTCCACATTAGCCAGATGCACAAGGAGGCACATATGTCTGGAGCTCATTTTTCAGTGGCCAGAGGCCCTCATGCACCCATTCTCACTCTCTCTCTCTGTCACTCTCAAATAAAAATAAGCAAAATATAAAATAAAAAATATATAGACATAGTGAATTTTATACATTCAATCCCTTATTGGGAAATTAGATAAAATCACATGACAAAGAAATTATCATTTTATTAAATCACTGCCCACATAGTACAAGATTTACAAACCAAGACTTATTAACCATGACTTAAACATGATTTTTATCTGAAAAAGTGCAGAAGTACATCTGGAATATTCTCTACATTTCCTAAAGTAGCAACATGCCTTTGAGATTCACCAGGAAAATAATGTTCAAAACCAGGGAGAAGGAATGGCAGCATGTTGTACATCTGTACTTTTTCACTCTGCCTGTGATGGATAGTTTCATCACTAAATCCAGTTCTTATGATCTGAACATGACCTACTGCCAAACAGAAGGAAAAGAGAGAAAAGATAAATGGATACAAGGAAAACCTTCCCACAAACATATACCTCTCACCTAATTTTTCTTTTATTTTTGTTGGCATTTTAATATTCTTTTTAAATATTTATTTCATTTTAATTAATTTATTTGAGAAAGAGAGAGAGAATGGGCATGCCAGGGCCTCAAGCCACTGCAAACAAACTCTAGACACAAGCACCACCATGTGCATGTGATTTATGTGGGTACTGGAGAATCAAACCTGGGTCCTTAGCCTTCGCAGACAAGTGCCTTGACCACTAAGCCATCTCTCAAGCCCTTAATCTTCTTTATTAATATTCATATTTAGTTTTGGTTAACCCTCTCCCTCCCACTCCTCTGCCCCATCTGCCTGCTTTCCTAACCTGCTCACAACCTCCCTGACATTTTCCCTTCAACCTTCATGTCACTTAATATCAGCTAGGATCACCAAATGAAATAGAACTTGTGGTGCTGACTTAATACAGTATTTTCCAGTTCTGTCCATTTTCCAACATATTTTATAAGTTTCTTTTCTTTTATGGTGGAATAGAATTTTATTGTATATTTGGTCCACATTTCTATCATCCATTTCTCCACTGAAGGACTGATTCCATTTCCTTATTTTGAAGAGCATAGCAACAGCCATTGGTAAACAGTGTCTCTATATAAGTGCAGAGTCCGTGGGGTGTATTCCCTGGAATGCAATAGCTTGGTCATATGGGAGTTCTATTTGTTACCCATTTCAGAAACGTTCACACTGGTTTCAAAAGTGGCTTTACCAGTTTATACTCCTACCAAGTGAACCCTGCACTCTCACCAATATTTGTTGTTTTCTTGATGAAAGCCATTCTAACTGAAGTATGAAATCTTAAAAGTAGCTTCAATTTTCATTTTCTTGATGGCTAAAGATGTTGAAAACTTTAAAATATTTACTTGCCATCTGTATTTCTTCTTTTGAGAACCTCCATTTAGTTCTTTAGCTCATTTTAATTAGGTTCTCTAAGTGTTGTTTAATTTTTGGAGTTCTCTGTACATCCCAGATAGTAATCCTTTCCCAAAATATAAAGCTGGCAAAATCTCTCTCCCTTTCTATAGGTTGTCTCTGCAGTCAGCTAAGTGCTTCCTTTGCTGTGAAGAACGTTTTTAATTTTATGAAGTCCCATTTGTGAACAGTCATCAAGTAGCTTGAAGATCACAATATTCATGTTTTTTGGTTTTATGTGAAGATTTATGTATATATTATATATTTATATATATATAAGTCTAATATATATATATATATTTATACATATATATATATATATATATTTTACACTTATATATTCTGCTGACAATACAGACTACAAAAGCCACACATAAGCTTCTGACTCTACTTTGGCTGAAAATGAATGGTCCTGGAAATAAATAAATGGTTGCCTAGACACAGATATAGTTGTCACCAAGAACAACTTCTAAAATGACAATGAGATAATGTTCAAGGAGCCTACTGCTTGATAATAGCCTAACCTCTGTTGATTCTGTTCATATTTGCAGCTAGATGAAATTAATGTCCCAAATGAGAACGCATCATGATTTCTATATAATGACAAATTAATATTTGACAATCTTCTCTCAGTACGACATAGATCAAAGAGCATGTTATTATAGATTGTTTTGACTGACTTATAAGGAACAGTGTCTACATAAAATTTACCCATATTAAATCAGAGAAGGTAAAATTTATCCAGAACATTTTATTGCTACTGTTTTGCTATTGGTATTATTTTTCTTTAAAACTCATTACAAACTTAGTAGAATATGATAATCATTGCATTTTAAAGCCATCAAATATGAAAAGTGTTACATGAAAAAATTAAAGCAAATACAGTTTTAAGTTTTATGTGTGTGCAGGTGCACAGGTGTGTGTGCAAGTGTACATGCATGCATGTAAGTGAAGAGGTCAAAGAACAACCTCCAGTGTCATTTCCAGCAATACAATCACCCCCCCACTTCCCCCTCCCCCACAGTCTCTCATTGGTCTGGTGCTCACCGATTTGGCTACAGTGGCTGGTCACTGAGCCTCAGGAGTCATCCTGCTCCCTACTCCTCAACACTAGGATCACATGTGTTACCATGCCAGGCATGTTTATGTGCTTACTGGGGATTGCACTCATATGTTCCTGGATATGAGGCAAGTACTTTACTGACTGAACTATCTCACACCCTTCAAATTTTATTTTCTACCTTAATTTGTACAAATTAGCTGTCTTATCTTTTGTTAAGATATATTTTAAATACCTATTTATTTGAAAGAGAGAACACCAGGGACTCTGGCCACTGCAATTGAACTCCAAATGCATGTGCCACCATGTGCATCTGGTTTATGTGGGTTCTGAGGAATTGAACCTGGGTCTTCAGGTTTAGCAGGTAAGAGCCTTAACCACTAAGCCATCTCTCCAGCCCAGTTGTTTCATCTTACTTGCAATGAAAACCAGTGTTTTTGTTTGTTTGTTTTATTTTTTAGATAGGGTCCCCATGTATTCCAGATTGGCTTCACATTTGCTGTGTAACCAATGTCGACCTTGAATTGCTAATCTTCTTACCTTCACCTCATGAGTAATGGGATTATAAGTATGGACTACCATACCCTGTTTTATGTGGTGCTGGAGATCAAATTTTGGGCTTTGTGCTATGCTAGGCAAGCACTCCGCCAATTGAGCTACATCCCTAGCCCTATGAGACTCAATTTTTTACTTAAAGAAAAATTATGCCTAATAAAAAATATTGTAGACCTACCATGTGAACTTTGGAGAAATCCAAGATAATGAAGCACTGTAGTCAGGATTCTAAGTTAGCCAGTCATATACATTACATGGCAAACAACCAGCTCTGCTTCATTTTCTAAACCACATATGGTTCAGTACATGCAGAAGCCTAATGAATGAGGATCACTAATATTTCATATCCAAGGACTTTTAAAACCCTACTAATAACATAACAATTGATTAGACTTTCACATTACCCTCTTTTTTGTTGTTGTTTTTTGTTTCTCGAGGTAGGGTCTCACTTTAGCTCAGGCTGACCTGGAACTCTCTATGTAATCTCAGGGTGGACTCAAACTCACCTACCTCTCCTCCTACCTCTGCCTCCCGAGTGCTGGGACTAAAGGCAAGCGCCACCATGCCTGGCTTACTTTCACATTACCCTCTTAGGTGAATGCTAATATTAAATATAAATAGACTAAAAACCAGCTGATTTCCTTTCCCTAACCTTCTGATAAATTACCTGTGGAATGGAGAGTACCAAAATGTCCTGTTTGTGTGATTTCCTTTGCTCACTTGTTTCAGAATTTATCTGACTATATGTACTCAGTCAAATAAGGCACAAAAAGAAGATAGAAAAAGGAAACCTCTTTTCGATCTATTCAAACCTAACCTCCACCGCACGCGCACGCACATGCACACACACACACACACACACACACACACACACACACATGCATGCACAAACACACACAGTCATCATCACCAAAAGGCATACTGAGGTAACCCATATGAATGGACCTCATGATTGCACATGTGAATTTCCAGTTTTCTAGAAAATTCTGAAAATGTCACTAGAACAGGTTCTACTTATTCACTTGATTTTCTCTCTTCAGTTGCAGCTCAACTTGACTTTCCATATTGTAAACTTCACCTGCCACACAAACAGCTCTGATTCCTCCTTCTGGCAGACAGTATACACTTGTTTTTAATATTTTATTGATTGATTTGATTTGAGAAAGAGTGAGAGTGATTGAGAAAGAGGCAGATAGAAAGAGAGAAAATGAGTGTGCCAGGAGTCCAAGCAACTGCAAATGAACTCCAGATGCATGCATCACTTTGTGCATCTGGCTTATGTGGGTACTGGGGAATCGAATCTGGGTCCTTAGGCTTCACAGGCAAGTGCCTCAACCACAAAGCCATCTCTCCACCCTCCAGTGTTCACTTTCGTCCAACTTGGTATCAGATTGCAGAGCCTGATAAATGGTCCGTGTGTTTAGAATTTGCTGAATTGTGACATTAATCAGATTATTCCCTGAATGTTCTATTTTTATCAAAAGTGTCTATTTCAAAAGGTACTCAAAGTCATGATAAATCTATTGGGGATTTCAAGCTTAAACAAAATAGCTTCAACAAAAGAAAGTATTTAGAATTATAAATTTGCATTTAAATGCCTGACTGTGATGGCATCAGTTGTGTAACCATATCAAACAGCATGAAATAAATCAGAAAACAGCTTGAAATTATAGTCCTAACTGATTTGATTTCATAATAATTTTAGGGTCTTTCCTTTAAAAATCAATAGCTCAAAGACATATTTTTCCCAAAGAATTCTTTTCTCTTTCTGAATAATGTCTCCCATGGTTCACAAATTGGCACATATTGGAATGCTATTTCTATAATAGTTACTCCTAATTTTTAAATTTAGCTAAACAGCACCTACCGCATATTTATAAGTACAAAATTAGACAAAAATCATTGAATTGAAAGTAGACTAATTAAAAATGTGTAAGTGAAAATTGTCTGTGTTGGACCGAGTATTTACATATAAGTAACTATTTTCAAACGGTATTGGTGTGACTGAAATTAACATGCAGCATGTGGCCCTTGTCATAGCTCTAGAAACCAGGTAGAAAGCAAGAGGATAGCATTTACAATCTGACAAATTACTAAACTAGGGTGCTGCTCACAGGGCACAAAACTAGTAGGAAAAAATCAAATTATTCTCAAGACAAGTTGCATACATTTAAATTTTTAAGAGTAAATTCATTGCAATAAGCAAAACAAGAAAATATTCATAGTACTTTTGTGCTGATGTTATGAATTATGATCTCTGTATTTGTGTAACACTTTTTGTATAAAATTTCCCAAACAACATGATCTTTCCCTTGTCCAGATACCACTGCTGCTCCACTTTACAGAGAGGAAATTTTACCCAGTGCCCCCACCCATGAACTTCATATGTTTCACTTTGGTAGATAGCAGCCCCTCTTCAGTATGGTTTTTGCTCTAAATCATATCCAGCTAATGTTATTTTCTTCTCAGAGAGGAAGAAACTGGAGTACACAGGAATTTCTTCCCTTACCCAATTTGTCATAAAAAGGGAAAGGTGAAAACAGAGGTTGCAAACCTATGCTTTGTCTCTAGAACTTACGTGCCTCTCTGCAGAAACTCAAAATCAGATCTGGATTTCTGAAGCACTATAGGCTAAGAAAGAATCCCCTATTGCATGTTTCTCTGCTCAGCCAGCTGCTTCCATGTTGAAGGGCTCCAACTGAAGCTCTGAGAATTCACTTGCCATTGAGGCAGCAACCGGTGTCAGACAGACAGAATTCAAATCTCGTACAGCCATGTTATTGTTAAAGAAGGACAATGCCCTTATGTTTCAGTTTTTGGAATGAAACTTTCCAAAATTGACTACTATATCAAGTTATTGAGGAATGTATCCAAAGGCAAACAGGCATACTTGTTTTCTATGCATTAATTCCAGCCAACATGGCAAGCGAGGCTAGGCTTAATGTGCTAGTCAGTCTGGCATGAGCTCATGGTGCTCAATGGCCCCTCATATTGAGCCCATCTCTCTCCTTTCTTTACTCTGTACCTTATCTTCTTAGCTGCAGAAGCCAGTGGAACTATGAAAATGAGTGTTTATCCTACAGCTCAAAGCAGAGGCACTTATGAAATGACATTCAGTTACAACTATCAAATGCTCACTGTGTGGTTAATTCTGGTATCCACCATGGACAAGTAGTTTAACCCAGAAGGAAAGCACTATGGGAGTCACCAGACTCGATCTTAACTTACATGTAAGTTTACATAACTTATATAAATTCAGCTAGCTGTGCTGAGTCCTCTACTACTTTCATCACAACAGAAGGCTCTCCGAGCTCCTGACAGCCAGCAGTCTCACAGACCACTACAGCCTGACTGGCCACCTGCTGTGTGGTGAGGAGCCAAGAACAAGTGTGAGTAAAATCAACTTTGTTTATTAATCAGGAAAAGGGACATCTGTCACAACTGCCAGTACACCTACCCCAAAGGACAAGCCATGGCCCAGACTACTTCCCGGTTCCTGTTTGCTTCTGTTCAGCCCCGCTTCCTGTCTAATACAGGAGTCTATACAATCTATTATCTTCACTGTCACAGCATCCTCCCAAAGAAGACTTAGTTTTAGTTTTAAAGCTTATTTTAAAACATGCTTATGCATTATACAGTTAGAAATGATTAGAAAAATATATAGTTAGGTATCTGAAAGTCTGAATAATATGTTAAATACTGAAGAATAAAAATATTCTGTGTTTAAATTTTTAATTAAAAATTACATAATATGTTAAACAATATTTTACTGTTTTGATTCATTTCAGATGAAGTGTCTCAAATATTGAGCTAGGATTTCTTTTTTAATTTTTTTATCTTTATTTATTTATTTACTAGAGAGGGAGAGAAAATGAGCACACCACATACTTTGGTACTTGAAATGAACTCCAGACACCTGCACCACCATTTACATCTGGCTTACATGAGTTCTGCAGAATCGAACCTGGGTACTTAGGCTTCATAGGCAAGTTCATTAACCATTAAGTCGTCTCTCCAGTCCCTCTTTTTTTTTAATTAAGTAATTACTTTGTATGGACACATCATTTCCCTCCTCCCTACCCCCATTCCACTGAGGGCCCTACTCAGAAGGATTGCTGGTATTCCCAGTGGGGTTGTGAGTTATGAGTTGTGAGAGTAGCAAAAAGTTATTGTGGGGCAGGGGGAAATCCTCTGGATATTCCCTCCCAACCTGTGGCTCTTGCAGTCTTTATGTACTCTCTTCCACAATATTCCCTGAGCCATGGTGGACATGTTTTAAGTCTGCGTCAGTGTTGCGTTCCCAGGAGCTTCTGGATTTTGGCTTTAAGTGTTGAGCATCCTCAGAGTCTGTCTCCTTCCCTCTGGTGCATGTTGTCAGCTAAGCTAGGATTTCTAATGAGTAAGGGAAACAGGTATTAGCAGCAGGGGTTGAGCTAGCCACATCTACAGGAAGGAAGAAACCTGCTAATTATGAAAGATGGAGTATACATCTGATAGGCTGGACAAGTTGGCTGTATGCTTTCTTTACAAAACTAGAATCATGGTAAAATGGAATTATCATAACTATTTTACAGATAAGTTTGTTACATTTTTCAGATATTAGCAGACTCATCTAATGTCATACAGCTATTAAGTATCAGGTCTTCTTTTTGTAAAATTGCCAACCATAGAGAATCACATAATTTATAGTCAGCATGTCTTATGCCTAAAGAAGTTAAATTTATTTGAGAAGGTGGGAAACTACCAGATAAGGTGGCATGGCATCCTGCACTGACAGATTAAACTCTTCTTTAAAAACAAAAGCAAAAATGTGGACTATAAGGGTAAGAGGCAGTACAGTCACTCTATTTCTACATCATCTTATTAGTTAGCTAAATGTCAAGATCTGTGTATGATAACAATGAATCCCATAATTCAGATGTGGTGATTTGAATGTAGATGTATGCCCCCTCCTGTAGCCTCAGGAATTCTTGGTTAAAGTTAAGCTTCCTAATTAAGTCTCTAGCATCCAGCTGGAGGAGGTGTCATTGGGGGTGGATCTTGGAGTCCAGTACTAAGATGTGTTTAGAGCCAGTTTGAATGCTGGCTATTTGTGCTTGCTGGCTATTTGGTAGTGTCTCTGTGTTATGCATCTATGGAAGTGAGCCAGCATCATTGATGGCACTTCCTCTGATTTCTCTAAGCCATTCATTTCACAAGCTGCTTCTAGTTTCCTTGGCCCAGCAAACAGAAAGTAACCATCTTGAGGTAAGTCCTCTCTGATCCAGGCCACTTGAAAAGCAAAACTTCTCTCTCCCTCTCTCCCTCTCTCTCCCTCCCTCTCTCTCTTTCCCCCTCCCTCCCTCCCTGTCTCTCTCTTTCCCCTCCCAACCACCAGTAAAAAACAAAAGAATTACCCCATCTTCATCCTACCTACCATTGCAGTGTGCAGTAATGACAGAGCCCCTGGTGAAAGCAGAATGCAGAAGAACCCCAGCACCCAAGCACGAAAGTGGAATGAACGTTGGAAGAAAATCTGAGATCTAGCGAATTTTGCTGATGATGGACCATGAGCTCTAGAAAGTCTGAACAAAGAGTTTTGAGTCAGGGAATACAGGAATATAGAGACTGGATAGAGGCACGCAAGAAGGCTGAAATCAGTGTCGAGGCCATGGCAGGGTGTGATATGCAAAGCCAAGCATTCTTATTATGACGGACATAAGACTAGAAGCATAAGGAGATTTGTCTCACTAAACTCAAAACAGATGGTGAACGAGAGCTGAGCTTTCAGGGCCACCCCTTCACCTTTAGTGGTGCAAGGGAAGGTCTCGGGGTACTGAGCACATAGTCACAGTGCACAGCAAGTCCTTGCTATGACCCCGGGCAACAGATCCTATTATTACTCCATTTCTGTATATGAGAAATAGACTGACATCTACCTCTGTCTGCACTGTACTTGAAGGTGCAGAGCAAAGGCACATGGACTATTGGGACTAAATTCTCTCTGCTTTAATAAAAGGGCTCTCTACCTGAAGACAAAGAGAAGCTGCAGAGAATCAAGATAAGAGTCCCGTGTACAGGTGCTAAGACCCTCTTCCTGCTACGAAGGCCAGGTATGCCCTCTGAAAACTAAGAGGCATGCTTACCAGCTTGTACATATGTACCTTGAGAACTTGGGGAATAAAAATTTAGTAGTCAACTACATTACATATATCTGCTTTCAGCAGAAACACAAATATCTCAATGAATCAAAATGATGCCACCTCTGAAGACATGTATTTTGTAGAATTTGGAGGATCATTTGAATACTTGTGATGGCCTTCTTTATTCTTAGAGTTTATTTAGTATATCATCATCACCCAAGAATAACTTTTACAGGGCAGCTTAGTGTCTTATCTAGTAAGATGTAGATAGTATATCATGAGGCATATCATAAAGAAAAGATGAGTTCGTTTTAGTAAAAATTTTACCTATTACCTACTTGTCTTCTATTATCAGGAAATATGAAAAAATATGGTTACAACATGAGTAACATTGGAAGTTAGGCTATACAGGGTACTTAAAAAGCAGTTACTTGTGACTTAATACCAACCTGAGAATTTGTAACAATTCCAAATCAAAGAGATCAGTGGGAAATGAGGAATCACAAGCATCTCTGTTGATAATTTTAAAACTAAAATGATGAGCAAAATATGATGTAGGAATATACAGCTATGAGGAGCAAAAAAAGAACACACAGGACAGTGTCATTAAGTAATATGACCTTTCATAATTGCATTCATCCCAAAATCTCTTTACTGGAATTCAGTAATAAGCATTGACATTGATTGATATGCACATTACAGATTAATCAAGCTTTGCTAATATCTCTAACAATGTTTCTGAAACTGGTTTACATATGAAATATAGTGGAAACTTGGTAAGGAACAAAAAGCATTATATTTGTATTAATAATTGTATCTGTAATAGTAATAATAGTGTTAGAATATTCCTACTCAGATCAAAATGAAGTGTTTATAGCCTCAGCAACCCCTGTCATAATAAGAACTTCTAATCATATCACTGTCTTATTACTTGAGGTTATTTAAATTTCATAGTGGTGATGGGTTTTGTCCAAAAAAATACAAAGTTCTTAATATTTAAAAATAAATATGTGCTCTCTTTTCTAACAAGGCAAAAATAACAACCCAATTTGGAGCTCCTTGTATTTATGAGCATCAAGAGTTTATCTTCTCTTGATCTGTATCAATCAGACACACAACAGTACATGGACATCCTTATATTTGACTATCTAAAAAAGTCAAAAAAGGAACAACATTATCACATAAGAATATCTTTGCTCTCAGCTATGATTCCCATTTAATCATGAATCTTATGATCATTCTACTGACAAGGGATTTAGGAGGTAAATAAAAATTTATGATCCAAACCTTAATCTCTTTCTCTTCCCCAGCCAAGAATCTGCCCTGCAAGGAAGCACATACGTTAACTGCCAGCCCATTTGAAGCATGTCCCACTGGTGCCTAGGAAGTTATTCCATTCTGTGCAGCAGAGATGAGCTCAAGCTGTTAGCCTTGCTTTTCAAGAGTTGAAACCATCGTGGGTTATATTATCCTTCCACAGAAATACCACCTTCCTGCATTTCCTTACAACACATCACCATATGCCCACTCAAACCATAGTGCTGTTCATGAACATATTCTTACGTGTCTGGAGGGCTGACTGTCTATAATCTAAGGAATTTCCCAAATTCTAAGACTAAGAATTAGACAATGGCTCAAAAAATGGTATTTATTCATTAAAGATCATTGATATAGGAAAGATATTTACTCAGAATAATTCTACATATTTCCCTGAATTTGATTAGATCCTAAAGAATCCACTCCATAGTGCTGTATTTTTTTTATCATTGAGATCAATGCCTTGAGAAGAGGCAGATAACCCAATAATAGTGATACCGTCAAATAATCTCAATTCATCTCTAATTGCTAGTCTTTAGCCAAAAAAAAAAAAACAAATCAAAAAACTTTCAATTAATCCTACTGTCACAATATATAGCTTGAGCTACATTTTCCTACAGTCACTGATTTAAATTGTATTTAGGGTCTCTGGCTAGGCTATAAAATTATATTTGAACCATGAAGTGCCTTAAAAGCATACAAATACTAGGAGAGAAGTTATATTGTTTGGCAAGTTAGACATACTGTGACCATCAGATTTCCCTCTACCAATTTATGTTTATGCCCATATTAGTGCTGCTTTCACCTTTAATCCAATTCTTTGGGCATTTGGTGGTGACTACTAAGGAAGACTTAGAACTCAAAGTCCTAAGAATGAATGGCAGTCAAGTATTCTGTGCCAGATGGCACATCTGCATCATTTACTCCAAGGATCAGGTAGTATGGCACAAAGTGGGGAGGAAAGAATGTAGAGGCAGAGGATGGGGAGGAGTGCATTGATACTCTGTCTTCCAGACATAACATGACCATTGCATTCATGACCTCACAGCAACTGTCATTACCTGCACAAGACTGGACTCACTAACAGTCCATCAAAGTAAGAGGGACTAGTTGGAAAGAAGGGATCCAGTGGAAAAGAGACAGGGAAGGGGGTACAAGAAAAGATAACTAAAGATGATCACATTCTAAATACATTATATACTATAAGAAAATGGCTAATAAAAAGTTGAAAGAAACCAGGTGTGGTGGTACACACCTTTAATCCCAGCACTCGGGAGGCAGAGGTAGGAGGATTGGCATGAGTTCAAGGCCACTCTGAGTGAGACTACACAATGAATTCCAGGTCACCTTGGGCTAAGGCAAGATCCTACCTCAAAAAAAAAAAATGTTTAAAGATTATAAATAGTACAATTCCAAATTTGTTTCACTATTGATGCAGTATTTCTATTAAAAAGTGAATAAAAGCTTTAGATTTGTGTTGGGCTAAATACAACTTTGGGGGGGGTGTTGTCGTCGTCGTTTTTGTTTTTCAAGTTAGGGTCTCACTCTAGCCCAAGCTGACCTGGCATTCACTATGTCATCTCAGGGTGGCCTCAAACTCTCAGTGACCTCCTACATCTGCCTCCCAAGTGCTGGAATTAAAGGAGTGTGCCACCATGCCCAGCTGAAAATGCAACTTGTGTAGGTCAAAAGTAGCTGAACATTGGTAGTTTCATATAACAACCTGACCATTCATGGAAGAAGTATTAATATGCACAATATACAAGTAGGGAAAAGACTATATGAGTCCTTAACTTTACAGACCATCACATTCAGTTAACACATAAACAGCTCTAACAGTTACATGACCTTATGATCAGCAATTCAATGCATTTTGACTCAAAAAAAAAAAATCTAAAAACAGACCACACACTTTCTAATTACCAAGCAATATTAAGCAGCAGGGGTCTTCAGTGTTAGCTGAATCTCCTTTGCCAGCCCCACGCACTAAGCAAGAGTATGAGGATCAAGCTCCACTCCTCAATGGAGTGAACAGGACTCAGATTATTAGACTCATCTGCCCCAGGAAGAGCCAGTGAGTCAGCCCATTCTGAGCAAGTGAACTCATATGCAATAGTGCTCAGTTCATTTTGCTTTTACTCTCTTTAACTGTGATGTTCATTCTCATTTGTGTTGGGTAATAAATAGACTAATCAACTTAATAAGAATATTCAGTCTGTTTGCCTTTTGAAAAATCTACAGGATGAACCCTCTGGTTTGTGTAGGCAGCCCAATCATGCTAACTACCTTTGACGGAACATAGATTATACAGGGAGCCAAGCAGGATGTTTGGCTTATAATATGATCCCGATTCTCTACTCCAAATTGCATCATTAATCTTTAATTTAATTTCTCACAGATTCCTTGGCCAACAGTAGGTATGTGTTATATTAATATTTTTAATCTCCTATAAAATTATAGTTTGGAGAATTGAATGGTATGATCTGAAGACTCCAGTACATCTTCAATACAATTTGAAATTTTAATCATCTTTGTAAATATTAAAAAATAATTTTCATTATTTTTAATAATTAATGTAGCAGTAAAGTAGAAATTGAAACTCTGTTGCAATTAAGGTGATAGGAGTACAATAAAGAAAGCAAGAGGTGAACATGAAAAGAAAAAGGAGTAAATTCATTTATGAAAATAACAATATCTAGGGTTGAGAAAATGGTTCCGTGTAAACTACTTGTCAGGCAAGTATGAGAAACTCAATTTGGTTCCACAGCACCCATGTAAAATCTGGGTGTGGTGGCACACTCCTGTAACCCCAATTCTGAGAAGCTGTGCACAGAAGAATCCCTGGGCTTGCTGGCTAGCTTGTCTAGCCCAATCAGTGATCTTTGAGTTAAGTGAGAGTTCCTGACTCAAGAAAATAAGGTGAAGCACAATAGAGGAAAATACTTGATACCCACCTCTAACTTCCAAACGTGAACATGCACACTAACACACATAATACACTACACACATACACTTGCAGAAAAACTTAACAACTTTGCTTTTGTTATAGTACCAGGCCTCAAATCCAATCCGAGAGCAATTGGTCCCTCGTATAACTCTTCTGCTATTATCGTACCAGTGGGCACAGCTTGCCTAGCCAGTCAGTTATGAAGAGCACAGGGTCCACAGCTGGGTAGGAATATTAATGTTTTTTCTTCCCCAGCAACTGGCATAGCACCTTCTGGCATGCAGAAAGCCAGCCAATAGGGAGTAAGTTTTCTGTTCAGTTCCAGTTTGGTTTCTTTACTTACTGAAACCGAAGTATGTAATGTCTTCAGCAATAGGGACTTAACATCTAATTTTGGTGTATAACCAAGAGGACCCCAACAGCCAATATTGTTTTGGGGACCTCTGTGGCTTCCTTAACCAACAAGTCATTGGGAGGTATCTTATCCCTTGTATGGAGATTTTTTGATTAAAGGTCTATGGCTTCTGGAAGCACCTTTGTCCATCCATGTAAGGAACCTTCATTTAAACTTTTTAAAATATATATATTTAAGTCTGCTTACCAACATCAGGTTTCCATATGGCTTATTCATATGTCCTTAGTTTTGATAAATCTGGTCAAAAGTCTGTGGCTAAGTATCTAGGCACAAGGAGGGAACCCAATATGGTAGTTATGCTAATTAGATAGCATGTCAAAATATCTTCTAAATTTCCGTTTGTTCCTCTATACTGGTACTATCTGCAGCCTCAAACACAGAAATGTTTTATACACTGTATTACAGAAATCCACATATGACAAAGTTGCCAAAAATAAGTGATTAATTTGTCCTCAGCCCTAAACATGACATCTAAACCACAACCTACAAGGCTCAGGAACACTCTCGGGAGAGAGGACAGAAAGAGCACAAGAACAGCAGGGTGAGAAGTGGAGCTGCAGAATGCTGCCTTCTGGGTACAACAGAGCTGCTGCACTCATCTCCTCACAACCCGACGAGGTTGCCCGTGCTTGACTGAGCTTGTCACCATCTCATCATGGATGACGGAGGGCTATATGAGACCCCGCACGTCCCAGAGTAGATAGTAGAAACTGCTGGCTGCTGACAGAGAAGTGGTGTCCTTTAGTGGAGTAGCCACAGGAGGATTACTAGTTCTGCAGTAAATAACTTTCCATTCATCAAGGTTTCCTAGTATAAATCAGTGGGTCAAAAATATATGTAGAGAGAGCCATGCATGGTGGTACTTGCCTTTAATCCCAGCACTCAGTAGGCAGAAGCAGGAGGATCACTGTGAGTTTGAGGCCACCCTGAGACTACATACTAAAAGTCCAGATCAGACTGGGCTAGAGAAAGACTACATCAAAAAAATTATTATATTTATAAAATATAATTAATAAGGCATAGTAGTAGGCTAGGGATCGAATGGGGAGAAAGGGTAAGAGAAGAGATCAAAAGCATTGTATACATGTATGAGATTGTCAAAATTTTTTAAATCCTTAGTGAAAAAAAAATCATTATATATCCTACTTTACCTATAATTACTACATAAAATCTTATGGGATTAATACCATAGATTTTTAAAATAGAAATGCACTATACAATTAAAGAAAAGAGGGCTGGAGAGATGGCTTAGCGGTTAAGCACTTGCCTGTGAAGCCTAAGGACCCCAGTTCGAGGCTCGGTTCCCCAGGTCCCACGTTAGCCAGATGCACAAGGGGGCGCACGCGTCTGGAGTTCGTTTGCAGAGGCTGGAAGCCCTGGCGCGGCCATTCTCTCTCTCTCCCTCTATCTGTCTTTCTCTCTGTGTCTGTTACTCTCAAATAAATAAATAAATAAAAAGAAAAGAAGTCATCTCTTTATGGGTCTCATTTTTTTTTTAATTTTTAAAAATTTTTTTTGTTTTATTTTTATTTATTTGATAGTGACAGACAGAGAAAGAGGCAGATAGGGAGAGAAGAGAGAGAGAATGGGCGCACCAGGACCTCCAGCCACTGCAAACGAACTCCAGACACTTGCGCCCTTATGTGCATCTGGCTAACGTGGGACCTGGGGAATCGAGCCTCGAACCGGGATCCTTAGGCTTCACAGGCAAGCGCTTAACCGCTAAGCCACCTCTCCAGCCCTGGGTCTCATTTTTTATAAATAACTATTAGATATAGGAAGAGAGACCTTGAAGAAATAGCTACAAATTTTTTAAAATATTTTTGCTGTTTATTTTTATTTATTTAAGAGCGACAAACAGAGAGAGAGAGAATGGGTGTGCCAGGGCCTCCAGCCACTGCAAACGAACTCCAGACACATGCGCCCCCTTGTGCATCTGGCTAACGTGGGTCCTGGGGAACCGAGCCTCGAACCAGAGTCCTTAGGCTTCACAGGCAAGCACTTAACTGCTAAGCCATCTCTCCAGCCCTAGCTACAAATTTTTTAAAAGCTATAAAATACTCCCCAGATCCCACGTAAGCCAGATGCACAAGGTAACATAAGTGCTCAAGGTGGCACATGCATCTGGAGTTTGATTGCAGTGGCTGGAAGCCCTGGCACACCAATATTCTCTCTCTCTCTTTCTTCCTCTCTCTCATGAAAACAACAAAAGCTAATAGCAAGTACTGACAATGAAGAAGTTGAACACCATAAGCACTAACTTTTATTTAGTTAGTCTCCTACTAACTTAAGACTTTCATTGGTGAGAACCAAAATTAGTCAACTGTTTGCATCCCTGATAATTGGTTTCCTTCTGCTCTTTAGGAAAAACATGCAACTTCTCACTGAGGAATCTTGCTACTCCAATTCTGCTGCATTTCTAGTTGTTTTTAGTCTTAATGAGTCAGAAGGTGCTTGTCACTTAATTTAATGGCATGAAAAATTTGTAATTTACAATCGTATTTGGAAACATGAGTAAATAGGGCATTTTCTACCATGACCAGGTGAATATTTATTTCTCTCAGCCCCTTTAGTTCCCACATACATATTTCCTTCTCTTTCTCAGTCCCATGTGTGGGCTTTGCCAGTGAACTTACTGTTCTGCCTCCATCTGTGCTCACACACTATTGCCCATATGTGCGGGATGAGTTTCATTCAAACCAATAACCAAGAAGCAAGATCATTATGTCCTAAACAAGCTAAAAGGAAAAACATTGCCAAAGGAATTCCTCAGGCCCACAAGCCAGGCTATTTCCAGCAGCCCATGCTGCCATTAAAACAGTTCTCACCTGAGTCCTGGCTTGAAGTTCTAGGCAAACTCCTCATTATTAAAAGAGCACATGATTCGTAATCCAATCATGACATATGGTATTGCTTCTGGGTATTGGCAGCAAAGGGTCATGAGCTGGGGTGGATGCCAGAACTACCTGCACACTGCCCTTTGCGCATACATGTGCCGGAACCCCATCAGAGAATATGGAATAAGGTCCACCACAACAGTTCCTCTAGCAATATTTTTCACAAAATTCCAAAGAGAAGTAACTTGCACACCAAATTCCAGTGTACACCAAAACTTAAGAAAAACTGCTCTGTAAACTACAGAAATAATTGGTAATGGTTGTACAGTTCACTATTAATTTGCCAGAGATAAAAAATAAAAGTGAGGGCTGGAGAGATGGCTTAGCGGTTAAGCGCTTGCCTGTGAAGCCTAAGGACCCCGGTTCGAGGCTCGGTTCCCCAGGTCCCACATTAGCCAGATGCACAGGGGGCGCACGCGTCTGGAGTTCGTCTGCAGAGGCTGGAAGCCCTGGCGCGCCCATTCTCTCTCTCTCTCCCTCTATCTGTCTTTCTCTCTGTGTCTGTCACTCTCAAATAAATAAATAAAAAATTTTTAAAAAATAAAAAAATAAAATAAAAGTGAGAATGGAAATTATTATAGCTCCAATGATTAGAGAGTCTCCTTTACCTACTGAAATTTTGGGAGAAAACAACATATCTTAATTACCTTTATCTCACAGATCCAGTTTTACAGCAAGTATTTAATAAAATGCTAGATCAACTGCTTTAGGAAGTTTTCTCACTTCATTTGTATGTATGAAAAAAACTATACTTCATAATTTCATTTAACAGGTAAAATCTAATTTATTCAGAAGTCAAATTCACAGAGGTGAAGAATCAAGCAGGGATTACTAGGTACAGAAGTGAACAAAAATGGGAGACAAAGTAGCACATACATACAACAGACAGGTCTAGAGATCAAATACACAACAGAAGAACTGTCATAACATATTGTACAGACAGTTTATTAAAAGCTCATTTTTAACATTTTAGTACCAAAAAATGAGTGGCTACATTGGATGAGATATATGTTAATTTAAAAATATTTATCTATATGTACATCAAAATATCATGTATACTTTAACATATACAGTAAGACTATTTTTTAAAACTTGGGCATGGGGGTCTCCCAACTACAACTCCAGTATTTGAGACATTTGAGGAAGGAGAATTGATGTGAATTCATGGCCAGCCTGAAACAAACAGTGAAGTCATGTCTCAGAAAAACAAAAATAATAGTTTCAAAGAAAATGTCCCAGACATATACAATGGTAGAGAACAAATGAAACACCAAGGCCTTCACTTCACTTGATCACATGGAAATTGCATGGTACAGCCTACCAGGTTCCCAGAAATGCATGTTCCTCCCACCCACCTTAGCTAACATGATTGTATTTTACATTCCAATTCTGAAAAGAAATGAAAATAAGCCATGCTATATTTGACAGTCATAAAATCCTCTTAAAAAATTAGTAATTCTCAAATTTGTCTGATCTTCACCCTTCTGCATCCCTTTATGTAAACTGCTCAGCATAACATTTTGTGTGTGTGTGTGTGTGTGTGTGTGTGTGTGTGTGTGTGTGTATAAAATTTTTATCTATTTGAGAAAAAGAAGTGGATAGAGAGAATGGACATGCCAGGGCCTTCCGCTGCTGCAAATAATCTCAAGACGCATGTGCGTTCATGTGCATCTGGCTTATGTAGGTCCTGGGGAATTGAACCTGGGTCCTTTGGTTTTGCAGGCAAGTGCCTTAACCACTAAGCCATCTCTGCAGCCCACTACATTATATTTTGCAGCATTTTACAACATCCTTTTCTAGAGATGTCCTCTTCTGCAAAAACAGAGGGATACTTTATGTCTTTGTCACAAACTACCCACAAAAACATTTCTAAACACCATACCCTAAAATCTAGATCAAGAAATGGAGAACTAGAATTACAAAAGTGCAAGTGGAAGAACTCCACTACTTTGTAACTCGCATTTGTTTTCTTCATTACTGGGCAAAATACCTGACCAGAAGCAGCTTGTTTTGAGGGGATGCTTCTTCTCAGCTAGGACAACATTAACAGGAGGAGACAGCTGGGCTTCCCATCTCCACAACAGCAGGAAGGAGGGAAAAAGAGTAAGTTCATTAGGAAAACCCAGTAGAGCTGAACTAATATACCTTGAGGTCTGTCCCCAGTGACACACCTCCTTCAGGAAGGGCTCCATCTCCCAAAGACTCTACCAGCTAGGGTCTGAGGATGAGGCTTAGTCACAAACACACATGAACTATGGGGGACGTTCTACATTCAGACAACCACAGCAATATTATACAAAACATATGCATATGGTAAACTTTTTTCACCTCTTGATAGTTCTCTATTTTACTTATTCTGTCTGAATCTGTCCAAAAATAACAAGTGTCTTCTTACAAAGTACTCCATGAAAACTACTGAGTAAAAACACCATAATGGGTTCTTTGTCCCAAAAATACCACCTTTATTTATGTTGTACACATCCTACTAAGGAGGGTAATAGGCTCAAACAAACAAAAACCACCTTTCACTGGGTTCTGACTCACTTTAGACAGACAGTTGTAAAATGAAAATGTGATGGTTGAGAGCAGAGCATTAAGCAGTTTTGCAAGAGATCAGTTGTCAAATGGAGCTTAGAATAGGACTTTTAAAGGTAACTGAGATGAAATTAATGTTACATTGCCTCAATATCAATACTGTCTTGGCCAGAAATGTCACTGGAACTGATGCTAAGAACTCGAGGAAGAAGCTAGAGTAGACCGCCCTTCCACTTGTTGCTTCAGCAGCCTCAAGACAGAAACACTTGTGCAGTTACACCCAAAACCTCACACTGTCACCAAGAAAGATATCTACAGTAACCTGCAAATGCTCAGTCCAGTTCTTAATTTGAAGCATGCGCAAAAATCACCAGGAGAATTTAAGACAGACAAATGAACTCCACCCCTGGAGTTCTGATATACCAAACTGAGACTGAACTCAAGTACTTGAACATCCAAAAAAATCTCACAGGTCATATAAATGCTGCTGGTCTTTAGACTATATTTTGAGTGAATGACATTTTTCCAGATTTTTTTTCCTGAGTCAAGACAATATGATAACACACAGAGAGTGGACATCCCATGACTGGAAGCTTTACTACACCACACATTGCTAGATGCCAAATAAGGCAAAGAGTTGTTCCCCTCTAGAGGGTTAGGGAGAACATGATTTCGGGAACACCTTGATCTCAAACTTCCAACCTCCACCTTGGTAGCAATTCATTTCTGTTATTTAAAGCCACCCAGTTTGGGGTACTTTGTTACAGCAGCCGCAGGAAACTAATATACCATTACTGACAGGAACAAAAGGAAGATCCAGCAAAGAGGCTAAGAGGCCACATTTAATGGAAGAGGAGCACTGTACCACAGGACCAAAGAGGGAATAGGTCAAACTGAATTTAGATTAAAGAGAGACATGTAAGAACTTCACAGAAATTTCCTCAACAATTGTTTTCCCTCTAAAAGTGACCTTTCTGATCAGGTGAACTTCAACTGTGATTAGAAAATCTCAAAACATTTCTGAGCATTTGAATTGAACATTTTGAGATGTTAGCAGGAAATAATCATAATGAATCTTTATAAGGCTAGCAAACTTTCATTATTCTGAATGACTTTTATTATTTATTCTCAAAACAATGTGATGAGCTCTATTTATAATAGCTAATAATTGAAATCAGCCTACATGCTCACCAACAGATGAGTGGGTAATAAAAATGTAGTACATGTACACAATTGAATTTTATGATGCAGTATGGAAAAAATGAAATTATGGAATTTTTAGGTAGTTTAATGGACTTGGAAAAGTTATATTAGGTGAAGTGACTCAAGCTCAGAAAGACCAAAACTGCATGTTCTCTCTGATATGTGGATTCCAGTTTATAATATCTAAAAGTATACATATATAGGGAATAAATATGGGCTAAACCTATAAAATGGATAGCAACCCAGAGTGAGTATCAAGGGATGAAAAGGAAGAGGGATGAGTGAAGGGCGGAAGGGCAAAAGGACATGTGGCATATAAACAGAAGGGGAGGTCACTGTGGGGAGGAGAAATGGAGGGAGATGAGGATTAATGAGATGTAGAGGAAACAAGAAGCAATGGAAACAAACTGTTTTGGAAAATGCCAGTTTGAATAATACCTAAATTTCTGTATGACAAATAAAAATGAAAAAGAATGTGGTTGGTAGGCAGTATCTCTATTGATTAAATAAGAAATGGAACCTGAGTTAGAATGAATCTTTACATGAAGTTGCAAATGTGCTGACATTATGTTACCAATTTAATTGGTTACTGATTTATTATCTAAAGAATACATAGAAAGGGTCTTATCTACTTTTCACAGGTTAGAAAATACAGAAATGTTAAGTATATTGAACATATATGTATATGTCTATTGTATCCAATTCATGTCTCATGTCCCCAAAATTCATATCCTTTTCATGATACCCTGACTCCCATGTGGCCTGCTGGTATTTATTAAATAGTTATTAAAGTGAAATTGATTCTGGCAGTGTATTTATGATACTGCAGTTTTACAAAAATATTTACAAATTACTGTCACACATTTTACGTAATATATAGTATAAGTTCTTTTAATAGCAAAAAGACACTTATCCTAGAAACTTTGTGCATTATGTCACATCATTTACATTGTTAGAGTTCATTACTCCCAAAATAAAATACTTTTCTCATATGTGTACTAATAAAATGGCTTTTCTGCTCACTGAACAAGTGTCACCAGCAGTGTGGTCAGGTATCTCAAGGCAGAATTTGGAGATCACCATCTGAACCATGTTAACATTTATTCCTTGCCTTATAAAGAATAGTAGAAAATAAACTTGAAGAAGAAACCATATGCTATATTACAAGATTAAGGCATTTTTATTAGCATCATGTTTCCTTGCCACGATGAAGATTAAATAAAGCTTTATGGTTTAATAAAGTATCTATGCAGGGACTGGGAGATTTTTTTCAAAGATTATCCTACTTTATCTTAAGGTAGTTTTCCATCCAGCTTTAAGTTCTTAAAGAGTTTAATATTGTTCAAAATATAAGGATGAAGAACAGAAAATAATACAGCCCTTCTTCTTATCATTAAATGTTTATTTGCAAATCACAGGGTTCTGAAGGAAATCTAAGAGGAATCTAATCTATCTATGTACTTTTAATACCACCAATAAATGTCTTAAATAATGATCTTAGTGATAATGCTCTGATAACTGTCACAATGATGGCATCGGCTTTATACTTAAAGAGACATCCAACGCACACAGGAGTCCTTTATGGGGACTCCTACCTTTCCCATCCTCACCTCCACACACCCAAAAGCACCTAATGCTTCAACTCTGTCTACTGGCAAGACCAGTCCTGATCTTGAGGAGGCATGCTGTGAATTAATCTTTCCCAAAGCATAAGGTCAACAGAATCAACATGAAGTTCTATGGCCACTGGCCCAGTCAGAGTCAGGTGCTGGCTCTTCATCCACAGGATCCAGGTTCAGTCCTAATTTCTATATTCATATATTTTGATATTTTTTCATGTGTTGTTTGGTTGTTTAAGCTGGAAGTGTGGTTTCCATTTGATAACATGCAAAATGAATACACTCCTTCAGAATGGACACATTGCCTTAATCTAGCCATTCTCCTTGCTGGATGAATCTTGCCCTCAATTCTATTCTATTAGTTTAAAATCTTGAAATTCGCTGAGTAATTTTCTTCAGGCTTACCAACCTGTATGTCTGAATGAACTCTCAGTACCTGTGCTGTATTACTCTATCCTACCTATCAAAAGGTTTACAGTTTCATAATGAGCCCATATTTTGCCTGTAACTATACCCATTAATAACATGCCCTGCACACAATCAACAGTATTGAGTCATCTCAATACTTTCCCATTTCAGTGGAGTAGGCCTCAAGTATTCTCTGTCCTGTCGTGGCTAATGGTGCAATATCCAGCACAAGCTTTTTCACTAGTTATGTACACAGTGTCCAGCACAATCTTAAACACAGTCTATGTGGTGACCATTTATCAGATCCACTCCAATACATAGCTGTCAGTACTCTGTTTTCCCTCCCCCACTTTAAGGTCTACATCATCAAAACTCCATATATTCAACATATTTCCATGTTTTATAAAGTAAAAAATAGATCTTTCCAATAAAAGGTGAGAATGGGATGCCAGTGCTAGACGACAAAAGACCAAAGTTACACTGATACATAGTTGCTTTCTGTGCCTAGGGTAGAAATGTTAAATATGCTAGTTTTAATTAACAATGCCTCACTGCATTAGGTAAAGCCTGCTTCATTTCAGAAGGGCTAACGATATTTTCATTGAATTAAAACTATAGTAATTAAATCTCAAGAGATAATTACATACCTTGAAATCTTTGCTTCAAGTAGAAGTTCTTCAAAGGAAAAGGTGACATCTTTCATAGAATATATTATATCTTATGTTCAATACATAGATATCTATACATTGACATTTTATTAAGATTAAAAAACTATCCCTGACATTAGACTGAAGGCTGCATTAACATTATGATGACTACTTTGGAAAATAAAACAGCGGAAAACACAAAAATGTCACAAGTGGCACTTGTTACAATTCACTTAGGTAAATATAATCCTCTTCAACTCAAAATTCTCCTGTTAATTACCCTGATATTCACAACTGTTCTATACACAACCTACAGGCTTTTCTCCATATTTGAAATGCATATTTTTACATACAAAATTATTTAAGAATCCACTAATAGAATGATCTTAAAGGTCTATATCCTTCCTTCTAAGGAAAAGATAAAAGTCTCATGGAATTTTCAAAAATTAATCATTCCTTACTTTGAAAGAATATAGGCAAGCAGTGTTAATAAGCTGAAAAAAAATTTCTGAAACATTCCTGAACATTAAAATTATAAACCCTCATCTAATCATCATGCATTCCCTGTTGTTTGATTTGGCCAAGGTTTCTTAAAGCTCTGACCACTAGTAAAACTGGCATTAATCTGGTAGTCTTAAATATTGTAAAACTGCTATCACTTCTACAGCCCTTCAACTAAAGCTCTAGTTATAAAGAAAGTGAAAAAGAGAAAATGGATCATAAGAACCTGAGTTTGGGAAGGGGGGCCTCTAGAAGGAAGCAAAGATCAATAGGTTCTGGGGACACAACTAAACTAAGCACGTGCAATTCCCAAACGTGAAGAAGCCTGACTAGCCTGGTTCTGGCTGACACCATGCAGGCAACGTGAGGGCACAAGCCAGAGAACCACCGTGAAGGTGGTGAGTGACTCCTGCTGTTTTAATCTGGTGCCACTTTCTGTCTACGGAAAGAAAATCAACATTTTTATTAGACACTTTTCTCAGTTTCATAGTGGGAAACAAATCAGTTTTTGAAGAGTCCATGAGACTTTTTTCTTCATCTTCCTGCCTTTTGCATACCGCTTAGCCAAATGTGAACAGAACAGCTGGGCTTGAAATCTCTCCCAGGTTCAATGGGAAAAGAAGGTTAGCCATTAATCTCCTTCAAGCTTCCAAGCCTTGAGAGAACACATTAAGACCTGGGATGGTCGGGCTGGTTCCTGCTTCTCAAATTTGGCAGAAAAATATCTCCATCTGTTTTCCTTGGGCCTTTGAAAATCAGTGTCTGACATTTTAAAGCCCTGGTTACTAGAGATAGCACTCCTTCCACAGGGAAGAACACACAGAGCAACCCCTGGGCACAGCAGGGGGTTTCCTTACGGGGAAAACCTACCTCACCCCTTAGACATCTAAAACACAGGTCTGTACTAGATGTGGACACAACGGAAGCCATAAGGGTAAGAAACAAGACTAGAGCACCAAGGAAAATAACCATACCTGCAAATTAAACGGATTGCGTTCATGCTCCAGTTGTTCTTTTCATTTCTGACAATTTTGATGCTGATAACCTCTCTCTCAACTCCACTGTTCATGGTTGGGCTCACACACCCTCTTAATCTGTTAATTATCTGTATTAGTTTTTCATAAAATACTATATGCTTTTAGCGGGAACCCAACCAAGATATTTTTTTTGTTTCATACTTTCACATGAATAACTTCCAGTGAGCAGATTTCATCATACAGAACACAAAATATACTTCCTACATAAATATCAATGTCATGCATCCATTTCTTGCAAAGCAAATTATGCTTAATCTGAAATTTTATTTATTTTTATTTATTATTTTATTAATTAGTTTTGTATTCAGTGAATACAGTCAAGTTAGTACCATTGTTAGGTTCACCCATGTCCTACCCCTTCCCCTGGCCCCTCCTTGTTGAGGTATATGGGTCGTGCCTTGTGGAGTTAGCCCACAGTTATGGGTAGGGGAAATGTCTCTGCGTATCATGACCCAGTGTGTGTCTCTGACATTCTTTCCAGCCCCTCTTCCACAAAATTTCCCTGAGGCGTGTTGGGTTCATTTTGAGTCTGCTTCAGTGATGTGGTGTAGGGAGCTTCTGTGTCTTAAATTAAAGATGTTCAAAAACAACAGAACATTTTATGGATAAAGATGTTCTGCTTTCAAAATTATGCTCAACAAACTTTTGCTGTGTCTTCTATTAGAACACATGAGCCTAGAGCTGAGGTACCACAAACTAACCTGGGGCTATTTCAAATGGTCCTGCTTTAAAAATTGAGAAATACTACATGTGGAGAATCTAAATGGCTTTTTTTTTTTTTTCATTTTCTTCTCCCCTTACCAAAATCAATCAAATTACAATGGCTATCCAGAACAGTATGAGAGAAACCTTATCATTCATAACACATATAAACCAAACAGCAAGGAGGCACCCCAGACCAGCATGGCATGCAGAAAAACAACAAAGGAAGGAAAGAATACAAACTGCCTCTTCCAAGAAAGACCAGAGCAGGAGAGCTGAAGGCTAGCAGACAACTGTGATCTAATGAAAACTGAGGGAGAATAAGATGAATGGTGAAACCAGAAGGAAGGAAACAAGATAGAGAAATAAGGAACCCCAGATACACTGGGACATAAACATCAAAGTTTTCCATGGCTGTAATGAGGGATTCAAAAACCAGGAATTATTCAATTTGCTCTTTAGACACAAAAACTAGATTCAAATGATTAAAGTGTGTTTGTGATAGTATTTGACCCTAAAATTCAACCCTCTTCCATGTTTGTTATATATCAGAGCTAGAAAATGAGTCAAGATAAGTCAGTTCCTACATTGATTTATTGCTATCCAATTAGGAAGCTCTTGGATCACTGATCAGAAATGAAGATTAAAGGAAAAATATATATACTATAAAGGCTAAAACTTCGCAATCCTCTCTCACACTCGACTACACAAAAAGATATGCAGAAGCTAATTTAGTATAGGTTATAAATCACCTCAAGTGCTACAGAAAAAAACACAGATATTCACATTTGGACATGTTTCTTCTAGACTTTGGTGTATTGTTATCTCACTGATAAAAGTATGTTTCAAATGAAGCTAATAGTGCCCTTAGTTTGACCATCTACACTGAATAAATATAGCCAAGGTAAAGCAATGCTTACACTAGAATGGAACACAGTACAGACCTGAATAAATATTGCTCTTACAATTGTTACTCAGCCTGCCTTACGCTAATTGCCTAAGCCTTAGTAAAGCCACAAAGATATTGGTCAACATCAAGACATGAGTAACTAACACCATGAAGCTAAGGGATCTGACCTGTCCTGACAGCGCACTTAATGACCACTGCTGTGGTCATTACAGGACATTAGTACTTCCACATATTAGCTACAAAATCTAGTGGTTAAAATTACAGTTTTATCTCTTTAGTTTTAGAGTAATACACAAGGAAAGGATGTGCAGAAAAACAAAGATGTAAAAGTTAGGAAGGTAAAACAGCCCTAATATTAGTTAGGTCAGAAAATGATATACCTATTTATTGATAGGTGTTAATATAAATATTTTATAAGTTTCTGTCTGTTCAGTACTCTAGTTGTAGCAAGATCTACAAGCCAGCAATGAAGGAGTCAACAAGCATAGGAAGGCCAGACACATAAAGGGTGAATTGCAGCTCCTCTACTGAGAAGCTATAATATCTAGCACATCATAACTTGCATAAGCCTCAATTTTTCTTTAATATATCAGCTCATCTGATGTCCCAGGATCACTATGATGATTCAATTAGATGATGTAGGTAATATTTTATATGATGAATTTCTATATAATATAAATTTATTACTACTACCAATATGCAGCTCAAGAGAGGAAACAACCTCAGAAATAATGAAGAATAAATTTGATTAGGTGTGAGGTTTATTAGATCACAGAATACTATTAAGGTTCATTAACTTAACTTCAAATGTACATTTTTAAACTTATTTATCCAAAGTGTTGGCTGGCATTTTTATAAGTACTCATTAAACAGGAAAACAGAATTTAATCAGACAATAAATTATTTTCTTTCCTTTAAGCATACATAGTCATATAGATAAAGCAACAGTCATGTTTCTACATAAGCGATTTTTAAAATAATAATAATCATAACTTATCAGTCTACAATTGTCAGGAATTACATAGGTCCAAATTTTCTTGAACGACAGAATGTCTAAGTAGAGATTTAAAATGAGAATGGGAAACTGTTTTCTCAGTTGGAAGACTCCGGAAAAGAGCTTCCTTGCAAGCCCCAAATGTATAGAGCATCAAAATACCACAGAAGAAACAAACAAGCACCAAGAAAGTCATCGCACTGAGTCCCGTATTAAAGAAAAATATGTCGTAAAAAGTGATATCTGAATCTAATTTTTTCAAATAATTCTTTATCTGGTGATCACCCTGAGAAAATTGTAAATTGCTTATGATTGGATAAATTATCTCTCAAATGTCTGAATTGAATAGTCTTTGTAAAGCAGATATAAGACCATAACAATACCCATGGGATGCTGGAAATGAAATCAATTTCACCTGATATTTCCAAAAGTTCTGAGTCTTCCCTTATTGCCCATTACCGCTTGATTTTCTGCTCAATCTTTGATCAAACTGCTATTATAGAAAACTCATTGTTGCTTTTGCCCCCATTGGTTTCATTTTAAATAAACTTTAGTATGACTAAACAAACTACTGAAGCTACTCAAATAATAGAATTAGTCAAATAAACACGTAAATGATTTTTCATAACTCATAACTTAACATTATCATCATTGAGTTATTACATGGTAAATGGTTGCAGCCACCAGCAAGATGTGACAATTTCAGCTGGGTATTACATACATAGTAGACACAAACCGGCCAAAAAGATCAATGGCAGAGCACATTAAGAGGCAGACTAGCATGCCTGCTCATGTTCTTAAGAAACCACCAGTGAAATATAAGATGGAGAACATTATACTTACATGCAGTCCTCTCAAGGAGAAACTATATGAACGAATACTTTGACAAGTCCCATAATGAAAGGACAATCTCCAGTGTCCAAGCAGCTGTGCGTGGACTTCCAGGAAGGAAGGTGTGGACTCACTGAGCAAACCATGCACATTGGACAACTCCACCTCCCCACTCAATAATATTCCTCCAAGTGTTGAAGGAAGAGAAATCAGGCATGGTGGTACACACAAGGAATCCCAGCACTTGGGAGGATGGGTCAGAAGGATTTAAGTTCAAGGCCATGGAGGCCAGCCTGTATATACTATATAAGCAACACATTTTCAGCTGAAAAATAGGCCAAGAAGCCACTACCTTAAATTCAGGAAGAAATGAGAGTAGACTGCTCATCCTTAGTCCATCTTATGAAGACATGCTTTAAGTAATCAATAATCTTAGGAGAAAGTGAACTTTTATTTTAAAAAGGGGAGAGGAATAAAAGGTATAAAACCAAGATTTCAATATTAAACTGATTTTAGATATATAACTATATAACTATATGTGTGCATGTATATATATATGTATATATATACCCACTGAGTGATTTATTAACAATATAAAAAAAGAATAGTGGGCTGGAGAGATGGCTTAGCAGTTAAGCGCTTGCCTGTGAAGCCTAAGGACCCCGGTTCGAGGCTCGGTTCCCCAGGTCCCACGTTAGCCAGATGCACAAGGGATGCACGCGTCTGGAGTTCGTTTGCAGAGGCTGGAAGCCCTGGCGCGCCCATTCTCTCTCTCTCCCTCTATCTGTCTTTCTCTCTGTGTCTGTCGCTCTTAAATTTAAAAATAAAAAAAAAAAGAATAGTAAAGAATACTTACCAAGAAATAGCAGCATAAATACAAGTTTTATACCTAGAATACAGAGGCTGACCCCGTGCTATAGAGAAAGCATTGTTGCCAGTTACCTATAACAGAAAATGGCTTAGGAAAACATCCAAGTTGTCACTTGAACATTCAAAATTAATAATTTAGTTAAACATGAATTAGTCTCAGAAAATTTTGATTTCCAAGTGGAACACCCCACTACCCATTAGAGCAATTGCATTTCGCTGACACTAGAGTATAAGGGGAATTCCCAAGGCTGTCTGTTCCCTGTAACATCAAGACAGCTCATTCTTTCAGGAGAACTTTGAAAATGCCTTTACTGTTGCTGCAGCTGAAGGGCAAAGTAAACACCTCAGACCAAGCCCTCCAGCCTCTCAGGGGCCTCACAGTTTGAAAGTTACAATTGGCTCCCTTGTCAAGATGTCAACAGATAACAGGGGAAAAAATCTCAATTATAAGTTTTATGTCAATTGCCTGTCCTCCTGAAGATGCAAATCAAATGGTCACACGCTATTTAACTAGTTACCAGCATAAAGACCTCCGTAGAGTTCCTACTCACCCGGCAGCCAAAAACTGATGACAGCTGTTGCTGGCACTGACTTGTGCTGGTTCTGGAGAGTGAATTCAGCTCATTCTTTTCCAGCTCTGCACGGTGACCACAGGTCAGTCACTTTCACTAGCCATGGTGGGAGTATTTATACCACAGAAACAAATTCTTGCCCCCTTGAAGCATACTGATTGCTAAACCTTTACCAACATACCACTACTCAAAACATTCTTTTCCTAAGTGCTGAGAAGCCGGCCTTGACTGCTTCCCATCTCTCAAGTCTGGAAGAGTTCTCCAGGATATCTATAGTGCCAACACTTTCAAATCTAAAAGCTCACTGTCCCCAGGGAAACACACCTTAACAGCATCCTTACTGTCACTGAATTATACCTGGGGTGGACACTTTTTTTTAAAGTCAGCTACTGGCATGCATTGCCCTAATATTTCAGTTCCATGCTTCCTGACAGATGGGAATCTAATTACCACTCTCCCTTTCACCCACTCAGCAATCTTTGACTATTCCATCTTCAATTCAGTAAGGCACATAGATTGGCCCTGACTGCCTCCTCTAGTCAGGATTTCATCTGTATCCTGAGGCTGATGCCTGTTTACATGTAGTAAGGAACAATTACCATTACCCATAGCTCTGCTTCTTATAGCCCCAGCCCCTGCTTTGTGAGTATTGGCAATAAAAAGATGACCAGCACAGTCCTTCTTCCAAAGGTCTGTGAGGTCAAGGTGTAAGAAACAGATGTTTAGACAACTGCTTTACACCGCATTTTTAAGTAAGCTTGCAGAAGAAGTAGAAACAAGAAAAATTTGAAACTTCCGAAGAAATTTTTAAATGTATGATTTCCCATTACATGGATTCTTTAACTAATTTACTTAGTACCCACAGGAAGGCAGGGACTGTGCAAACTTGTCATTGGCCACAGAAGAATAGAAATGTAATGGCAAATGCCCCCATGCAACCATGGAAGTTAAACCATGTTACTAGCAACATGTAAAATGCTACTCAGCAGTAAGAGACATTTTGGCCCTTAAAACTATATATGTGGTTATAATAAATAATATATAGATTAAAAACCAACACACCTATAAACTGTTATTCTTTCAAATAATAATTTTCTTAGTCCCTCTTAAAGATGATGCTAATAAAATACATTCTATCGACTACTATATGTTGCAATGAAAGAAAAACTGGACTTCCTGTGTTGCTGGAGACAGGAAATTAAAGCAGTAATTTTGGTCAGTAGCATCAAGCAGACCAGAAAGCGCAAGAGTGAAAGTGTACCCAGTAGCCAAATCCATGGGCTCAGTTGTACATCCACTCTGCCTGTGCACTAACTCACACACAGATTCATTACTGAAAGGTTGTAGAACTTGCCTTTCCCGCCCTTTCACCATTAGAATCTTAGTCTAATATGAAGATAGTTCACTGTATTGCCAACAAAGTAACACCTCAAAAATAAAGTTCTAGGACAGTAAAGCATAAGCCCAAGGTCACACAAGACCTCGGAGTTCTCTTCAGTGTCCTCAACCTGATGGAAATGGATGCAAGTCTAATACCAGCTAAAACCGGTCTTTTTGTTGTTGTTGTTTAAAGAGAGGGAAGGAATACTTTAATGTGAATTGCACTGTAAAGCAAAGGCAATATAATGGTAGTTCTGGAATCCCATAAACTTTGAATAAAAATGGAGTTGTTCATACTTATTGCTTTTTTATAAAGCTCTTCTAGATGCTTGAAATATGAAAGCCGCTACTCTACATAAAACTATATTTATTCTATAAAGCTGTGTTCTAAATATATAACACTTGGGTACATTTCATGGCATTTTAAAATGCATTGTTTTTTGAGACTGGCATTTACTGGTGATCTCAGGGGTAAAGACTTATAAAACAGTGTCACAACTGAAACTGTGATGAAACATAATTTCATCACAGAATCTCATTTTTGCGAGAGTATTTTTATCTTCAAATAAAATTAAACAACAGCAAAACATCCTCATACATCTCTAGGTCACTAGTTTATAGATCTATTACTGTAGACTAAATTGTCCCTCTAAAATTCATATGTTAAATATTAATAAACACCATGATGGTATTAAAAGTCGAGGTGATTTGGGGTAATTAGATCGTGAATGAAATTGAAGCCAGAGATCTCCCTCCTTCTTCCATGATGCAGATACTGCCATCTATGCACAAGAAAGCAAGCCAACACCAGACATGGACTTGCCAGGCACCTCGACCTTGGATTTTCCAGCCTTCATAACTGTGAGAAATAAATTCTCTCATTTATACACCAGTTATTTTCATTTTGACATAGCACCCCACAGCTATAGCAATCAATATTTAACCTACATCTTTCAGAATGATTTTTAAATGCCTGAAATAGAAAATAACCTTTCCAGTTTCTTCCACATACTATTTAGTTAACTTGTTGTAAAAGTATGGTTATTTCTATATTCAGTTTTCACTGGTTTTAATTGTGACCATTAGCAGCATAATTAAATTTATCAGAAATGATTGCATTATGTAGGTCCCTATTGCCATTTCAATAACAAACTAGAAATACTGAAAAAAAATAAATGATTTCAAGTGATTGTGTTTAATAATGGAGATCAACCAATATCTAAAGGGATGCTACCAATCTAATTATATTTTAGTAATACTTTTTCAAAACATAGGTTTGAAACCTATTAATGAGTCCTAAAATCAATTAAATAGTTCATAGCATACATTTTTAATTAAAATGGTAGGCTAGGATGAAATAGGAGTGTTAGAATGCATCACATCTATAATCAAAGTATCTTTTCATGAGCATATTTTCAAGTTAGCTTGAGTATGTGTGAGTATATTTGATGGCAATCCAAATGTATTCATTATTATAGGTTACCACCAAAATCTTTGAAAGTCATGGAGCTATTATGCATAAGTACAAATATAGAAGTAAAATGCAAACTGTTATTCTTTGCTTCTACATCATTACTTCCTATTTAAACCTAATAATTCTCACAATATCAAAAGTTCTAATAAGTAGAGAAAGAGCATTCTCTGCATTTGAGTCCAAATCCATTACTGATGTTATTACTTACATTTTTTGTAAGCTAAGAATAATTTTTCTCTCCTCAGACTCTTTTCAGAATGTGTAGACATAACTTAGGAAAATTAAACCATTGCATACAATCATCAGGGCGGGATGTAATTAAATTTAAATTATCATTATTTGTACATAACTGTTGCAACACTTTTCTTGGGGTAGGTATACTTCTATTGTCCCCAGTGTAATGACAGAACAGAGAAAGAATCCTGTCAGACTCCATTTTGATTAACCACTAACATCACTGGAGTAAGAGTGAGAGGTTACCTACAGGAACATGGGTGACTCGGGCAGCTGATCACTGAAAGGCCCAATGGCTGAGGAGATGAGCAGTGCCAGAGGGCTCTGCACAAATGTGACAGCTACACAACTGAAGACGTTCCTCCTTCCCAGCAATTGCTCATCACCTATGACACACTGAGCAATGACAACATCCCCTAGCAGGCTGAAGAAGTGCTGCAATATCCCCCAAGATTGCCAGAAGATTAGCTGTACTTTGTTTAGGGTGTTTCCACCCTGTCTATAGTTTTCTTCTCTCACACTATCCTTTCCTGGACTCAGTGTCAAGAGTGAACTTTACCTCTCATCATTGTTCTCTGGAAAGACTGTGGCAGAATGTTGGAAGAGTTTGTTCTTTGAATGTTGAGATAACTTGTACTGATTTGATTTAATGCTTATAAAATTATTCAAATTTTTAAATTTAATCTTCAATTTTAGTAGAACATGATTTCTTTTTTCTTTTCTTTTTTTTTTTTTTTTTTTACATTTTGGGTTAAGTTTTCAACTTTATAGCCATTAAAGTTTTCAGTCTTTCTCATTTTTTTTCTTTCTCAATTGTGTGCCCTTTTCAAATTTTTAATTTTTCTTTTCTCTTGATCCATCTTGCTAAATGTTTGCTATTTATATTTGTCTTTTCAAAGAACCAAATAGTTACTTCATTGTTCCTATCACTGAAAGTGATTTCTTCCTAAATTACTGTTAATTTGGGTTTACTTTACTACATTATTATTATTTTTTTTCCAAGATAGTGTCTCACTCTAGCCCAGGCTGACCTAGAATTCACTATGTAGTCTCAAGGTGGCTTTGAACTCCTACCTCTGCCTTCTGAGTGCTGAAATTAAAGGCATGTGCCACCGTACTCTACATTCTTCCTTTAATTTATTAAGTTCTTTCTCATTCCATTTTATACTTTAGTTAATTTAGAAATTATGAGATTTGTTCCTTTTCTTTCATAATCATTAAGATTTAGCTATTCCTTCTTAAAAAGGTAAAACCAAAAATTACTCAGAATTATTACCCTCCTTTCAAGGAAAGTAAATGTGTGGCTGGAGAAATGGTTCGGTGGTTTAAGGCATTTGCTTGAAAACTAGCCAAGCCAGGTTTGGTCCTTTCCAGAACCCACACAAAGCCAGACACAAAGTGGTACATGTATCTGTACTCCCAAGGTGCTTGGAATAATGGATTCATAGCTAGGAAAATGAATTTGCAGTGACCAGAAACACTGTATAAAAGAAGGGAGATGAACAGACACCTTGAGGCTGTCATCTGACCTCTACAGGCACATCATGGCATGTGCACTTGTGTGCACACACACACACATCCATATAAACAGACACACATTAATTGACTATTATTTTTAAACACATGAAATTGCAGACACTTTAATTTTGTCACACTGCACCATTTACTATATGCTATTGCCAGTTCTGTAAGTTCCATCATTTTTATATCACTAATGAGACCTCGTTAATAATGATGCATGGGGGGTGTCAGTCTGCTTTGAACACAAAGGTCTGGCTTTCTTCAGTTTTCATTTCCTCTTGCATTCAGCATTCCCTTGACAGTTATGTAAGTCATTACTTAGAATTCCCTGTAGTTAAAGATTGATTGATGGCAAGTTTTAATTGTCTTTAAAAATCTGTGTTCTTCAGGCCGGAGAGATGACTTAGCAGTTAGGGTGCTTGCCTGCAAAGCCTAAGACCCATGTTTGACTTTTCAGACCCCACATAAGCCAGATGTGCAAAGGTGAAGCAAGAGGACACATGCCCACTAGGTGGCGGAAGTGTCTGGAGTTCTATTCAGTGACTGAGGCCCTGGCACAACAATTCTCTTTCTCTCTCTCTCTCTCAAAAAAAAAAAAAATCTGTGTTGTGATGGAGGGATGATCTAGTGGTTAAGGCATTTGCCTGAAAGCCAAAGAACCTAATTTCAATTTCCCAGGATCCATGTAAGCCAGATGCACAAGGTGGTGCATGTGTCTGGAGCTCATTTGCAATGGCTGGAGGCCCTAGTATGCCCCGTCTGTCTGTCTGTCTGTCTGTCTCTCTCTCTCTCTCAAATAAATAAATAAAACTTTTTAAAAATATGTGTTTTTCAAAAAATTTTGAAAGAATGATTTTCTAAATACAAAATTGTTTTCTTTGACTCATTTTTTAGATATTATTCCACTGTCTTCTGGATTCCATTCTTGTTATTGAAAAGCAAACTATGTCATTCCCTTGTACAGAATCTGCCTTTACTTTCTAGCTGATGGTAAGATCTTTATATTATCATAATGATGGGCCTCAAGTATTGATTTCATTATGTTTACTTAGAATTCCTAGGGTTTTCTTAACCTAAGAATTAGTATTTTACACCAGTTTTTGAAAATGAAAACATTCTGCCATCATTAAAATGTGGTTTACATTCATTATCTTTGTACTTATTAAATTTATCAAAAGCTGTCCAAAAAATTTCTAGCCATGAGTTTTTCAAAGCTTGCTTCTGTCTCATTCTTTCCATTTTCCTCCTAAAACTTTGGTTAGATAGATATCAAGCCTTTTGTTCATAATCTTCTTTTCCAATACCAGCAGTATATAGTATATGCTGGGCTTTGACCTAGACACTGAAATATAACCCTGCAAGTCCTTCCTACCTACATTCTATCAAGGCTGGGGGACTAGACACTGTGTCTCCCAGCCTCTTCATCGAGTACAAGAGGAGTTAGTTGGAAAGAAGGGATTCAGTGGATAGGAGGTGGAGAAGGAGGACAAAAGAAGGTAACAGGGGAGGATTATGACCAAAATGTATTTTTAAAAATACTATAATAAAATAAATAATAATAATAAATAAAATAAAAAATAATAAATACTACAAAGAAAAATCAAGCTCAGAAGTGATGGTTTCTGTTCTAGAGGGGAAGATCAGGGAATATCACCAGTTCAAGGAATCATGTGGACAGAAACCTGAAAAAGAAAACACTGGAAGAGTAAGCCATCTGAAGAAAAATGTGCAAAGTAGAGTCAAGCGTAGGAAGGTAAGTTCACCCTGAATAAGTTCTTTAGGGGAGTGCATGGAGGGGGTGTGCACACGCTCATGTGCCCATGCCCATGTGCCCATGCCCAGGTGTATACATGTGGGTAGTGGCCTAAAGTCACCATCAAATGTTTTCCTCACTCACTTTCCACCTAATTCTTTGAGACAGGATCTCTTACTAAACTAAGAACTCATCCATTTGGATGCACTAGTTAGCCAGCAAGCCCCAGGGTTTTCCTGTCTCTACCTTCCCAGCACTGGGATGACAGGTGCTTGCCATCCCACCTGGCGTTTTATGTGGGTGTTAAGGATCCAAACTCAGGTCCTCATGCTCGTCACCTCCCCAGCCTCCCTCTTCAGACCTCTTCATAGGCCACAAGCTCCACAGCTAAATCTTATGCTGGGGCTGTCCACTAGTTTTAATATCACCAATTATATTTAGATTATTCGTCCTTGCTCATCTCTTAATCCCTTCCTTTGTCTCCTCCAACTATGTTAAATACATTTATATGTTTGTAGCAGATTATTTTATTATCTGAAGGTTACTTGTTTCAAAATACTATAGCCATAAATATAGAACGTTTAAACAATGTATTTATTGTCTCACAGTTTCTTGGGTCCAAGAGTTGGGGCCTTGGCTCTCAAAGCTGCAGTAACCATGGTGCCCTACAGAGTTGTAGTTTCATTTGAGACCTAATGTAGAGAAGAACTACATGATTCACATGGTCATTGGCAATATTCAGTTTTCTGCAGCATTACAGTATTACATCTCAAGTCCTTGGTTTCTTTCGGCCTTTGGAACAGATTCCTTAGACAATGTCAATACAGCATCAGGTATCATAACCACCAAGAGAAACATTCGACCATCTGAGCCATATTATACTAGGAAGAGCCACATTTAAGAGAAGGAGTGTGTGGAACTGGCAACCAGGGGTCATGGGGCCACTTCATAGTTCTATAAAACTAATTCTACTCCCTAATGTTTCTGATTTCCTCAACTGGGGCATTGTTTCAACTTTAAAGTCATTTTCTTTGTTACCTTATTTAAGAACATTCATAAAGTCCTACACAGAATAAATTTTTCATTTTCAGGAAAAATGAAATCCAGAACACATTAAAACCAGCTTTGAGCTTATGGTTTCTTAATGGGCCACATAAATGGAAAGAATTCAAATCTTAAACTTCCAAGAGGGCCATACTGCTTTTATAAATTCTCAAGGAACCATTTCTTCCCAACCCTCAAACCATTGTTAAGGTAACACATTTTTTTACCTTGCCTTTATGCACATTGAGTTCTTGCTGGTTTGCTTTTTTACTGTGGGTTTGGCCCTGAGTCTCTGAAACTGCCCCCTCTGGGTAGGACATGGGCTTTGTGTCCTTTCCTCTGTTCTGAGCAGCAACAAACAGAAGACCCTCTAGGCAGGTGCCTCTAGGGAAATTTTAAGTATTAAATATATACTTCTAAAAATAACATGGTACTGGAATAAAAACAGAAGTATAGAACAATGGAATAGAATTGAGGACCCGGACTTTGGGTCAAGTAACTACAGCTACTTGATATTTGACAAAGGTTCAAACAATGTAGGCTGGAAAAAAAAAAAGCACAGCATCTTCAACAAATGGTGCTGGACAAACTGTAAAACCATATGCAGGAGATTAAAACTAGATCCACACATCTTGCCAAGCACAGCACTCAAGTCCAAATGGATCAAAGACCTCAATGTAAGACCAGAAACTCAGCTACTACTGGGAGAAAATATAGGAGGAACTTTCCATGGTATAAGAATGGAAAAAGACTTCTTTAAGAACAAAACCCCAGTACCACAGGATCTTGAACAATCACTCAACCAATGGGATCACATGACACTGAAAAGTTTCTTCACAGAAAAACATAATAAGCAAAGACAGTGCGCGCTTCAGCAGCACATACACTAAAATTGGAACGATACAGAGAAGATTAGCATGGTCCCTGCGCAGGGATGACATGCAAATTCCTGAAGCGTTCCATATTTTTGAATGGGGTCTGCAAAAAAAAAAATAAGCAAAGCCAACAGATTACCCACAGAATGGAAGAGAATATTTGCTGACTATCCAACTGATATTAGAGGCCTAATCTCTATAAATTGCAAAGAACTCAAAAACCTAAACAATAAAAACTCAAACAACCCACTCAGAAAATGGGGCAAAGAACTGGAGAGACAATTAACAGAGGAAGAAATACAAATGGCAAACACACAACTAAGGAAATGTTCATCATCCCTAATCATCAGGGAAATGCAAATTAAAACAACTATGAGATTCTGCCTTACTCCAGTAAGGATAGCAAAAATTGAAAAATCTAATGAAAATAAATGCTGGTAGGGATGTGGAGAAATAGGAACCCTCATCCACTGCTGTTAGGAATGTACAATGGTACAACCACTTTGGAAAGAAATATGGAGACTCCTAAAAAAAGCTGACTATAGAGTTACCAACAGACCCAGTTATTCCCTTACTGGGCATGTACCCTAAAACCTTTAAACCACAAGCCAGAAAGATTTGCTCAAACATGTTTATAGCGCCTCAATTCATAATAGCTAAGAGCCGGAATCAACCCAGATGTCCATCATTAAATCGATGGATAACTAAGATGTGGTATATCTATTTTCATGATGGAATTCTACACAGCAGTAAGGAAAAATTACACAATGAAATTTGAAGAAAAATGGTCAAACCTGGAACAGATCATTCTCAGTAAACTCACCAAATCACAGAAAGATAATTGCCACATACTCTCACTCATCTGCAGCTCCTAACTTGAAAAAGATGCCAATATACCTAGCAAGCATCTCGAGGACTGAAAAATAGGGTGGGTGGAGAGGGAGGGAAGGGCAAGGGAGAGGTGGGCACACAAAACTGGACCCAAATGGCAATGGTACCATAAAATTCTACATCTTAAAAGACAGACCAAATGGTTGAACTTTCACCAGACCCTTACAGAAAACACCTGAGTCACAAGGCCCTGGAGAGGGTATGATGAAGACTAACCTTAATCTTCTATTTCAGTTTCTGTTTCTCGCTCCTCTCTCTACCTCTTTTATAATACTTATCTTTTTCTTCCCTCTCTTCTTGGGCACTGACCTGTAAATCCCAGTACCAGCAGGTGGCTATCATCCAAAATGAGCTCTTGATCAGAGAGACCTACAAGGCTTCCCAAAAGAAGACAGATTTCTGTCTTCTTTGATGACCCACCAAAGGTTAGTGGTAACCCTACTGCTGAAGACACCATATGTGGTTGACACATAACATGGAGTGACATGGCTGGAAGCTAGAAGAGAGTCAGTCCCCAGACAGTTAGCATGTCTAGTGCCAGAAGGTGCTCATGAGCGACTGGGGGAAAATTATCAATATTTATCCAAGCAACTCATGGTCTAATCTACTTAGCAGCAGACAACTTGATGTGATGCTCACAAAAGTGCAATAGTGGTGCACAGCTAGGGTGGGAAACCAACTGCTCTTGATTTGGCTAACTGATCCAAGGGCTCAGTGGAACAGAACCCATAGCTAGAGCTGGGAAACAAGTCTGAACCATATCCAAAAATGAGCCTGCTCTCCATTATCAAGCTTCCACCAGTCGTGGGCTAGAAGAAGGCCTACATCTATTAAATTCTAAAAAATAATGGTTATCGCATTTATCTTGTGTGAACTTTACTCTCCATTGAAGAATCTGCTTCTCTTTTTCAGATACACACAGATCCTGAGGAGAGAACCACCCGATCATACCTCAAGAGAGCCCCAGCTGAAACTAAGAATAATTGGGGAAAAAAGCAAGAGTGCTGTTTTCTTCATGAACCTGGCACCAGCTCAAGGGTAAAGAAGATAGATACAGCGAAACAATCAACTCCTACCAAACTAGATATCCAGAGATACAGAGGCTCCCAAGACCTCATCACTGAAACAGACCTAAAATGAACCCAACATAGCTTAGGGAAATTTGCGGAAGAGGGGGCAGAAAAAATGTTAGAGCCACACGCTGGGTCATGATACACAGAGACATTTCCTATGACCCATAACTGGTGGCAAACCCCACAATCCATGACCCATATACCACAACAAGAAGGGTCCCTTTGGAGAGGGGAGGACAGGGAGGAGGCTAACAATGGTACCAACTTGACTGTACTCACTGAGTGTAAAACTAATAATAATAAATAAATGAAATGAAAAATAAATGTTATATCCTTCATGGAGTGGTAAACAATTAGTCACCATTGTAAGAGAGAAACACACATCATTGCTATAGTCTCCAATTTAATCCAACTATCACTAAGAAGAAACAGGGAAAGCTACAAGGTGCCAATGAGATGTAAGAAGGCGTCAGTCATTCATTTGTTCAGCATCTGTCAAATCCATCATAAAACGTTTGCTACATCTACCAATGATGTAACCTGTCTTCTAGTTAGGGAACTCAAGCAACCTGCATCCGAATGGGGAGACAGAGAATAAGATTCAGAAGAGTATTAGACAAGGATATGGGCTTTCCGCATGACCAGTCAAAAGGTTAAGCACCTTCACTTCCTCAGTATGTGGAATAAATTTTTAAGACTGATTTTTCTTTAAGATTTTTTTCTTGATTTTCAGCATTATATTGAAGTATTTGATGTTTTGAGGTACTTTGCCTATTTAGCTTTGCTATTTCAGGAATAAACCTTCCAAGAGTCATGTTCAAGAGGTCCTAGAAAAAAAAAATGCACAGGAAGCTTGGTGAGACTGTTTTCAGTCTTAGGTCTTAAGCAGGAAAGATGAGGGATGCTCAAAGTTCAAGTATCTCCCAATCTAGTTTATGAAGGCCAGAGGTTGAAGCCAAAATTTACAGTGACAGATGGAGCTCATATCGAAGTACTTGACCTGGAAGTTTGTCTCATGGAGGGCTAATCAGTGATTCAGCAATGCAGGTTCCAGCCCAACCTGGTCTCTCTCAAGCCTGAAACTACCTGTGAGACCTAGCATCACTATCCTTTGATCCTAGATTACTTGGCATGGTATGGAGAGGTGACTCCACCTAGATTAACTTTTTGTTATTGTATAGCAAATTTTGTAACTTAAAGCAAGTGCAATTTATGGTCCCACATTTCTCTAGGAAAAGAAAAAAAAAAAACACGAAGTCCCAGCAAACAGAAGACAATGTATTTTGACATACTACTCCTTTCTTGAGCCTCTAGGAAGAAGCCAGCCTTGGATCATTTATGTTGTTGACAAAGCTAAAAGCCCTGCAAGTGAGCTACAAAGGTCTCCATCATCCTGATGGCTATAAACTGAAGGCCTTTCTCAGCTTTTCAAAGTCATATATTCCGCTACTCATGGCCCTCCCTTCTGGATTTCAAAGCTAACAAAAGAGGTTGGAATCTCTCTCACATTTCACACTTTATATCCTTCTTCTGTCTCATCTCTTTGACCCAGCAAGAAATGGTGTTTTACCTTTAAAAGACTCAGGTGATTAGAGGACCCACTTGACTAACCTGGGAAAATCTCCCATCTCCATCCTCTTTTGCTCAATCATATCGTTTGCAGGGTAAGGTGTCATAGCCACAGCTCTGAAGATTGAGGCACAGTCATTGTTCTATCATACAGCCCAGTGGTTTATGCTACCCCATGCTGCTGGTTAAGGATCAAAGCTGCCCTCACTGGGCCAGAGAGATGGCTGAGCGGTTAAGCGCTTGCCTGTGAAGCATAAGGACCCAGGTTTGAGGCTCGATTCTCCAGGACCCACGTTAGCCAGATGTACAGGGGGGCGCACGCATCTGGAGTTCATTTGCAGTGACTGGAGGCCCTGGCGCGCCCATTCTCTCTCTGTGTCCCTGTCACTGTCACTGTCAAATAAATAAATTTAAAAAATAAACAAAAAAAATTTTTAAGAATTTTTTTTCTAAAAAAAAGCTGCCCTGAGTAAAACCACAGTATAGCTTAGAAGGTAAAGAACATCGGTCTCTGGTCATACACAGTACAAAATGTAAGACTTTAAGTGATCACAAGAGTTAAGCCACTACTACTTGAGTGATTTTAGAGAGTTTCAATGCAAGAAATAAACTTTTTAAATATAGTCATTAGAACAGAACTTTGTATTGGCATGCACACATTTTGTGATATAAAACTAACAATAACTTAGCCAACCACATAATATTAAGTTCCAAGTACACAACAGAGAACTGTTGTTTCCATAACAACTTAAATAATGACAAATTAAATTTTACACTAAAAATGCATTAACAATGCATTAATTTCTTTCCATAAGTTTATACTCTCTTCAGGATGATGGCCTTTTTGTAATACAAGTCTTTTCTATTAATTCAATCTGAAATGGCAAATGGAAAGCTCCTCTTTGTGATTTCTGAATACATTTACTTTTCTCTTTAATAGATTGGTTTCTTTCACAGTATTATGCATCCATTTTAGTGTTCTTATACACGATAGCTGCTTGGCAGAGGGTAAGACCAGTTATAATCTCTTACTGTTAAAATTTCCCCTTAATCTTAACACAAAAAAAATCATACAATTCCTGGTGCTAAACTAAACCAATAATTATAGTAATTGAACATTCATGTATCGACTTTGTGCTATGAATAAATCCAGAAGTCATACTCACTTATCTGCTAAGGGTTTTCCAAGTCCACAGAAATCTATATTGCATTTAGTTTGAGTCAATCTTTAGTTGGCCACCCAGAACTTGCTATAGCAATAGCACCCAGTCAGTATGCTAACTGAAAAGGCACCTTTGACAAATAGGCAGATATAGGGGCACTTAATTCTTATAGTCAACCCTAAAATACCTTAATATTTATTTAGTCAAAGCTACTCACATGGTAAATTCTTTATTATGAAAACAGATGTCAGTTGTTTGGATAATTTGCATGTGGTAATTAATAAAATCATAAAACATATAGGTTTCCTGCAATTATAAGAACAAAATGTGATCATTGTTTGTGATATTGATATTTGGAGAAATTAACCCAAACACAAAGAAGGTCAGTTGTTTTGTAGAAAAATGACTTTATGTATACAAACCAGATTGAATGATCTTATAGTCTATGGGCTAGACAAGAGAAGTAACAGTAAAAACCAGTGAGAACTATTTGTTGTTACTCTGTTACCAACACAGTGTTAGTTCATTAATATTCAGTAATGCAGTCCTTACAGCAACCACTAATTTATGTGACATAACCATTTCAGAGATTGGAAAATAAGTTTAGAGGAAATTTCAGAAATGTATTCAAGGTCCAATAGCTAAAGAATGAATAACATCATGCTTTAATCTGAGTGTAAAGTCTAAAGTCATGTTCCTTTTAAACTTCACTAAACACTTTAACTAACAGTTTTTTTTTTTATTCTGGTGGGGGGAGATGATTTTGTTTATTTTCCCATAATATGTGAATGTACATAGAGATCAGAAAATGTTTGTACCAACTTAAATGACCATTGTCAATGATGATCAGTTTTACCTATGCTTGGTCATCAGCAAATTGTCAGAGAATACTCAGAGCTAATCTGAGCCAAAAAGAGTAAAGGAGCTTAGAAGACATACATATCACACTGATCTGCCAGATTTTGGTTTTCAAATACGGCATCAGTGGATTTAAAACTGACTATGGCAGCTCTCACATTCTCTGCCCATCCAGAATGTTAATGACCATTGATTAACTCCCCAGCCCCTATTATCCAAAACAATCAATACATTTTCTTTATTATACAAAAAAAAAACTGACTATGCAAAGTCTTAACATTATTAACCCAAAGAGAAGTATGGTTCTATTTGATCACATTTAAACTACCCACTTTTGTCACATACATTATAATTGTAGAATGTAGAATGAAACAACATGACTGTAATAGTAATAAATAGTAAGGTTCATTGTATATTAACCCAACTGTAACAAAATAGTGGCCAACTCTAGCTTTAAGTGATGTGATTTCCATATAATGTACAATACTTCCAATAATCATCGCTGTAGAAATATCACTGGGAATCCTCACTCACACTGAATCTTCTAGTGCATTTGTACCATTTCATAAACTAGAGATACAGCTTCTGTTGTCTGTATTTTACTTTCATTAATATTCATTGGACTATTTTGAATAACAATATAAAGTTTTGGGAATGCATAAATCAATGCTATGTCTAATGTTACTTTAGGTAGTTTGTTTTTTTTTTTTTTTACTATATTTGAACATTATGCTCCCTCAAGATAGAAATTATGCAGCCTTGTTTTCCTCCAAGGAGCTTAGTTCTAGACCTAGTCATGGTAAAAATCATTTTCTGCAAGCTATTTTCATAATGAGTACAAGCTTTGCATGAAATTAGACTGCAATGTACAACTTGTGTATTTGATTTAAAAGGAGCTCATGAAGATGATAAACATGGTTTCTAGGAAAAACCTAAGCAACTAACAACGTCAATGATATTTTTATGAGGAGTAAATGGGAACAGGAGTGTCCAAATTACAGAAGTTAAATATTCAGCAACCTGGTACAAGCTGAAGTTCCGTGAATAATCACTGGCCATAGTGGAGAGACTCTGGGTTCTCATTTTCCTGCCTACTCGTAGCAATGAAAATGTCATAATGATGTTGGAAACTACACATTGAAAACTCCAAGTCACCTCCAGCCTCACAAAATCAGCACTGGCTGATAGGTGTGATAGAAAATCTCCTATAATAGGCCCAGAATCTAACACAGTATAAATATTTTTGCAGCCATCTGAGGTGGTTTGATTCGGATGTCTCCTATAAACTTAGGTGTTCTGAATGCTAGGTTCCTAGCTGATGGACATCTGGGAATTAACAACTCTTGGAGGGAATGTATTGTTGGGGGAGGGCTTATGGGTGTCATAGTCAGCCCCCCCCCCCCCTTGCTTGTGTTTGGCACACTCTCCTGTTGCTATTGTCCACTTTATGTTGGCCAGGGGGGTGACATCCACCCTCTGCTCATGCCATTCTTTTTCCCTGACATCATGGAGCTTCCCCTTGAGCCAAAATAAACACTTCTTTTTCCAAAAGTTGCTCTTGGTCTGGTGATTTCTGACAGCAATGAGAACCTGTTGCAACACTATCCTTAGTGTGTCTCAGTAGCACTCAAACGATGGATGATTAGTGGTAGTCATTTTTAAATCATGCACTTTGATTAGCCAAGAAACATCATGTGCTAATAAAAATTCTGATAGTGACATGGCTGAAGACATGGCTTAGGGGTCAAGGCACTTGTCAGCAAAGCCTAAGGACCTGTGTTCAACTCCCCAGATCCTACATAAACCAGATGCACAAGGTGACAGATGAGCAAGGTCACACATGCATACAAGGTAGCACACATGTCTGGAGTTCCATTACAGTGGCTGGAGGCCCTGGTGCACCAATTCTCTGTCTGTCTCTCTCTCTCTCTCTCTCTCTCTCTCTCTCTCTCTTTCACTCTCTCTCTCTTTCTCTCTTGCTCTCTCACTTAAGAAGAGGTCACTCTATTGGGCTTGCCTCAAAGAAAAACATTTCTGATAGTGCTGGGGTATGGCAGCACAAGCCTCTAATCCAAGTAGCAGAGGTAGGAGGATTGCTGCAGCCAGCCTAGGACTACAGAGTGAATTCCATGTCAGCCTGGGCTAGAGTGAGACCCTATCTTGAAAAAAAAAAAAAAAACCAACAGTGTAGGCATGTGTTTTGGTTATCACTGGGGGTAGAAGCAGAACTCTGAGTTCTGCCCATGGCATTTTTCACCTCAAAAATAGCACGTAGAGCTGTTTCCAGCTTGATTACCATCCATAGTGATAAATGAAAAATCAAGAACTTTTCTTGCTTATTGGTTACAGAATACACCAACCACCTCCAGAGCCACAGTGCTTTAGAGCTTGACACAATTAGAATTTTCAGCGCCATCTGTGAAGAACCAGAGCACGATGAAACTCTCCAGATAAACCCTGTCATTTCACTGTCACCATGGGCAATACTTTTTTCAGAAGGAAAGAATTGCTGAGAGTAAATAGAAAGCAAAAATGGAATTCCCCTTTCAACTGAAAGGTCAAATACCCCATTTTTATCCCTAGAATAGCTTTACTTCTTTTAATAGTAAAGCATCGGAAAAGGCTTTACCATCATTACAACATTAAAAGGAACTTTCAAGAAATAGTCAGATGTCTTTTAAGCAGTTAGGTATCAAAGGAAAACCTAATAAAACATTAGCTTTTTGCAACTAGATTGCATTTCTCTTTTTTTGATGTATTTTATTTATTTATTTGAGAGAGAGAAAGAAAGACAGAGAGAGAGAATGGGCATGCCAGGGCCTTCACCCACTGCAAACGAACTCCAGATACTTGCAACCCCTTGTGCATCTGGCTTACATGGGTCCTAGAGAATCAAGCCAGAATCTTTTAGCTTTGCAGGCCAATGCCTTAACTGCCAAGCCATCTTTCCAGCCCTAGATTTGCATTTCTTTGTTACTGAAATTATTTACTTCAACTTGACTATGTATCTCATTATTTCCCATCCCTTTTTAGTAACTTCTGGGTTTATATTTTGCTTCTTTCAACTTTTTTCTGAACAGGAAGGTTATTAGTCTCAGATCTTCAATTCAACAAACTCCATTCCACAAAACCACAACGATTCAATTCCATCGCCACTGGCCCATAATTACTTTTATAGAAGTCTTATTTATCTCTCTCACTTTGAAAATATAAACCCCAGCACAACTTGGGGCTGATCTTTATATTTTTTTTAACTATAAAAAACCTTGTACTGTGTGTTCTCCCACATACAGTGACTAGGTCTACAATGAGAACCTTCAAGAAGTTTTAAGTCACCGACACTCCACATGAGCTGCCCTTTGCTCCTATGGCCTCTCTTCAGCTGCAATGGTGCATCCTCATCAAAACAGGCAAATCAGTCACATGGGCACCATGGCACTAACAAAGCTGCAGGATGGATTACTGAAAGAAAAAGATAACACAGGATTCTCTTTTTATAACCTCACCTCTGCTCTCTTTTGAAGAGCTGAAAAATATCAAAGCTAAGCTATTTTCCCTGCTGATGCCCACAGAGCAATTATGTCTTCTTCCACCTACCTCCTTGGAATAGGTCTTACAATAGTTAAGCACAGGGTTCATATATTGTGCCAATCAAATCATCAAAGGTCTCACTTTCTGTTAGCTCATAAAAGTAGAAAAATTCATAGACTCCAAATATTATTCAAGAAATCAGTTCAGAGGGTTTCTCCTTCACCAGTCCAAATCTTTGAGTTCATAGAAAGTACTGAAGATGTTTAATACTACTCAGCCATCACTAGGAAATATGAGCCAGCAGTCTACATGGTTGAAATATATTGCACTTGCCTTCACCCTTCTGGCGCAAAACACCCAACCAAGAAGTGGAAACACGATTTTTTAATAAGACATAGGCTCCAGAGTCATTAGCAGTGTAGAATGTCCACTTAATATTTTAGCACATCTAGTAATTCACAACTTCATCTGTGCATGTTTTTTTATTTTGAATAGATTTATGATATTGTGTCTTATGCATTTACAACTTATTTTCAAAGACAAAAAAAAAGCAGCTGATGAGAGGAAAGAGTTTATTTTGGTTTATAGACTCAAGGGGAAGCTCCATGATGGCAGGGGAAATTGTAGCATGAACAGAGGCTGGACATCACCTCCCAGCCAACATCTGGTGGACAACAGCAGCAGAAGAGTGAGCCAAACTAACACTGGAAAGCTAGAGCTAGCTAATAAGCCATCAAGGTCCACCCCAACAACACACTTCCTCCAGCAAAGCCCTACCTCCAAAATTACCATCAGCTGAAGATCAAGCATTCAGAACACATGAGTTTATAAGGGATATCAAATTCAAACCACCACGTTCTGCCCCGACCCTCATAAAATCACAACCATCCATGATACAAAATGCAATTCATTCAGTCCACCTTTTAAATGCATCCAAGTTTTTATCAATTCCAATACTGTCCAAATGTTTCCACAGTCCAAGTTCTCTTAGCTATAAGCCTGTAAAATTAATAATAATAATAATAATAATGGCACAGAATAAGCATTCACACTGCAAAAGATAACATAGCAAAGAAATACTGAAAAATACCAGATTTAAAACAACAGGCAAACATCAAGTTCCATAGCTCCAAGTCCAACATCTCTACCCAATCTTTGGAGTTCCAATTCCAATCCTCAGCTGGGCTCCTAATCTCAAATTGCCATCAGCTGGAGACCTAGTATTCAGAACACATTAGTTTCTGGGAGGGGCACCAAATTCAAACCACCACACAGTCCACTGGAAATATTTATGGGAGGGGCTAGAGCGATAGATCAGTAATTAAGGGGGTTGCCTGCAAAATCTAAAAACCTGAATTTGATTCCCCAGTACCTATGTAAAGCCAGATGCACAAAGTGGTGTGTGCATCTGGAGTTTGTCTGCAGAGGCTAGAGGCCCTGGCACACCCATTCTTTCTCTGTCTTTATCTCTCTCCATCTCTCTGTGCTTGCAAATAAATAAGTAAAAAATGCTTTTTAAAAGAAATATTTACAATCATAGGTAATCATATAAAAGTAAAAACAATGAAGTCTTATACTGATTGAATCCATCAGTACTGTCAGCGTGAGTACCCACACAAACAAGTGATACTGTGACGGCCACAATTTTCTCAATAATTTATAAGTCTCTTAGGTCAAGATATGGATTCTGTTGATATAAGTAAAATCAGCTTGATAATCTCAATCGCAAAGAGATGATCTTATGCCATAATTTCCACTGAGAGGATTATTTTATAAGTTCTGCTGAGTAATCAATAAAGAGCTTCTGGGCTCCACAGTGGTCTCTTGTTCTCCTAGCTCACAACTTTCTTGTACTCCATGACACCCTGTTCCTCTTTCCGCTTTATCTGTGACCATAACAGCAAATCCAAAGATGGCAAAAGGGTAGCACAGAATCAAAGCAGAAATTTCTTTAAGATTTGTGCTGCTCATTTTCTGGAAATCACTAATTTAGTGCTAATATTGAGTTTTTTAAGATTTATTTGTTTTTATTTATTTACTTAAGATAGAGAGAGAGAAAGAAAGCGAGAGAGAATGGGCATGCCAGGGCCTCTAACCACTGTAAACAAACTCCAGATGTATATGCCACCGTGTGCATCTGGCTTACATGGGACCTGGAAAATTGAACCTGGGTCCTTACACTTTGCAGGCAAGTACCTTAACTGCTAAGCCATCTCTCCAGCCCTAATATTGAGTTTTAAGAGGACAGGGATGGCATTTGTCCTTTACCCAAATAAGTTTCCAAATTTAAGGGAATGCTGAACTAAGGCCTTGGAGAGCTGAAGTTACATTGTGTGTAGTCTTCTTCAGACATTACCACCCTAGGAGTACACACAACTTGTGTTTTAATTCTATGACCTTCCAGATATAAACAAAGAATAGACAAGAAACATCTTACAATCCCCTTTCCTAATCTTTCCTCACTTCACTGTTCTCCAAACCTCATCCTAATTTCTAAATAGACCAACACTATTGCTGCTTATTAAAATTTACAAACAAATCTAATTATTCCCAAGTTGGGATCCACATATAAGAGAGAACCTTCTCTATGGAGATGGCATTAGATACTAGGTAAACTCAAAACTCAATGCAGAAAATAAGAGGCAGTTGAGACCTCAACAGTAAAGGGGACATCAAAGGATCAGAGAACAGTGCAGAAAAAAAATCTAAGAGTCATAGTGTAGGAAGCACCCCATGAGGCACTGTCCTCCAGTCCAGAACTGACTGGTGCACTCATGACAGCGCAGTGCCCTCACTGAGGAGGGTCTGTAGTGCAGTGGGAGCAGGGGAGAGGGGACAAGTAGGATAACCTGATGGGAATATGACCACTTTACAGTATGTGCACATGCTAAAGGTTTTTTTTTTCTTCAAAATAAAAATTTATTCAATCTGTAACAAGAACATTGAATCTGCACATTTGCACACAAGTTCATATGCTAAAGTTTGTTTGTTTGTTTTTTTCTGAGGTAGGGTCTCACTCTAGCCCAGGCTGACCTGGAATCCACTAAGGAGTCTCAGGGTGGCCTCGAACTCATGGCAATCCTCCTACCTCTGCCTCCCGAGTGCTGGGATTAAAGGCGTGCGCCACCATGCCTGGTTTACATATGCTAAAGTTTTTAATAAAAATTGTTTCAAAAGAGAAAAAGTCAAACTCCGTAATAACACCAGCTAATTAATAGATGGTGAGCAGTTCCTATGTGTCAGGTAATGTACAGGGGCTCCTGGTACATACATATTGAATCATAGTTCTTGCTTTTTTATAGAAGAGAAAAAGACAAATATATTTCTAATCAAGCTCAATTTCTCCATTTGGTTGTTTGAATTTTAGTCCTTCCATAAAATAGTACCAATAAGAGTGTCTCAGTTTCATTGCACTTGTCCATTGCAGACATCATTAACACATTTTTAAATAACACTCTTATTTTCAGTAAACATAATGTTCATGTGCCATGTACATATCTTGTTTTTTCCTAATATTCTTAATGTTGAAATGTAACTTTGCTTCATAAATTCATTTATACACTTTCCTGGTAGTCTTGGGAGTAATACTAATTTATCCATCCATTCTTTCTTTCTGTCATGAGCTGAGACCAACTGTCCACAAGAAACTAGAGAAAATTCCTAATATGTAGAGGTCAGCTTCCTTTTTAAAATATTCATTGCTTATGCCGCTTTATTTTTAGAACACAATTGAGAAATTTGAGCTGAAAATGTCGATTAAGTATAATAATAGCTATGGACAACAGAGATTTCTTAATCTCTTACTAACACTGAAATAGCTGACAGCTGTTTTTAGGCAAACCTCAAACAATACAATGTTTTCATATATACAAGTATACAAGTGTCTGTGGGATGGGGGGGAAAGAGAGAGACAGAGAAACAAGACAGACAGGGTCAGAGAGAGAAAGGCTACAAAACTTACTATGTGCTAAAAAAGAAAAAACTATAAATTATCCAATGAATGAAGGTAATCTGATTTTAAAAAATCAAAAATTATTAGTCAAAAGATATCATCCATTAAAAATTGATTAAATTGAATACTGAATACTTCCACTGAAGGTTAAGCAGACATGAATATTTTGTTTTATAACATAAGCTGCCAGTACACAGTTTGTAAAATCATTTTTGTTTTCATGTTTCAGAAGGTAGCATATATAATCTCATTTAACTTTTGGTCATAAAACATAAATTTTTCAGCCACAAAAGAATCATCAAGTCTGAACACATAATGTATATTGACACAACTTAGTGCCCTCTCATAATTAACATGACAGTAAGTCTTGTTTAATATGTAAACTACAAAGAGAGTTACTCCAATACAAGGTTCTTCAAAAGGCTTCAACTGCAAAAATAAACACCAATTTAAAAAACCATCCAATCAATAAATGGACTAATGAAGTGGATAAACAGTTCTTGAAAGAAGAAACCAAATGGCCAGTAAATATTTGAAAGAGTGTTCAATGGGCCAGGTAGATAGCTTAGTTGGTAGAAAAAAATCTTGTGTAAGCTTAAGGAACGCAGGTCAGTTTGGAGCATCCATGTAAATATTAAGCAAGCATGGAAACCCACCTGTCATGCCAGCACTCAGGAGGCAAAGACAGGTTCCTAGGGGAAGCTGGCTAGAGAGACCAGCCTAAATCAGTGTGCTCTGCTTAGAGCAGAAGGTCTGTATCAATACATAAGTACAACAGAGGAAGACGCCTGGCTATATCTAACCTCTGCCCTCCACACACCCATGCATATGCACCAAGACGTGTGCATGCACCCATACACATGTGAACAGACATATACTCATGTACTCACATACATACTACATGGATAAACACACACACACACACACACACACACACCACATATACACATGTGAAAAGAAAAAGTGATCAAGGGCTGGAGAGATGGCTTAGTGGTTAAGCGCTTGCCTGTGAAGCCTAAGGACCCCGGTTCGAGGCTCGGTTCCCCAGGTCCCACGTTAGCCAGATGCACACGGGGGGCGCACACATCTGGAGTTCGTTTGCAGAGGCTGGAAGCCCTGGCGCACCCATTCTCTCCCTCTTTCTCTATCTGTCTTTCTCTCTGTGTCTGTTGCTCTCAAATAAATAAATAAACAAAAAATATTTAAAAAAAAAAAAGAAAAAGTGATCAACATCCTTAGCCAAGAGGGAAAATAAATTAAAACTCACTGGGTGGTGGAAGAGGGCCAGCAAGAGGAAATAAGGAAGACAGGGGCTGGGACTAAGTCAGTATAAAGCATAAAAGACCCTGTCTCGAACAAAGGTGGCCAGCATACCTGAGCATGACACTCTAGGTTGTCCTCTAGTCTACACACCCACACACATGTATGCCCATACATGTACAAACACATATATGCATGTATACCACAGACACAAACTTTAAGCAAAACAAGTTTAATGATATAGTATATGAAAATGCCATAATGAAACCCATTATTTTGTAAGCTAAGTTTTAAAAATAAATTAAAATGACAAGGGACTGTACTCAAAATACATCATATACACGTTTCAAAATTATCAATAAAATGAATATTAAAAGCCCGTAATACAAAAATCTTAATAAATATTGTTAACCACATCGCCATTGTAACAACTGTAGAAACAGGGGTGAGAAGAACATGCGGCAATCCTCTCATGAAGGTTTGACCTGACTGAAAGGGGGGAAATGGTCCAGGGAAAGTAACAGCAGCCATATGGTGGGTGGGAAGCAGCAGGACCAGCTACCATGTGAGGGTGACATTTAAGCTAAAAACATGTGGTGTAGAAGGAAAGAACTTTCCACGTGGGGAAGTTCAGCCGGTGGTGGCTAACCTGTAGAGTAAGAATGAGAGGAGGATCACAAAATAAACTGCGAGAGAGCAGGCCAGTGAGGGTCATGGAGGACTCTGGAAGCCTGATCAAGCCGAGTGGATTTTCTTCTAAGAGATACAGTAGGCTTCCAGGGAGTTTAAACAAGAGAAAGCTATGATCTCACTGACGTAAAGCATTTCTTTAACTACTTGTCAATCATAACCACCTGTCAGTTGGAACGGGGTTCAGTTGGTAGAGTTGTTTTCTAGCATGCACAAAGCTCTGTGTTGCCTCCCTATCTCTGCTTAAGCCTTACCTGGAGGTGCATGTCTGTTGTCCCAGTACTTGACAGCTAGAAGCAGAAGTATCAGAAATTCAAGAATTCCTTGACTACATAGTGAGTTCTGGGTCAGCTCAGGCTACATACCTCAATCAATAAATAAATAAATACCTGAAGGAAGGGATGAGTAAGTGTGAGGCATAAGGCTGTATATTTGGCTTAGGCAGCTGACGTGGGAAGAATTTGGAAAAGTAAGGAGGAATATAGTATTGTTTGTGTTCTATTTGACAGATTGTGATATTTTATCAAGCAACAAACCTCAGTACCAAGACATCTATAAAAATTAATAGTATCCCAATAGGTAGGGAGGCTAAACTTCTTAATGTTGTGCTTTAGGCACTATTTGATCTAATTTACTGTTCTCCAAGCACTCTGGCTTAGACAAAGTGGTACCTTTGGAGAAAGAGAGTAAGTTAAAGTGGGCAAGAGGGTCAGCATCCTTGGGCAACAGCATCTTTCACCTTCAAACTGCAGAATGCTCCATCCTAAAGCTTCAAACACTGGCAGGTTACAACAGATGGAGCTGAGAGAAAAAGAGCAAAATTCCCTGATGTATAAACAAACCTGGCTGCCATGCCAGACCAGGTTATTTTTGCAAGATGAAACTTGTTTACTTACAGAGATTAACAGGAGAATGCAGTTCTTAGATGATATAGGCAAGGTCACACATGTCCACTAGATGATGCAAGCATCTGCAGTTTGACTGCAGTGGCTGAGGCCCTGAGCCAATTCATATTCTCTCTCCTTTCTCTCTCTCTCTCTCTCTTTCTGTGTGTGTGTGTGTGTTTGTGTGTGCGTGACCAAAAAAATAAATAAATAGGGCTGGAGATATTGCTTGTGGTTAAGGCACTTGCCTGAGAAGCCTGACTTCCCAGGTTCAATATTCCAGGTTCAATACTTCAGGTCCTACATAAGCCAGATGCTCATGGTGGCACCTGTGTGTGGAGTTCATTTGCAGTGGCTAGAGGCCCTGGCATGCCTATTCTCACTCTCTGTCATTCTCTCTGTCTCCAATAAAAAATGAACAAAAATCAATCAGAAAAAAATTTAAATAAATTAATTTAATTAAAAATAAATAAATCACTGATATCACTATTACTCCCCATCTTTATTCTTTTTTTTAATTTTTTTTTATTTATTTATTTGAGAGTGACAGACACAGAGAGAAAGACAGATAGAGGGAGAGAGAGAGAATGGGCGCGCCAGGGCTTCCAGCCACTGCAAACGAACTCCAGATGCGTGCGCCCCCTTGTGCATCTGGCTAACGTGAGACCTGGGGAACCGAGCCTCGAACCGGGGTCCTTAGGCTTCACAGGCAAGCGCTTAACTGCTAAGCCATCTCTCCATCCCCCCATCTTTATTCTATGTACTATGCAGTTTAGATATCTTCAGTTTAATCAATTTATACTGCAGGCCTATGTGGAAATCTATACTACACAGATGAAAAAAATCTTGTACACTAGGGAGACTAAGCTTCTTATGTTATGCTTTAGGAAACATAGTATAGCACAGCTGGCGTAGAGCCTAGATTTAACTTTATGTCTGTTTAACCTAAAAGCTCATTTTAAGGCCTTCCTGTTTTTATAATTTGATAGACACACTTCCAATCACATATTAGTACTCAGTATAGTTTATGTTTTCTGCTATTATAAAGTGAGAGATCATGAACCAAGTGGGGCACTGAGATCTCTCTGTCCCATAACTATACACATAGAAACCCACCTTTGTATGGAATATGAGAACAGAAACAGGTCCTAATGAAATTAAGCATCCCTTACACATAAAACCTGCTTTAAAAATTAGCTATCTTTTGTCTTGGTCACGTTATAATTTATAATAGAAAGTGTTTTTAAAATATTTGTCCTAAGAACATAATGAAAGAAGGGGTAGAAAAATTGTAAGAGCCACGAGGTACCAGGTAGGAATGTCCCAGGGCCGGGTCTCCCTGCCAATAGTGACTATAGGCCTCAGGACCCCACAGTGAATACCAATGACCCCACTGAGGAGGGCCCTCAGTGGAATGGGGGTGGTGAAGAAGTGATATGAGTATAACCTTTAAAAAATTAAGTTAAACTTTTCAAAAGTCTCTCAAATCTGAGATCGGTAGACACAAACTTGCTTAGAAAATTACTAAGCAGTAGCTGAACTCCTTCTCATTAAATGTATCATTAATTGATACAACACAGTGGTTTGAGTCATATAGATAGATAAAAGATTAGTTAGATAGATAGATAGATAGATAGATAGATAGATAGATAGATAGATAGATAGATAGATAGAAAGACTCTTTATTTCCTGAGTTAAAACACACACACACACACACACACACACACACACACACACATACTCACTCACTCACATACAAGATTATTCATGGAAAATCCAGCACTGACTTTGGATTTCCATACCCAGGCAATATACATGCCATCAGATACCACAGCACTCCGTCTAGCAGGGTCACACAGGATAAGCGTTTGCAAAGTGTATCTTACTAAGTAATTTATTTTTACATTATAAAAATTTTCCTATAACCTATGTAAAAAAGTAAATAAGATCTTGCTTAAATTTTAAATTGAAAGGTTCATTTTATAGGAAGGATTGTTGTAAACACCTTAAAATTCCACACTCCAAGGCAATCTAACTGTTTGGGAAGTGTTGTATCTTATAATTCATAATTCATGAAAAATTATTAAGTGGTGATAAATATGTTAATTTTGGAGAGGCTTCCATGAGATGATATACATTCCAAAGCTTTTGGAGCTAATAAATCCACAGAGACAGAATGCTTAGAAAACAAAAATCTATTTCACCCTAGTTGGTGAAGCATCCTTCATTCGATTGATTTTCACAACAGACAACATGAAGCAAGCTTATAAATACAATATTAACACTGGGAACACCCCAAGTGTTTTCATGTGTATGATTTTTAGATATTTTAAAAGTCAAGAGACATTATCCATGGAAGGTGGACATCAGTGGTATTACATCTTCAGGTGTGATGACAGGTCAGTTCTGGTGTCCACTTCATAAGATTAGGACTCTAGTACTCTAACTTCAGGGTGAGTCTGTGAGGAGGCTTCCAGACGGATGGATGAAAGAAGGAAGAGCTTCCTCCAGAGTGGTTAGCACTTTTGGTAGTGGACTATATATGAAGAAGTTTCAAGACAGCATATTGCAAAATGCATTCAGTCTATTTACGATGCACTTGATAGCCTTAGAAGTACCAACACAGTTCAGAGCACAAGTTCAAAGTCTCCTGTGATATTCAAAGCCTCTGCAAAGTCAAAATAAGTGATATACTGCCAAAATATAATGTCATAGAGTAAATATTCCCATTCAGAAAAAAGAGAAATAAGAGAATCTCTAGGAAGGATTACATCAAGGCCAGAGTGAAACTCAGAAAGACAAACAGTCTGTTCTGTAGCTCTGTACCCAGCATCTGGAGCATGTGTCATAATATGAGCCCAATAGACTAGGGCAGTACCACGTCTTGTGGCCTTGCCAGCAGCTGCCCTCATAGCCTTTTCTTGGGGTTCACTCTCATTCCTCTGACTTCCTGGGCAGACAGTCCAAGGGATGCTGTCAGCTCAAACAAGGTCTCCCCAAGCCATGGATGCAGCGACTTCTCAGTGACAGGAGAAATAGACCTGGGAAGACTTCCTTAGCTGTCCCTGTATAAGTAGGGCCACAGCAACAACATCTCTCTATTTTCAAGTGAAAAGTGAGTTGAATTTTTACACTCTGGAAACTGTGTTGAGAGGGGCCTGACCAATTTGAAAGTTTCTTAAGGCATCTTTGTGACAGTATCTTTAATGTTCTATTTGGGAAGCTAAGCTGATTTGTGGAGAAATATGAAAAAGTTTAGTCTCTTAGAACAAAGCCTCCAAGTTATCTTTAGACTGTGTTAAATTAACTCAGTTAAATTCAAGGCATTAGAAACATATTCATTTAATTAAATCTTTCTAGGTATACATAGGTCAAGACATCACATTTTAACTCATAAATGTGAATAATTTTTTAATTAATATAAACAGATTAAATAAATATTGCCAGTGAAAATTTTGCCTACTTGTTTGACACTAAGTTTCTTGCCCTCCATTTCTCCAGTCTTATTATTGGCAGGATGGTTAGGATAGCTATATGTATTTTTGCTTCCTAAGACTTTTCCAAAGGATTTTTTAATTTTTTTGTTTATTTTTATTTACTTATTTGAGAGCGACACACACACACACACACAGAGAGAGAGAGAGAGGAAGAGGGAGAGAATGGGCACAACAGGGCCTCCAGCCACTGCAAACAAACTCCAGATGCATGCACCCTTTGTGCATTGGCTTACATGGGTACTGGGGAAACAAGCCTCGAACCGGGATCTATAGGCTTCACAGGCAAGCACGTAATCACTAAGCCATCTCTCCAGCCCCTTTCCAAAGGATTTTTAAGCTATCATCCTCAATAGAAATTTAATGCTTTCCAGGGCTGGAGAGATGGCTTAGCAGTTAAGTGCTTGCCTGTGAAGCCTAAGGACCCCGGATCGAGGCTCGGTTCCCCAGGTCCCACGTTAGCCAGATGCACAAGGGGGCGCACGCATCTGGAGTTTGTTTGCAGAGGCTGGAAGCCCTGGCATGCCCACTCTCTCTCTCCCTCTATCTGTCTTTCTCTCTGTGTCTGTTGCTCTCAAATAAATAAATAAATAAATTTTCAAAACAAGAAATTTAATGCTTACTTGACAATACTTCCAAGTTATTTTTCTAAGAATAGGCATAACTGGCCTTCCATAGAATAAAACAGTATTTTCCTTGTTGTGCACATAAAATAGAATAAATAAGAAATATAGCATCAGGCATGGTGGTGCATGCGTTTAATCCCAGCACTTGGGAAGCAGAGATAGGAGGATTGCTTTGATTCAAGGCTACCCTGAAACTACATAGTAAATTCCAAGTCAGCCTGAGCTACAGTGAGACCCTACCTCGGAAAAAAGAAAGAAAGAAGGAAAGAAAGAAAGAAATCATATAAGGCTAGGGATATGATTTTATGAATAAAGTGCTTTCTGCATAGACATGAGGACCAGGATTGGATCCACAGCACGCATGTAAATCCTGGGTGTATTGTAGCCCATGTGTAATTCCAGGACTACAGAGGTCAAGAAAGGGGCTTTCCAGGACAAGGTGCTAGCTAGACCAGCCAATCTCTGGGCTCGAGTGAGGAACCCTACCTCTTTAAGTGAAGTAGAGAGCAAGAGCAACTGAGTACCTCTGCTCACACACACAAATGAACATGTATATACACGAGTATGCGTGATGGTACACACCTTTAATCCCAGCACTCAGGAGGCAGAGGTAGGAGGGTTGCGGTGAGTTCAAGGCCACCCTGAGACTACATAGTGAATCCCAAGTCAGCCTGGGCTAGAGTGAGACCCTACCTTGAAAAAAATAATCCATGTCAAATGGTAAGACATGGATTAGTATTTTTCTTCTAAAGGTAAAACAAATGACAATGAATCTAAGAAAAGTTAAAATCAAGAGCAAATTCCAACTTCCTTCTCATGTGGCCCATGGTGCTTCCTATTCCACTGTTGCTCCTATCATTTTTTTCCATCTGTCTCGCCAATAGTTTTATGGTTGCCAACCCAAATCACATTACACACACACACACACACACACAAAAGGCATGTACACCATTTACAAATCAAAGAATTTCAACTTGAGCCAGGCCTGATGGCTCACACTTTTAATCCCAGCATTCCTAGAGCTGAAGTAGAAGGATTTCCATGGGTTTGGGGTCAATGGAGGCTACATAGTAAATGCCAGGTCAGTGTGAGCTCGAGTATGACCCTGCCTCAAAAAAAAAAAGGAAAGAAAGAAAAGACATTGTTGATGTTGAAAAAGAACTTAAATTCTTTTCCCAAAATGTTATAAGAGAAAGAAATGTGGGGTGTGTGTGTGTGTGTGTGTGTGTGTGTGTGTGTGTGCGCGCGTCTGGTGTGTGTACATGAATAAATAGTAAAGAAATTAGTATAGGACGGTATTAATGCATTGGAGCATTGATGGGCCACCTCCATTAGTGAAATGTCTGGCACATTTTCATTATATTAGTAGACTTGGAATTTATATGTTTTTTTTTTACTTTTTATTCACTAATTTGAATTCTTTCCACATTGCTATTACTTGGGGAATGTTTCATTCTCATTGCATGCATGTGTTTCAAAGGATACACATATAAAGAAATGCATCAGTATTCCCAGAGCATTTTTAAACTGAACTCTACAATTCAAGAGATTTATGGTTTAAGTATGAATACACAAGTGCATTTTCAAAAAAGCCAACCTTTTATCAAAATCTGCAATAGGTATGCAAAGAGAGACAATATCATCTGGCAAGTACACTACATTTTTCTAATATTTTCCTTCACCTTTTTATATTCCTTTTCCTCCTACAATTTTCAAATCAAAGTTGGCAGAAAAGCTTTCTGAGACCACAATACCACTTCCCAATTATATGCTTAATACCTAAACACCGAACAGCTTATCTAATACTTGTTTAAATAATGAGCCCAATTATGGCAATCATTAGCATTTTTCCATTTGCTTTTCTCTAATTATGAGCATAGCACAAAGGTAGCAATGTAATACAAATGATGCTGAGCAGCACAGTGGAAATTCCTGTGTAAAAAGTGAGACAGGTCCTCTGCCTTATTTACTGAGACAAAGTTGAGAACATTTGCCAAAACCTGAGAGCAATATTTGGACATATGTCTAATATTTTTTTATAAGAGGAGAAATTTTGCTCCCCAAAAAGGGGAGAAAGAGAATAATTAAAGAGAAGTACCTCTCTCCAGGGGTTTATTCCTTCCTAATTAGCAGGTCTCATGCCTAGAGGATCACACAGACTCAAGCCTAAAGGAAAAGGCTGGACAAAGAAGTGGTAGTCACCAGGAACATATATGAATACAATAGCTTTAAGAAACACTCTAAAACTCACTTGGGAATTTAGCAAATTCCAAAGTAAGTATTCTACTTTTCAAAAACCAGCAAGAGAAAAACACCATCAAGACATATTGACATCAATGAAAACACTTCCAAGGTTTTCCCGACATAACAATAGCTCCCTCATGCCACATCATCCAAAGCATATATTCAAAACGAAGTTCTTCTGAATCAATATTAAAGCCTCTTTCCATTTTGGATGGAAAATATTAGAGTCTCTTTTCCTAGAAAACAGCAAAGCTGTTTCACATGCCCCAGAAATCAGTCTTCTCACATATGACCTCAAAGTTTAGAATTTATGAGGAAACCCTTGGTTATTCCACTAAGAAGTTAAAAAAAAAAACAAAACAGTACTGGTCTTGCCAGACCCTGTTACAAGCAAAATAAAAGCCTGTTTGTCTGAACAGGTTCCCATGCATCTGCTGTACAGCCACCCACAGTGCCAACCCTACTGCAGGCTACACCAGGCTGCTTCCAGTGTTCCTAACTCCAGAAGCCCCCAACAGAAAATTCGTCTCTACCAAGTATTAAGAGTTCTGGGGGGCTGGATAGATGGCTTAGTGGTTAAATGCTTGCCTGTGAAGCCTAAGGACCTTGGTTCAAGGCTGGATTCCCCAGGACCCACGTTAGCCAGATGCACAAGGGGGTGCACATGTCTGGAGTTCGTTTGCAATGGCTGGAGGCCCTGGCATGCCCATTCTCTCTCTCTTTCTCTACCTGCCTCTTTCTCTCTGTTACTTTCAAATAAATAAATAAAAATAAACAAAAATAAATTTTTTTAAAGTGCTGAGGCCAGGGAGTAGCTCAGGAGGTAAAGGGCTTAGCATAGCACTGCATAAACCAGGCATCCTGACAATGCTTATAATACGCACACTTAGAAAAGGATCAGAAGTTCAAGGTCATCCTTGGCTACATACTGAGTTTCAGGCCAGTCTAGGATACATGGGGCCTTTTCAAGGGAAGGAAAAGAAGGAAGAATGGAAAGGAGGGGAGAGAGCAAAGGGGGAGGAGAAAGGAGAAAAACAAAGACAATGCTAAACTTTTAAGTCCATTTCCTCAATTTTTGGTATTATCATTTGCACGGTGGTGTGCTAACAATCACAAATAAGATTTGTTTCCTCAGGCTAAATGTAGTGACAAAAATTGAAGTGAAAAGATATATCACAGGTAAATTAAAAAATATACCAAATCTAGCTAGGCATGGTGGTGCACACCTTTAATCCCAGCACTGGGGAGGCAGAAGTCGCAAGATCACTGTAATTCTGAGCCCAGACTGGGACATCAGAGTGAGTTCCAGGTCAGCCTGGACTAAAGTAAGATTATTCTACCTAGGGAAAAAAATATGTGTACCAAATCTACTCTAGGGCTTTTTGTCTTATTTCTTCTCCAGATGATAGACAGGTGTCAGCACTGTTTTAGTCCAGTATGAGCTAGGCTAAAGTCACAAAATCAGTTAGCAAAGTTGCCATACAGCTGGACATGATAGAGCACACCAGTGTTCTCAGAACCAAGGAGGCTGAGGCAAGAGGGTCTAGAGTTCAAGGACAGTCTGGGCTCCATAGACTAAAGGAAGGAAGGAATGAAAAAAGAAAAAATGGAAGGAATGTAGAAACAAAGGGAGGAAGGAAGGAAGCAACAAAAAAGGAGAGGAGAAAAAATGAAGAGAGAGAAGGGAAGGAGGGAAGAAGGGAAGGTGTGAGGAAAGTTAAATAATTGATTCTTATGGTGCCACAAGTTTCTATGAATCTGAGGAATAAGCATCATCATTTTAATTATTCACTAGAATATCATCTATTTGTTTCAAAATGCCAATCCCTAATTGAAAGAATGAGTATACAATATAGATTTACACAAACATGATCCATTATTTCATGGAAATATGAACATGTGTGTATGTATGTATGTATGTGTGTATGTATGTATGTGTGTATGTATGTGTATATATATATGTATGTATGTATATGGAAAATATATAGTGGCAAAAAGTAGACTAGAGGTCTGGAGAGATGGCTTAGTGGTTAAAGCACTTACCTGCAAAGCGTTAAGGACCCATGTTCAACTCTCCAGATCCTACATAAGCCAGGTGCAGAAGGTGATACGTGTGCAAGGTCATGCATGTACACAAGGTGGCTCACACATCTAATGCTTGGTAGCAGTGGCAAAAGGCCCTGGTGCACCAATTCTCTCTCTCTCTCTCTCTCTCTTGCTCTCACTCATAAAAAAATAAGACTAAATGTTCCATACATCAGTACAGAGACATTTACTCAACTATGTTTATAGCTGCTCAATTCATTATAGCTAAGAACTGGAATTAACCCAGATGCCCATCACTGGATGAATGGATAATGAACTTGTGGTTCATTGACACTATGGAATTCCACTCAGTTGTAATAAAAAAATGATACAAGGAAATTTGTAGAAAAATGGACAGAGCTTGGAAGAGATCACAGAAAGACAAATGTCACATGGTGTCACTTATCTGTGATTCCTGACCTGGACCTGCTCGAGTTGCTGTCATACCTCAGACAATAGGGATGGAAGGTTTTGAGGGGAATGGAATGGAAGGGGAGGGGGAAAACAAACAGAAAATTAAGTCCAAAATGAGCTGATACCATAGAAACCTTTATCCTTGGAGACAGACTAAAAGATACAACCCTCAAAAGGAGTAAAGGGGGAGCACCTGAAAAGTAGGGCTCTGGAGAGGGTGGGATGAAGCCTAAGCTTAAAAGAAAATTTCTTTTCTGTCTCTGGCCTGTATCTCCAAGTACTGGAGATTGATTGCTACCAACACTGAGCTATTGATCAAAGAGACCTATAAGGTCCCCAAATCAAGACAGCTTCCTATCAAAGCACTTGATTACCCACTTGAGGCAAAAGGTAAGATCCTATTGCTGAAAACACTATATGCTACTGACACAGAGCACAGGGAGACCTGGCTGGAATTCAAAAGAAAGCCAGTCGCCAGACAGCCTGTCCAGGGCCAGAAAACGCTACGTGAACTACAGGGGAAATGGCCAAGAAAGGTCTGAGAAATCAGAGGTCTACTCAGAAGCAAACACCTTGACACAATATACATGCCAGTGCAATAGTGGCACACATCCTCAGTGGGTACCCAATAGCTTTCTGATTGGCTAATATGAGATCCACTCATCTGGAATTGGGAACCAGATCAGAATCCTATGGAGACAAAGATTATGTTCTCCAATGTCAAGCTCTCAATAGTCTTTGGCTAAAAGAGGGGTTACATACATCAAATTCTCCCTAAATTAATAATGCTTATCCCATTTAAACTATGCTGACTTCACTCTCCATTGGAGCATCTGTTCTTCTTTTTCAGAAGGTAGCCAGACCAGAGGAGATAAATTATTCCTCACACTTCAGCCAAGCCACAGCTGAATCCACATAGGAATTGGGGAGACAAGCATGGGTGATGTTTCCATGCTGACCCCCATAATCAGCCCTAGGGTATAGAAGACAGACCCTGAGGATACTCAACACCTACCAAAGCAGAGACTCAGAAGCTCCTAAGAGCTCATCATTGAAGTAGACTTAAAACACACCCACCACAGCTCAGGAAATTTTGCAGAAGAAGAGGCAGAAAGATTGTAAGAGCCACAGGTTAAGACATCATGCCCAGAGGCATTCCTTCCCCCTCCCCCCCAAAAAATAACTGACTGCTGCTCCCACAACACATAAATTACAATCCCATAGAGAATACCTAAAACCCCACTGAAGAACATCCCCAATGGAATGGGGGCAGGGATGAGGGAAAAGAGGGTACCAACACATGATGTATCTATATAAAACATGTTGTTAATAATAATAATAATAAAACCTTAAAAATAAATTAAAAAGTAAATTAGATATCATACATTCTATAAAAGTGAATCAACAAGCTAAAACTAATGCAAAGGAAAACACTAGAAATTTTATGGCATTTGGAATGGTTGCTTAGATATGGTATCAAATGCACAGACAGCCAAAGAAAAAGTAGACAATTTGGAGTTCCTCACAGTTAACTTTTGTGTATCAAAAGACACTATTAAAAAGTTAAAAAGAGCCAGGCGTGGTGGCACACGCCTTTAATCCCAACACTCGGGAGGCAGAGGTAGGAGGATCTCCATGAGTTTGAGGTCACCCTGAGACTCCATAGTGAATTCCAGGTCAGCCTGGGCTAGAGTGAGACCCTACCTTGAAAAAAAAAGAAAAAGTTAAAAAGGCCAGGTGTGGTGGTGCATGCCTTTAATCTCAGCACTTGGAGGCAGAGGTAGGAGGGTTGATATAAATTCAAGGCCACCCTGAGACTACATAGTGAATTCCAAGTCAGCCTGAATTAAAATGAGACCATACCTCAGAAAAAAAAAAAAAAGTAAAAAAAAAAAAACTCAACCCATAACATGAGACAATACATCTGTAAATCATATATCTAATTAGAGATTACTATCCAAAATATATAAGGAACCCCAGCAATTAAACAGCAACAAAAAACAGTTACAAAATGTACAAAGGACTAGAATAGATATTTCTCAGATAAGCAAATAGCCAATAAGCACATGTAAAGATGTTCAACCTAGTGATCTGGGTTTGATTCCTCAGTGCCCACATAAAGTCAGATGTACAAAGTGGCGCATGCATGGGGAGACATTTGCAGTGGCCACAGGCCCTGAAGTACCCATTCTTTCTCTCTTTCTCTCTCTCCCTCTCCCTCACCTCTCTTCTCCACCTCTCTCCCTGCATGACAGTCCAAGCACTCAGTGTGCTGAGGCAAGAAGTCTGGAAATTCAAGATCAGCCTGGGTAACATATGAAGAACTTGTCTCCAAAAAAAAAAATTATTAAGATGGTAAAATTTATGTGATGTGTATTTTACAATAATAAAAATGTATAACAAGGAATTTCAGATAGTTCTATTAAGAGAAAATAAAGGTGAAAACAGCATAGAATGAGTTCAAGCACTCAGCACAGGTGACATTTGACTGAGATGTGAATCAGGGAGTCAGAACGGGAAGGCCCAGGGGCAAAAATTTCAGGCAGAGAGAAGAACAAATACGAAATGCCTGAAGCAGGCATGAGCTTTGAATGTTAAGGGGGAAAAAAGAAAGAATTGTCAGTGGAAGGAATCCAAGAATATTGATGTAAGATGACCTACAAAAGACAGTAAGAGACTATAGGCATGGAAACAATATGAAGATTCTTCTAAGGACAATATAAAACCTTGGAGAATTTTTGGGCAACTGACATAATTTGTAAAAGACTATTTGGGTTTGTATTTAGAGAAAGAATCATATGAGGCAAGAATTGAAACGTATCCATTAGGAGTTGCTGTAACAGCCCAGAAGACAGAGAATTGTGGCTTGGAATAGTAAAGACAGAAAGACATTTAATATGTTTTGTAGGGGAAACCAACAAATCTTCTGATTTAGTTATGGACAGGGTAATTCAAGTTGGCCAAGGACAGACTGGTTTCTTTCTTTGTTCCCATGCTTTCTACGGGTAGAGAGTTCTTTAACTCTCAACAGTATCTCTCTTGGACAGACATCATATGTTTGCCCTGGCTACAAGGAATAAAGAAAAAATAAGATGCAAGGGAAGTTCCTCAACTTGAGTAAACAGAAGTTCCCAGTGTTAGTGTTTGCCTAAGGCTCACTGTTTAACAGTATTGTTGATAAAGAAAAGAAGGTCACTAGAAACCTGTATTCAAGATATTTTATTCATGAGCCCTTTGTGTCCGTAGTACTTTGATACTCTCATATTCCAATGCAATGCAGTGCAGTGTTTATACTTAAAGTTCTATAGAAAAGATAGAAGGCAAATTGAAGTGGCCAGTGAAATGACAGTTCAAGTTAACCAGTCATAAAATACAAAAGAAAAATATTTTTTTTTAAAAAAAAGAGCTGGGCATGGTGGAGCACGCCTTTAACTCCAGCACTCAGGAGGCAGAGGTAGGAGGATCGCCATGAGTTCGAGGCCACCCTGAGACTCCCTAGTGAAGTCCAGGTCAGTCTGGGCTAGAGTGAGATCCTACCTCAAGAAAGAAAGAAAGAGAGAGAGGGAGGAAGGGAGGGAGGGAGGGAGGGAGGGAGGGAGGAAGGAAGGAAGGAAGGAAGGAAGGAAGGAAGGAAGGAAGGAAACAAAACAAAACAAAGCTGGGCACGGTGATGCACACCTTTAGTCCCAGCACTCAGGAGGCAGAGGTAAGAGAATTGCTATGAGCTTGAGACCACCCTGAGACTACATAGTGAATTACATGTCAGCTTGGGCTAAAGTAAGACCCTACCTCAAAAAAAAATCAAAATAAATACATATATAAACAAACAACCACAGGAGTTCCCAGGAAGGAGCAGCATGCACGGGAGTGGCTCGTGGAGTAAGTGTGGTCTTCTGCTGAGACGGACACAAAGAACATGTGTCTGTATCACTGGTGTGGTGGTTTGATTCAGGTGTCCCCCATAAACTTAAACTTGTTCTGAATGCTAGGTTCCCAGCTGGTGGATATTTGGGAATTAATGCGTCCTGGAGGGAGTGTATTGTTGGGAGCAGGCTTATGGGTGTTATAGCCAGTATCCCCATGCTAGTGTTTGGTACACTCTTCTGTTGCTATTGTCCACCTTATGTTGGCCAGGGGGTGATGTCTACCCTCTGCTCATGCCATCGTGGAGACTGTAAGCCAAAATAAGCCTCATTTTCCCAGAAGCTGCTCTTGGTTGGGTGATTTCTACCAGCAATGCGAACCTGACTGCAATAATTGGTCTGCAAATTGAGGTCTAATGAGCTCAGTCCTGGAGTCTAGAGCCTTGGAGTGGTTTGTACTACCAAGTCAGAAGAACGAAAGACTCAGGGAAAGGTGTTTCACACAATGACTGCTTAGACCATGGACAAGTGACTCTGGCAATGAATAGGTTAAACAAAAACATTAAAAGTGATTAAAGGGCTGGAGAGATGGCTTAGCGGTTAAGCGCTTGCCTGTGAAGCCTAAGGACATCGGTTCGAGGCTCGGTTCCCCAGGTCCCACGTTAGCCAGATGCACAAGGGGGCACACACATCTGGAGTTCGTTTGCAGAGGCTGGAGGCCCTGGCACACCCATTCTCTCTCACTCCCTCTATCTGTCTTTCTTTCTGTGTCTGTCGCTCTCAAATAAATAAATTAAAAATAAAAAAATTATTTTAAAAAAGTGATTAAAAAACAAAAAACATTAAAAGTGATTAAAAGTGAGAGTTATAGTATCACATGACATCTTGTGTACACACAGATACACACACCTCTTATAGATTATTTCTTTATCCTTCCCTTTAGCCAAAAATATAATAGTGAAGAAAAGTATTGTCTAAAATTCCTATATTTATTCTGAAGTTAAAAAGACACCCACAGAGCAAAAAATATTGTCTAGTGCAAATTTGAAATAACCTTTAAAAAAATCAACACCAGAACAGAATCCTTCACTTAATATTTGAAAGCTGGTTAGTTAGAATGAAAGCTTATTATAACACCATGAGCCCTTATGCTTAGTAAGTGATTGATAACAATTGGCTGGAGACTGTCAGTGAAGCTGATAGGAGCAAAGAAGCAAACAGGCTAGCTATGTTTCCGCAAATGAATTGTACTCTTCTGTTCACCATAATTTCCAAGCTATTTTAAGTCCTGGTTTTGTGATTTGTCTACATCCTGTGATTTCCAGTATTACCCTAAATAGAAGAATCTTAGAAGTTCCCAAAGACTCACTACTACGTTTTTTTTTTTGTTTGTTTGTTTTAATTTCAGTAATTGGCTTTGGCAGTTGATGGCCTTAGGATAACTCAAACAGGCTATGAAGAACTGCATGACTTCTCTGGAGTTGAAATGTGGCTACAAAATCATGAGGGATAAAATGTGTCCCTGTAGACCAACCCAATCTATATGCTTGCTAACTTGTTTCAGCCTCTTAAATATGTATGCTTCATAGAAGTATCTGAGTGATCTTTTGAAAACCAAAGAGTTAGACCAGAAAATTTCTAGAGTTATTGGACTGAGGTTTAGGTGAACAACATTATTCTTTCATGTTTTCAATATAACAACAGCTGCAAGTAACATGCCGATGACATCCATGCTGCCACCATCACTTCTTGTCTTCCCTTAACAGAGTCGTTTCATCAGAGATATTTCCATAAAACCTCCCTCTTTATTGAATCTGTTCTGAATTAAGTAGGTAACATTTAGATGCCATCTTTTATGAGTTAGATGCTACCTAAATATCATCAGTTATCATAGAACTGCCTGAATATTGTGGTCCACACATAACTACTTTCAAGCCATTGCAGTGATTGCTCACTTTACTAAGCATTAGTTTCCCTTGGATTTCAATTCTCATTCAGATCTGTGCTTTTCCAGCAGATAAAATAGAACATGATTTCAAATAGTCTCTCACCTCTAGTCCAATAGAGTGAAACTCTCAGGGACTTTCTTCAAGAATTTAAATTAATGGGCTGAACTAGAAAGCTTTTTTCCTACAAATAAATGATGAGCTATATAGGAAATTGGACTTTGAACAAAATCTCCTGACAGTCATTTACCCATCCATAATCTAATCGAAAATGTTCAAACCCTACCACATATTAAAATTATACTACAAAATCAAAGATAACATGTTTCTACTTTGAAAAAGGAGAAGCAAGCTTTTACAGACTGAAGAATAGGAAGGTTTCTAAACAAAAACTGGCACCCCCTTGAGCTGTCTGCTGTAGAAACAGAAAGAGCTTGCCTCAAGGCTGTGAGTAAAACATTTTTCTTTGGGAATGGGAAAGGACTATCTGGGGACTGAAATAGACATCACCAGTCCTCAGGGTCAGCTGAAGAGCCGGTCTGTTCATTACTCTTTCCTACAATCACTTAATTATTCTCTTCCTAGTCTTGTGGACTTGGAAAAAAATTATTTTTCTAAAGCATTTTAAATCCCCATTATAGTTCATTTCCAGGGAAAATATTCCCAATTAGATTAAGATAAACGAACAAATCTATATCTCCTGTGGTTGTTTAGTCTCTTTTCTAGAAATCTGCCACTTTTGTTGGACTATTTCATAAATTCCTCTGAGGATAGTTGGTTTGGGCCAAAATTAGATTTCCCATAATTAAGACTGTATAATGCTGGCAAAGCAAAATGTGTAATGTAATATACATATTTATGTCTGTACTGCATTGGCTTGCCACTTTCAAACAAGCGATCTTTTTAAAAATATTTTTTAATTTATTTGCAAGGGGAAAGAGAGAGCGCATGGGCATGCCAGGGCCTCTTGCCACTGCAAACTCCAGATACATATGCCACTTTGTGCATCTGGCTTTACCTGGGTAAAGAGCCTAAGGACCAAGGTTTGATTCACCTGTACCTATGTAAGCCAGTTGCACAAAGTGGTACATGAGTCTGGAGTTTATTTGCAGTGGCTGGAGGCCCTAACACACCCATTCTTTCCCCCAACTCACTCTTTCTCCCTGCCTCTTTCTCAAATAAATACATAAGTAAATATTTTTAAAGTGTCTTAAAACACTGAGCCATCTCCCCAGCCCACCCATTTTCAAATAATTTGAACAAAATATTGGAATATTTTCACAGAATATATACCAAAATTGATCAAGCGTTTTATGAGTGCTTAATATGTCCTAAGCATTTTATTCAATGCAAATGGTGCATTAGTTTCTTATCTCAGGTACTAACACAGACTTGGCTAAAACTCCTACCTCAAGTTACTTTTTTTTTCTCATGTAAGAGGTTTTCTGCACATATTCCAGTCCATGGCAATCTTTTCTCTAAGCAACTACAGAATTTATGTCTGTGTTTCTCATTCTTAATTCAAGGCAGTAAATTCCATTTGACATTAAAAAAAAAAACATCATTACAGAGCTTGGCACAAGTTTTGCATACAGTAGATGTGCATCTACTGTATTAAATATTAAATTAATATTAATATTTCCCTCCCTCTTCCACATTGTGTATATGCTAACATAAATCCATGAAAACCCATTACATAATGTTGCTTCAGCTACAGATCTTACTTCGGGAGCTTCTCTTCGTGTTGGAGGGGGCGGGGAGGGTCAAAAACAAAACCTTACATTTGCTTGACAAATACTTTTGAAATTGGGCCTTTTATTTTTGTGGAATAGAATTTATAACCTCACTGTCACTAAGAAAAAGAAGAAGGTGGTCATCAAACCACCAGGAAGCTGAGACTGATGCAGGTAGAGCATCATGACTGGTTTGCCCAGGATCAAGATATTTTATGCCTGTTTTTCATCTTTAGTCATTACTCATTTCCCCAGTGTCTGTATCTGAAGGTGCTATATTAGCATTCACTCCTAGATGACCCCAGTCCTTATAAGTCCACTCAGCAGTGTGTCATACCAAAGGTAAAGTACAAGCTCAATCACAACAGTGTCACATAACTGCTTTACACCCTCTGTAGGAAAGAGGTTTTAAAGCATTATTTGAAGAGTTGCTATTAAGTGTTTTTAATGAGTTTCCAAAGCAGAGTAAAGTGACTGTCAACAGAGTATCAAGTTGAGTGACAGTGTGTTTTCAGCTCAACCTTATTTGGAGGGCTACTAAACAGCAATATTGAACCTTTTGAGCATTTAAAATTATTTTTAAGGACAAGTGGCACCTTTTGGCATCTATGCCCAAACATGAAGCCTTTTTTCTTGATTACATGGATATACTATTTGTGCTCCTGGCTAAGCACAACCTTAAATTTGTGCCCATAGAAACCAACACCATTTTTTCTCACATACACAGACTGTCCTTCTAGGAATCTTGACCCAAACACACAAATATGCTGTGACTTCCATTTACTGAATCAAAATAAATAAATAAATAAAAGGTTTTTTTTTTCCATTCCCACTGAAACATGATCATCTTGTCTTCACTATTTTCTACAACATTCCCTAGAGGAAGTGTTGAAAATACTATTTTAAATGTCTAGCTTACCATTTTCTCTAACCAGGAATTCTCCCATGCCAACAACCACTCCTGACTGGGTCACAAATAATGCTCCATTCTGATAAACTGTATGGCCAATTTTTAGCATTTGTATCACATGAAGTAAATAGTGCAATTTCTTAAAACATTTCTTCCTCTGACTGCTTTCTACTCCTTCTTAGCCTTCTTCCTGATTCCTGCTATTCCACAGGTTTTAATTCATCAAATGTCTAAGACAGAACCTACAACACAATATACACACAATATTCATCCAACTGACTGAGTAAATGGTTCTACCTCATTACCTATTTCTTTAGAGCAAGTGAGAAAGAATTGGCATGCTAGGATCTCAGCCACTGCAATCCAACTCCAGATGCTTCTGCCATGTAGTGGGCATGTATGTGCTACCTTGCTCTTGCCACACCTTTGTGTGTGTGGCTTACATGGGATCTGGAAAGCAGAACATGGGTTCTTAAGCTTTTCAGGCAAGTGCCTTAACTGCTAAGCCATCTCACCAGCCCCTCATTACCTATTTTGATAAATTAGGAGATGGCTCTGAGGCCAAGAGTATGATTTTTTTCACATTTGCCTGTAAATATAAAAAACAGTATAATATTTTGGTAGTTTGAGAGACATGAGACTTTAAGTCTCCTTTCAAATACCATACAATTTTTAAACACCATTATAATACAAAAATAACTACCATTTATAATTCTTCAGATATTAAGTTTCCAGTCAAATTTATCAACTGGGATTTTATTTACTGTATGAAGATCATTGTTTATTAATATCTTCTTTGTAATCAATATGCACAGTCTATTTTGTATAAATTATGGAACATGATTATAACTTTTTTATTTTAGATGATAATAGAGAACTTCAATATTAAAATGTCCCTTTATAACACATTTATTATCCCCTTTCTCTGACTTACTTGATTTTGACTCATTGGTTAAGAGCAAAACTTCCAAGAAGATTATCTCTTTAGGAAAATATTGTCTGCTTTCATATAACTCTCTTCAGGAATGTGTTGTAATGGAAAATTCAATGAATACATTTACATGGCTATTCCATAAGCCACTCTTGTATGCATCCTTTCAATTTGTTCAAGTAGTATTAATGGCAGAAGTGAAGATTTTTAATAGGTACAATTAGAATGATAAATGTTTAGTGTCAAGGTAAGCAATGATGAAATAGACTTATTGGCTGTTGTCTTCTACATGGTAGAATTCTCATGCTCATGTAAACTCTGGATTCAAACTGGCTATGTGGTTTAAAAGCCAAGAATCAATAGGAGCCAGTGTGGAGTAATTTTAGCTATAAAAATAATAACCACTCAAGTTTATACATTCAAATATATCTTGGTCCCCTCAAAGTGATTGCCTTGCAAGGCTGCACCATACCCCAGTGTTGGTGGCCATGTGTGCAGAATACTACTGGATATCTACCTTCAGAAATGTCACCAATCCCTGTATCATACTCCTTATGGTCTTCAGAGAGCCACATGTTCATACTTTGTGGAGAGAATTTTTTTAAGAACCAAAATTATTCGGTGTCAAGTTCAATAAATCAGGTGAATGATAAAGTTCAGTAATACTATCCTGAATCTGAAATGAGACTTAACTACAAAATAAAAAGGCAGATGTCCTTGTGAAAACTGCAAAGTTGCTCTGAAGGCAACTCCAAGTGAGCCTGTTACTGAGCAACTGCAGCAGAGAAGAGTATATGCAACCTCCAGTGGTGACTGCTGTGAACGCTTTCAATCACTCTGATTATAAATTCAGGAAACTTTGTGCTTAAAACAATCCTCCAGCATGTATTTTGTGACCTTAGGAAGCTAAGACACTACAATCCAACTTGCCCTATCCTCAGGATTATACTTCCTGGCCTAAAAAATGGTGTGTTCAGGTCTGGAGAGATGGCTTAGCAGTTAAGCGCTTGCCTGTGAAGCCTAAGGACCCCAGTTAGAGGCTCAGTTCCCCAGGACCCATGTTAGCCAGATGCACAAGGGGGCACTCGCGTCTGGAGTTCGTTTGCAGTGGCTAAAGGCCCTGGCGTGCCCATCCTCCCTCCCTCCCTCTCCCTCTCCCTCCCTCTCTCTCTCTCCCTCTCTCTCTTTGCCTCTTTCTCTCTCTCTCTCTCTGCCTCTTTCTCTCTCTGTCACTCTCAAATAAATAAATAAAAAGTAACAAAAATTTTTTTTAAATGGTGTGTTCATTGACTAAAGTAGCCTTTGACTCTACGTAAGGAAATAATTTTTCAAAAGAAAATAGCTTGCTTTTGAAATCTTAAAATGTATACATAACATGGAACAAAACAGAACAAAAGTAATTTTACCCAGAATTATGTAATATATTTGTGTGCCTTGGTGAATACTGAGTATCTACTCTCCTCCAGATACTATTCTAAACACGTTGTGCATATTAATTCATTTCCTCTTTATAAAAACCATGAGAGATACACCCTATTAACTTCATTTACAAATAAGGAAGGTGAAATTGGAAAAATTAGGAGACTCTCCCAAAAAAAATCCCCAAACCAGAAGGTGAGGAGCCAGGACAGGACCTCAGGTAACTCAGTCTACAACTGATTTGCGAGCTACAGTGCCACATTGCTCAGCTGAGGATACTGACCAGTCTATCAGGACACATTCAGGAAATGTTTTCCTCAAACGTAGAGTAAGGAAGCTACTAGACTTGGTGGATTCCTCCCTCCTGATCAACTTCAGGTCCCACTTCTCGTGTCCCTGTGAACATACTGATTTCAAGGAAAGGGGAGATAACACAAATGCCCCGCATTAGAATTTAAAATATTATGTGAAAGAAGTCAGGATGTAAAGAGCACGGACACACCAACATTCCCCCCTTAAGAATTATTTCAAATGGGCCTGTGAATCACCTGAACAGGAAAATATTTCAGGAAAAGATATCTAGTAGGTAACCTGCCAAACCATGTAAGCTGGCACAGTGGTTTCTAGCCATTGTCTACTTTTACCTCTCAAGAATATTTACTCTAAGATGACCCCTCTGGTCATTGTCTACTCTTAAGCTTGAAGATATCTCATGTTATCCTGTAATAAATATTATATACTTTGCTCTGTATCTCATCTGAGTTCATCCAGTGGAAGCAAAAGGGCCAAGAAGCCAAGAGATGGCAGAACGTAATAGTTTCTTCTGCCAGATATTTTGTTATAGAGACAAGAAAAGTAACTAACATCGATGTCCAGAATTATAAATCCAAGTTATATCTGGAGTATTCCCTTTTGGAAGTAGTCTCAAAAAAAGTTGTATGGCCAAATTATGCCTTTAAATTACAATGAAAACAATCTATAGTGCCTGGTATAGCTTCCAATATTTTAATATATCATTAATAGAAATAAAGCCAAATATCCTAGTATGGCTGGGATAGAAATGCACACACGAAAGGTTCAGCTTGTCATTCATGTGCAATATTCAGGCCTTTCCCTGAGCTGCTAAGCTATACTGACTGCCAGACCTTTTGAATGTCATGGCAATTCACTCAGGAACTGTTGTGCAACGGGAACACGTGCCTGTGCATGTCCTAGTGGTATACATGCTTGAAATCACAGAGCTTCATGCCCCACATTGCAACAATGTTCTGAGGGATGTTTGGATGCATATCACTTACTACATCACAATATCTCCATTTACTACTCCCTCCCCAGTTTGGTTTTGCAATCACCTGTCACAGCTCTTTCTGTCCTAATAATTCTCCTTCCGTTTCCTCTGACTATTAAAAAAAATTTGTTTGGGCTGAAGAGATGGCTCAGTGGTTAAAGGCATTTACTTGTTTGCAAAACATAACAGCCCAGGTTTGATTACCTAGTATCCATGTAAATCCAGGCACACAAAATGGCACATGCTCCTGAAATTCATGCAGTGACATAAGGACCTGGTGCACCTATTCACTCACATTCTCATATTTTCCCTCCCTCCCTCTCTCTTTCTCTCTCTCTCTCTCTGTTTTACCCTTCCTCTCCTTCTCCCTCCCTCTCTCTCTGTCAAATAGATATTTTAAAAACACAGAAGCATGTATTGAGTAAGAGGTATGCCCCAGCACTGTATTATGCACCAAGAGAACAAAACAGATATGATTGCTTTGTACATAGTGCTTATGATGCAAAGAAGAGCACAATATTAAACAGGTACATATATCATTGCAACATGCACTATCACAGTGTAACAGAAAGGAGTTCACATGGACTGTGGCTTCAGAAGACCTCTTTAAGTGAGTAAAAACTAAACCCATGTCTAAAGATATGGAGAAGAAAAGGAAGAGGGAGAGTGGAGTAAAGACATTCAGGGCATACACAGACTAAGGCCTGGGAAGAAGATGAGCATGGCGGGCGTGGGGGGAGGAATGAAAGGCCAGACAGTAGCGAGAATGACCCTGGCATTGATGTGGTGGTAAAAGAAGTCAAAAGCAGAGTGTGACCTGCAGATCATGTTAGATATTGTTATGCCTTCACCAATGAACAATACTGACATGCTTAGTTATATTTCAAATAAGCTGTCATGTGAAAATGAATTTTAAAAAAGTCTCAAGATTAAAAAAAAAAACAGATGCCAGTTACGGGAACAATATATTAACACTGGTAGACTCTTTTCTACTCACACTCTGATTTTTCACAGAAGATCTCAACAGAGACAGTACCTTTTTTTCCAAGAAATCTCTTTTTCTTTTTTCCAAGTAGAAAAAGCAAATAATTAACTTGAGAAAAATTCTGGCTCTTCGCAGCTATGTTCACTGTTCCTAGAAGCTGCTTTGTCATAAAGTTTAAAGACATCTTAAGCTTGTGAAGTTGATAGCCAGATAACAAAAGACTACACTCCCTTGTATTACAAGGAGATATTTTCCTGAGCTCTGTGTGACAAACATTTCATTTGGAAGTGAAAATACATCTGTCAAAGTTTGATTTCAACCCTTATCTGGCCTGCACAGGCCCTGGGTTTGATTCCATAATTGCAAAAACAAAAGGCTCGATTTCAATGATGAATGCTGCAGCCTTACCATTTTATAGCCGGGGATATAATGTGAAGTCCATAAACCACTGAGGAAAGACCATGAAATCCCCGAAAGCTTATGAAAATATCGAGATGCCATTTTACTTGGAAACTTTGCTGAAACTGATCAGAACATTCACCCTATGTTCAGCTGGGTTCTAGAGTGAGTAACCAGGATCAACCTACCATTGGCATGCAAGCTTTTCCACCTTATGGGCACATGACCAAAGCCAGCCTAGTCAGAGTCTTCTGTGACACTGGCAAGCCTCAGGGGAATCAGCCTAATTCCCTGCAAATTGGCAAAATGCTTCCAATGTAAGACAATATGTAAACAAAATGAAAATATGGGTAAAGAATAGAACAAGACTAAAAGATTATCACCATCACACATTTGTGCTCTAGGTCTTTCTCTAATACTAGAATGACACCAGTGTTTTTCTAAGCTACTTTAACTGATTATTTCTCTCTTTTTATACCAGCTTTTTAAGTTGGCATTCTCTGTCCCTTGCAAAAGAAGGAGTCCTATTTTATAAAATGGCACCACAAGAGTTTCAGAATCACCTCCTTAATGTAATGACCTGATGTCTATATTTCAACTAGCTAACATTCAAAACTATGGCTGACTTGGATTGCTCCATATATTTGCTGTGTTTAGTCCTGATGGCAGAAATTAAAGACTAATTACACACCTGTGATAAGTTTATTACATTATATTCACACATTAAATGTTTGCTTAATAAATCTAATAAACCATAAGAATACTTGAGGTTATAAGGCAGATGGAATATTTTACATAAATTTAAAGAACTTAGAGAGTGCCTAAAGTTTTCTTAATCTAGTATATGGCATAAAGTTTCAAACAATTCTATGATAAAAAGGGACTTTCAATTTGGCCCTAGTGTTAATAATGATATAAGGAGTAAAAATGGGTAAATTACGAAATATAGAAACACTCTATCTAATCAATAGTGTAAGTCTCTAGAACATCCTCCAAATCAATAAGATATATAATAATGACAAGAGGCACCAAAGGGTAAATGAAAGAAAAAAAATACCAGAATATAACCCAGCCCAGAACCGTTATCTGAATTATATTAAAAGTGCATTTTACACGAGAATGTGATCAGTCTTCTCAACTTCAATAGCACTGTCAATAAATAAAGTTGATCTTCTCTCATATACTAAAAAGTCATAATGTTCCAGAAACCTCGCTCAGCCAGAAGACACTTTAGTGCCTTCATGACATACATCTGCCAGCTTTCAGCAGTACCAAGGTCATTCAGAGATTAAGTTGTTTTTTTTTTATAATTATGGAGTTCAATGACCAGTTACTGCTTGGAATGTACATTGTAAATCTACTTTCCAGTCAAAGAAATAGCACTGTGATGAAATCTGATTGAGAATGAAGTTTTTTCCATCAACACGATTCATCAAGTAGGTGAAGACGCAAATAGTACATACAGAGTCAGCCATGGGCCAGGTATGCACAATGTCATCTTAGAAGCACAGTCTATTTTCAAGATGAAAAAATACAACTGCAGACCAGAAAACCAAAGCTCACTACATAAGGCAACTCACAGACATAACTTAATATAAAGGCTGGATTTTGAATGCCCACATATCCTGCCTTTTCACCACATCATGCAGCCTCCTCATAACTACCAAAATGTCCACTTAGACCATGTTTTAGTCAATTAATGCTTGAAAAACTGGAGCAAATTTCATGGTGTCCCTCCAGGCCAGGCTTTCCATTATGTCACTTGTCATGTATTTTGCCTGCCTTTCTTTACAACAGCAGCTAAAAACACACACAAACACATGCACACAATTTCAATTATGCTTTTACAATCATCTCTGAATGACAAATAAGAAAAATATGTGTTCTAAGTACTATATGTTTCTTGAGAGTCATTCAGATCTGGAATAACCCAAAATTCAGTTCAGTTCAGTAGGCACAAGGTCTCTCAGAGATCTCTTGGTTTATTTCTTGCTCACTACTATTCTAAAGAACTGAAGTTTCACAAAAGAAGATTGAAGATAGAAACTTCACATCCAGAGCTGAGGAGATATCTACATTTATGCAGTGTGGTATGGGATTTCTGATAAATTATCTAACTTCTTAATACAGACTGTATCAATAGTTGGTGGGATACATTATATTCTATCCACATTTTCCAAATTAACATAATTAGAAAATATTATTTAAGGATGATGGTATAACCTCTTATTTCAACCAGTAATTCAAGAACAGTCTAAATCTTCCTAAACAATGAAGGTCATTATTATTGGTTCATTTCCCCCATGCCAAGCAATGCACATAGATCTATCCACACAGTGACTCATCAGTTCTCATAACCAAGCAAGTCTGCTCAGTGTGGCTGTGCATTCCATGCTCTCAAACCTCAGTGATCCCTGTCATATAGACAAAAGTGGAATGTGCTTCTTGAGACAAAAACATGTCAATTTGGACTAGGGCAACAGTTCAGCCAGTAAAGTGTCATGCAAGCATGAGGAACTGAAATCATTCCCCAGAACACAGGTTTAAAAAAAAATCCAGGGGTTCCATGTGTGGGGATAGATGTGGCAGCAGTGGGGTGAGTAGGCCAGACCCCTGTATCCTGGCTCCTCCCAGCTGCCAGGTATGGGTACCCTACACCAGTGTGTGTGCTGGCAGGCAAGGAGGTGTAGAGTCAGTAGGACAGTCCCCTGATTCCTGGCTCCTCCCAGGTCTCTGGTCCAGGTTCCCTGCACCTGGACCTGTGTACTGGCTGGTACAGTGGCGTGCAGTGAGGCCAGACCCCTGTTTTCTGGCTCCTCCCACCTCCCTGGTCCAGGTTCCTTAGGCCGGACTATGTATGCATAGGCTCTGCATATGAGTAGGCCAGATTCCTGTTCCCTGACTCCTCCCAGTTCCCTGGCCCTGGTAGATCCCATTGTGCCTTGCTTGGGGAGGCCTGGTCCCTGTGTGAGGTATGGAATCACGCCTTTTGCTCTAGTATCCTGACTGGCCACTGGGTACCAACATCCCTGTTCACCTAAGCCAGAGGGTGCATGGGCCAAAGGACAAAAATTTGCTTCCTCTGCAAGAAAATAATGAGTCTTCCTAAAATGGGTAGACAACAATGCAAAAAGCCAACAAAAGTCAGAAAACTGAGCCATCTACACCAAGGTTGCCTAGTCCAACAATGGAAGCCTCCAATGAAATCAAACAGAAATCAATAGAAATTCACTCCCAAAATGAAAACACAACAATCAATAAGACCCTAATAAAAATTTTTTTTTCACTGAACTGGAAGCAAACAATCAAAGAACCAAAACTCATATCAATGAAATTGAACAAAATCATCTCCTAGAGCATTCAGATTTGGACAGTAAGCTTAATTTGAGTGAAGAAAACATTATAGCCCTCCAAAGAGAAATGAATAAATTGAAGGTGTGTCAAGAAATGGAAGATCACAACAACCAGTTAAGCTTAATGAAGATTTGATCAAATGCAAGAATGAATTCCAGGAAGCATCAAGAAAATCAGAACTTGAATTGAAATTATACCTCAAAAAAGACATGGACACAATGCAAAATAACACAACAGAAAACAAAAAATCAAACAGAAATTATAAAATCCTCTCTACAACCCCTCACCAATAGAGTTACTCATGTGGAAGGCAGAAGCTCTGACCTGGAATAGAAGACAGAAGAAATTGATCGGGAGACCAAAAACTTTGCTAAATTCAAAAAATCAAGTGAAAAGAATATGAGGGAAATGTGGGATACCCTAAAACAACCAAACATCTGGATCATGGGTATACCAGAATGAGAGGAAATACAGGCCAGAGGTATTGAGAGCATGTTCAACAAAACTATTGAAGAAAATTTTCAGAATATCTCAAAAGAGAGACCCATCCAGATACAAGAAGCCCACAGAACACCAAACAGACAGGATCGAAGAAAAAACTCTCCAAGACACATCATAGTTAAAAGTTTTAACAATGAAAACAAAGAGAATGTTAAAAGCAGCAAGAGGGAAACAACTCACTATATATGAAAGCAATCCCATCAGAATTGCCTCATATTTCTCAATGGAAACCCTTAAAGCAATTGTGGTGGTTTAAATAGATGTCCCCCAATATATTCCATTTTTTTATTTGTTTGTAGTTTGCATCTGTAGCCACCTGGCTGGAGGCAATGTCACTGGGTGGCTCTTAAGGTGTGGTGGTGGGTTTCAGGTTTCAATCTAAAGATATGAAAAGTGTGCCTAGCAGGAGTTCCTGAAGTGTACTGTGCTGTGTGGCTTTTGGCTTGTACTTCTCTCTGCTTGGTCCTGTGAAAAGACAGGCCAGCTTCTTCTGCCATTGTGGATCTTCCCCTGGATCTGTAAGCTTCAATAAATATCCCTTCCTCCATAACTGTGCCTGGTCTGGAAGTTTGTCTCAGTGAACCTGAAGCTGTCTGCTACAGCAATAAAGACCTGGAATTGAACACTTCAAAGACTACTGGCTTCCAACCCAAGCTACTTTACCCAGCAAAGTATCCCTCAAAATAGATGGTGAAAGGAAAATATCCCATGAAAAAAGTCAACTGTGATTATATGAACATAAAGCCAAACCTATAGAAAATAATTGAAAAAAAAATAGAGAATAATTGAGGGAACACTCCACATAGAACAGTCAAACAACCAATCTCAAGAGCCAGCAAGAAGATCCCATTAACTAAAATAGGCCAGTCTCAAATAGTACAAAACACAAGAATGCACCAAACCACATAAAACAATTCAACATGGTAGGGATTAAATTCAAACCTCACAGTAATAACCTTAAATATTAATGGTCTTAACTCACCCATCAAAAGACACAGGTAGATCAAAAAACTAGATCCTTCTATCTGCTGTCTTCAAGAAACCCACCTCACCACTAAAAATAGACACCTCCTCAGGGTGAAAGGTTGTAAAATGATATTCCAAGCAAATGGAAATAAAAAACAAGTGGGTGTTTCTATATTAATATCTGATAAAATAGACTTCAAACCAAACATAATCAAAAAGGACAAAGAAAGTACTCCTTACTCATCAAGAGAATCATGAACATGAGCACATTACAAACGTAAATAAATATGCACCAAACACAGTTGCACCACAGCTTAGAAAACAAAATTTACTCAACAATAAAACAGAAATAAATACCAACACCATCATAGTCACAGACTTCAATATTCCACTATCATCAATAGATGGATCATCCAAGCAGAAAATCAACAAGGAAATAATAGAGCTCAACAACATAATAGATCAACTAGACCTGAGAGATATCTACAGAACTTTCCACCTCAACAAGACAGACTACAAATTCTTCTCAGCAGCCCATGGAACCTTCTCCAAAATTTGCCATATATTAGGCTATAAAGCATCCCTTCATAAAGTCAGGAAAAATGAAGTAACTTCTGGCATCATGCCTGATCACAATACTTTAAAGCTAGAAATTAACAATAAGAGATACATCAGGAGCTCCACCAGCTCCTGGAGACTAAACAACACACTTCTAAACAATAAATGGGTCATGAGAGAAATTGTAAAATTCCTAGAATTGAATGATAATGAAAACACAACCTACCAAAACTTATGGGACACAATGAAGGTAGTCCTAAAGAAACATTCCATATCCCTAAATGCCTTCATTACAAAGACAGAGATACAAAATTAATAACCTGACTGTCTACCTAAAGGCACTAGACAAACAAGAAGAATCCAACCCAAAGAGCTCCAGATGGAAAGAAAAAAATCAAGATTAGAACAGAAATTAATGAATTGGAAACTAACAAAACAATTTTTAAATCAATGAAGCAAAGAGCTGGTTCTTAGAAAAAATAAACAATATTGAAAAACCCCTGGCCAATTTGATCAAGCAAAAAAGAGAGAAGTCTCAAATTAACAAAATCAGACATGAAAAAGGAGAGTTCACAACAGACATCAATGAAATTGGAAGAATCATCAGGTAATACTTCCAGAATCTCTATTCCACAAAACTGAATAATCTGGAAGAAATTTATGAATTCCTAGGCACATACCACCTACCACACTAAGTTCAGAGCAGATTAATCTCCTAAACAAACCTATCACATCCATGGAGATTGCAAAGGCAATCAAAAAAGAAAAATCCAGGACTGGATAGCTTCTCTGCTGAATTCTATCAAACCTTCATTGAAGAACTGAAACCATTTTTCTCAAACTGTTCCACATAATCAGAGACCACCTAATCCTCCCCAACTCTTTTTATGAAGTGAGCATCACCCTAATGCCAAAACTAGACAGAGATGACAAGGAAAGAAAACTATAGGCCTATATCCTTAATGAAGTTAGATGCAAAGATCCTGAACAAAATCCTTGCAAACTGAATTCAACAACATGTCAAAAGCATTATCCACCTTGACCAAGTAGGCTTAATCCCAGGGATGGGGCTGGAGAGATGGCTTAGTGGTTAAGCACTTGCCTGTGAAGCCTAAGGACCCCAGTTTGAGGCTCGATGCCCCAGGACCCACATTAGCCAGATGCATGCATCTGGAGTTCATTTGCAGTGGCTGGAAGCCCTGGCATGCTTATTCCCTCTCTCTCTCTCTCTCTCTCTCTCTCTCTCTGTGTGTGTGTGTGTGTGTGTGTGTGTGTGTGTGTGTGTGTGTGTGACTCTCAAATAAACAAGTAAAAATAAACAAAAAAAATTAATACCAGGGATGCACGGACAGCTTAATATATGGAAATAGGTCAACATATTATACCACATAAATAAACTGAACCATAAGAACCACATAATCATCTCAATTGATGAAAAGAAGGCCTTTGACAAAAAACAACACTACTTCATGATCAAATCACTGGGAAGAATAGGCATGAAGGGTTTATATCTCAACACAATAAAGGCTATATATAAAGCTCCTTGTTGCAGTCCGGTTCGCATTGCTGGTAGAAATCACCCAACCAAGAGTAGTTTCTGGGAAAAAGAGGTTTATTTTGGCTTACAGGCTCGAGGGGAAGCTTCGCGATGGCAGGGGAAAACGATGGCGTGAGCAGAGGGTGGACATCACCCTCTGGCCAACATAAGGTGGTCACAGCAACAGGAGGGTGTGCCAAACACTGGCATGGGGAAACTGGCTATAAAGCCCATAAGCCCGCCCCCAACAATACACTCCTTCCAGGAGGCATTAATTCCCAAATATCCATCAGCTGGGGAGCTAGCATTCACAACACCTAAGTTTATGGGGGACACCGGAATCAAACCACCACATTCCACCCCTGGCCCCCATAAACTGATATCCATACATGATGTAAAATACAATGCATTTAGTCTGACTTTAAAAGTCGCCATACTTTTTATCAATCACAATGATGTTCATACATTCCCATAGTCCAAGATCTTTTAACTGAGCCATAATACCAAAAAATAACCTCAAAACACCCATAATGACACAGAATAAATATTCACACTGCAAAAGATGGCATTGGGCATAGCAAAGAAACATTCAACCAATACAAGATTTAAAACAACTAGGGCAAACATCAAACTCTGTAGCTTCAAGTCCAGCAACTCTAGCCAGTGACAAATCTTCAAGTCCGATAATTCTAACCAACAACAAGTCTCTGGCATTCCAATTCTGCCCCTCCAGCTAGGCTACTCACAGTCCTGGGAAACTTCATCGGGGCTGTCAGCTCCTCGGCAGCCATCTCATGGTCCCAGCATCTCCACTGGGTCTCCACTGCAAGCCACGGTTCATCTTCATGGCCCCATGGGGTCTCTATGCAGGCAACCAGCAAACCCGCTTCACACTGCCCATGGCCATTTCCAAAACACAAGACCGTGTTGCAAACTCAATGACCCTCTTTCCAGCATTTCTTATACTCCACGATACCAGGTAGGGTGCCAATTTGTTAATCCAGGGGGAATAAAGCAGACTTTGAAGAACAGGACACTCCTTGAGCACTCAGGCCCCTTCAAAAGAGTCGACATTCTTTTTGTTGCCCCAGCGCAGGTCAGCTAGCCCAGTCTCAAAGGTTGTAATCTCTCAGTTGCAGCTGAACGGGCAACAGTTCACCCAAAGATTTTTCTTTCTGTGCCATATCCCTCTGCTCACACCAGTTCATTTCTACGCTAAGCAACCCTGCACAACTTCTCAGGACATGGGCACAAGAGCAAGCTTCTCACACAAACTGCTAGCCCAGTCCAGGCACAGCTCTTTCTCACCCTCATAAGCCAAACCTCACAGTCCATAGTTCTTACTGCATTCAGGTCTTAGAGCTCAGACCAGAATAGTCCATTAAGCTGTACTTACAGCACTGCAAGGCATCTCTTAGGCCAAGGTTTCAACTCCTTCCACATTCCTCTTGAAAATCAGCTCCAAAAAGGCTGAAGCCACACAGTCAGGTGTTTAGCAGCAATCCCACTCCTCGGTACCACTTTACTGTTGCAGTCCGGTTCGCATTGCTGGTAGAAATCACCCAACCAAGAGTAGCTTCTGGGAAAAAGAGGTTTATTTTGGCTTACAGGCTCGAGGGGAAGCTTCACGATGGCAGGGGAAAACGATGGCATGAGCAGAGGGTGGACATCACCCTCTGGCCAACATAAGGTGGACACAGCAACAGGAGGGTGTGCCAAACACTGGCATGGGGAAACTGGCTATAAAGCCCATAAGCCCGCCCCCAACAATACACTCCTTCCAGGAGGCATTAATTCCCAAATATCCATCAGCTGGGGAGCTAGCATTCACAACACCTAAGTTTATGGGGGACACCTGAATCAAACCACCACACTCCTAAAGCCCAAATAATATTTAATGGGGGAAAACTTAAGGAGTCCCACTGGGATCGAGAACAAGACAAGAGTAGCACTCTTGCCAGTGCTCTTCAACATGGTACTAGAAGTACTATCCCAAGCAATAAAACAGGAGAAAGAAATGAACGGAATTCAAATTTGAAAAGAAGTCAATTTAACCCTATTTGCAGATGACATGATCCTGAAAGTTCAATCTCAAAACTTCTAAAGATGATAAATTCCTTCAGTAAAGTGGCAGGATACAAAATCAATACACAAGGGGGTATAGCTCTGGGGTAGAGCATTGGACTGCAAAACCAATGCACAAAAATCAGTAGCTTTTCTATATGCAAAGGAAAAACACATAGAGAAAGAAATCAGTGAGGCTGTCCCATTTTCAACAGCAACAAAATATTAAATACCTTGGAATAACACTAACAAGGATGTGAAAGACCTATAAAATGAAAACATAAAAATACTCAAGAAAGAAATTGAAGAGGACTTGGGAAGATAAAAAGACCTCCTATGATCCTGGATAAGACAAACAAATATTGTGAAAAAGGCACTTCTACCAAAAGCAAGATACAATGCCGGGCATAGTGGCGCATGTCTTTAATCCCAGCACTTGGGAGGCAGAGGTAGGAGGATCGCCATGAGTTCGAGGCCACCCTGAGACTCCATAGTGAATTCCAGGTCAGCCTGGGCTAGAGTGAGACCCTACCTCAAAAAACCAAAAAAAGAAAGAAAGAAAGAAACAAACAAACAAACAAACAAACAGATTTAACACAATACCCAAAAAAACCAGCATCAATCTTTACAGGGATTGCAAAAATGGTCTCAAATTGCAGAAGGGTATCCAAACATATCCTCAGAAAAAAAAAAAAAAAAAAAAAAAAGACCTCTGGTTGTATCACCATACCTGATCTAAAGCTATATTACAAGGTCATAGAGACAAAATGGGATGGTACTGGAATAAAAACAAAAATATTAACCAATAGAACAAAATTGAAGACCCAGACCTTAGGTCAAGTAACAAAACCTGCTCTATTTTTGACAAAGGTGCCAAAAATGTAGACTGGAGAGAAGACAGATTTTTCTACATATGATGTTGGACAAATTGGATAACCATATGTAGAAAAATGAAATTAGACCCACTCATTTCACCATACACAAAAATCAAGTCCAAAATGAATTAAAGACCTCAATATATGACCCGAAACTCTTCAACTCCTGGCAGAAATAATAGGAGGCCTGCTCCATGATATAGAACTGGAAAAGACTTGCTGAACAAAACCCTAGTAGCCCAGGAAAATAAACAAGCACTAACCAATGGGATCTCATGAAGCTAGAAAGCTTTTGCACAGATAAATATGCCATAAGCAGAGCCAATAGATTACCACTGAATGGGAGAAAATCTTTGCCAGCTATATCACTGACAGAAGCCTAACATCTAGAGTCTACAAAGAACTCAAAAAACTAAACAATAAAAAAATCAAACTACCCACTGCAAATCTTGCTGGCATTATCTATTTTAGAGCTGATCTTTTTGATGTGTGTATGCATGGTGTATACATGTGTGTATGTGCTAATGCCCTCCTCTGTGCACACACATGTGGACGCCAAAGGAGAACATCAAGTGTTCTTTATTGTTCTTCCACTTTATTTCCTTGAGGAGAAGTCTCTTATTGAACCTGGAGCTGCCACTGTTTTCCAGACGGGCTGACCCACAAGCCCCAGTGATAGTTGTGTCTCTATCCCCTTCAGAGCCAGGGTTAGAGGCATGCACGCTGTATCCACTTTCCTATAATGTGTACTGAAGGCTGAATTCAAGTCCTTGGAGAGACGGCCTCTTGCCTGCTGAGCTATCTCCCTAGCCTCAGATTTGATCTCTCTGTGTGTGTACATGTTCCTGTATCAGCAGTGCTGAGAAAGGAATTATCTCTGTCTTTGTATAGACCAGGAGATTGGAGGGAGACTGAGAAAAGTCAGTTTTCTTCACCAAGAAGCTGAGGTAGGGAGATGTCAGAGCAAGCTTCCTCTCACTGTATAATTAACTAGGAAAGTATAATGGGAAATTTTTTCTAGCTCTCATTACAGCACTACTTTGTCCTCTCTTGATTATATTTTCTTTGGGTTTAAATTAAGTAATCAAGAAAAGAATCACCAGGCTGTTATTCAAATGAAAGAGAGATTCAGGCCCAGGTAGTAGCTTCTGCTATTTTTTAAATATGCTTCTAGGTCCATTACAAAAATCAAACAGAGCCTCTTGACTTTTCAATGGCTAGTGTGAAAATGTGAGATTCTTTTCTTCAAAAAGTATAGCATAAAGGTCACAATTAAATTAAACATCAACATTTATTAACATTAAGTCAATACATTCTGAATATTAGGTCCTTTTCCCCAGTGTGCATTTAAATTGACAGTTGGAGAGTGGATTAACATGTTCCACATTGTTGCACCCTAATAACAAAGAAGCCATTATGAAATGTAAAATTATTGTTGAGATGTTGATCTCTGAGATCTTTCCCCAGTAAACCCCAAGTCTGGAACTATGTTAAACAGTGTCAGGAGATATGTAAATTACCACACCATTACAAAATCCTTGTGCTCTCTCCTGAAGCTGAACTGCTCCTTTCGAATAGTGCATTAGTGCACTCTAGAGCCAAAAAAGGAAGAAAGAAAGAGAGGAAAAGAAAAGATTGTCAGAGGGAGGGAAAGACAGCAACCCAAACATGACTTTGGGACCATCCTGAGCAAAGTTATTCCACCATCTTTTTCTCTGTCTTATCAACAGCCACCACAGTGTTTCCAACATACAGAGAAACTTAGGCTTCCTGTGTATATTCTGGATGATACAAGCCTCGATTTCTCTTTCTACAGTTTATCCTCACACATACACAACCTCTAGCCCTATCAACAAGAGATACATGAACTCAATTACACAAGTTCCATTCATCTGATGAGAGTTACCACTGAGAAAGGTTGGCCCAAAGCACCTTTCAACGCTATCACAAGCACCTCACCCGAAGCCGTCATTGATCAAAGTCCTACTTGCTGCCTATTCAGAAAGGTTGCGTCCCAAGAACTGCTGCTGACAGAGACCCCTTGTCATCTGTGGCACCTGCCTCATGGCTCATTGGACAATTATTTCTGATCTCATTCTAAGGTTGAAGTCACACACTTACCCCATAATACCTAGCAAAAATGATCTGCTACTGTCCACTCCCAGATCTTCAAATTAAAGCAGCAATATGAGTTATACAGAACGGCTGTTTACAGACTACACACTTCCTTATAATCAAACACCTAGTGGCTGGCAGGACGGAATGTTATGCACTACAGGAAATGATACAAATGAGCAATGTCTCATTATTCAGACATTGCCCAAACTCAGAGACAAAGGCGAGAAAACTGAGAGTTCAAGATGAAACCCCATCCCTCTAACCCTATTGTGCCTGTGTACTGCAGTACATATTAATGTAACGTCAAGTCCTATTTTTAGACCTCTGCAATTCCAGAGGCATAAATCATTCCTGTGCCACAAGTCACCTCTGAGTTAGCAATGCCAAGTTTAACATTTTGCAAGATCCTACAACAATATAATTGGAAGCAAGTGATATTTAAAATGAATAGTGATAACTTTCATAGAATAAGATTACCCTAAAAATAGATTTTGAGAGAATTTATTAAGTAATAATTAAAATAAAAAGTGACAAACGTGCCACTTAGCTAATCCTACCTTCACAATAGCTTTCACAGTTGAATTTAGAATCCTTTTCTTAGGCAGAAAAAAAAAATGCTA